>NW_019154145.1:5822062-5920028 GCF_002288905.1 Enhydra lutris kenyoni | reverse complement strand
TGTGTGTGTGTGTGTGTGTGTGTGTGTGTGTGTGTGTGTGTGTGTGTGTGAAGGGGGGCAGCAGCTGGGCATTCGGATGGAATCAGAAGGAAAAATAAAAATAAGGAACTGAAAATAAATATTTAAGATTCCACATCATTCCTTATTAAACTTTTTTGAAGACCACAGAAGTGCAATTCATCAGCCTCTTTTTCTCCTAATTTTTTCCCCCCTCCAGAGCGCAGGGAGAGACAATCCTCTACTCCAAGGGAAACCAGTTCAATTTATTGCCATTTCATGGAGGCCGTTTGATCCACCAGGGACGAACCAGAGAGGCTTTTGTTTGAAATTAATGGCGGATGTCTGCCCCTTAAAAGCCTGTCATTTAAATGAACAAAGAGGCAATTGCTTCCTGACAGCAGTGGTGGGAAAGTGGAAACATTGGCTTGATGTTTGACCCACAAATCTCCACTCATCTACTTACTCCATTTTATCCCTTGACCTGTCTTTTTAATCATTTCACCTCCTTTCTGCAAAGAATTACTGCTGTCTCTCACACACGCGCTGACCCTCCTGCGTGATGATTTCAAGCACCCTTTTGACAAGAAGAAGTCACTTGCTCTTCCTCATCCATCCTCTCAGGGATAAATCCTATGGGTTCTTCCCTTGGGTGGACTAGCAGGTGAAGGGAGATTAGGGCAAAGGGTTGGGTCGGTGACGGTCCAGATAAGGGAAAAGGTACCTTTCACTTCACCAGGTGAAGGACGAGTCCAGGATCACAATCACCTAGCTCCCACAGTGCTCGGATAAAAGCACAATCACTATATTATACTAAAGAGTGAATGTTGCTCTGAATAGGTGAAAGAACATCCTGGCTGTAGAGCACATCATCGCTACAGAGAATTCCTTTGTGGTATTGGGTTGGAGGCAAGAAGGGGACTTCCTTGGTGTCCCAGTTGTCTCAATTTTGAAAGCAGCAAGAGAAAAACGAGGTGTCTGCAGTTTTTGTCAGACTACCTTAGCGATAGATACCTTAACCCAGGAGATATCTGCCTTTCCCCCAGATCTAGGAAATCACACGGCCTAGGGTGGTCCTCCTTTGAGATCTCTCTTTACAGAAAGCCTGTCTTTCTCTGGCCCATCCCCCTGGGTTTTGCTTTACTTTTCTATTTCCCCCAAGATGCGTATGATGAAGCTTGGAAGACCATACAATGCGGGCGACCAAGAGTGTATACACTGCTTTCGGATTGAAGGGGTTCATATCGTGTTTCGGACACTCGCCAGTTGTGGAACCTTGAGAAAATGTTTGCTTCAGTTACTTTATCTGTGAAACGGTGACAGTAATTTTAACATGGTAGTGTTGTCATGAGGGCTAGATTAGCCCATGGACTCAGCACAGTGGTTGGCATAGAATAAATACTCAACTATTACCTTTATTAGAATTACTATTCCTACTCACTACTACTATTCACAGTACGTGCTCTGTGGAGTTGAAGGCAGAGGAGTTACCAATGTCAACCTTTTTTACAAAATGCTTACCTATACTCTGTGAGGACCTAACTGTGAGGCAATCACAGTTGTGATGGGGGAGCAGGGGACATGCAAGGACCAATGGGAGCCAAGTGGCGGAAATACCAGGAGTCAGGGTGGGCAGTGGGCTGGGAGACCAGCAGGACAGTCCTGGTAAGGACTTTTGTCTTTATTTTTAGAGCAATAAAGCTGACGCAGTTTTTAAGGAAGGAAATTTCATGATCAGATTTATATTTTGAAAAGACTGTTCTTGCTGCTCTTGAGAAAGGCTGGGCGGGACCCAAGTAAAAAAGGTGAGAGAAAATTGGTGAACTGCTGTAGCAGTCTAGGCAAGATGTGCCTTTGCTGGGACCGGAGTTGGAGTGGAGGAAACAGAAGTAATTTGTAGTAAAAATCAAGGGGACTGGGGCTGCCTGGGTGGCTCAGTGGGTTAAGCCTCTGCCTTCAGCTCAGGTCCTGATCTCGGGGTTCTGGGATCAAGTCCCACGTCGGGCTCTCTGCTGGGCGGGGAGCCTGCTTCCTCCTCTCTCTCTCTCTCTCTCTCTCTCTCTCTGCTTGTGATCTCTCTCTCTGTCAAATAAATAAAATCTTTAAAAAAAAAATCAAGGGGACATGTTTATGAATTAGAGGGGTAGGGAGCTGACGAAAAGGATGGTATCACTGATAATTCCTAGTTTTGACCAGAATGATTGGATGGTTGGCAGGGCCATACATTAAGTTCATTTTGGGATGCTTTTGGCACCTGCTGAACAGAAATGTTAACTGTACTTTTAGATACACAAATCTGGAGCTCAAGGGAAAGTTTGGGGCTGAACTGGAAGTCATTAGGTTGCAACGTGTTTTTACAAAGTTGGAGGAAACTATGACAGTAGCTAAACAAGTGAGAAGTTAAAAGAGTATCTGAAGGTCAAAGATTCTTGAGTATGTACAAATATTGATGGGAAAGAGCGGGAACATACACATACTCGGGAGGAAGAAAAAATAATGTAAGGTATCAATTTAGCTGTGTTCTTAAAGAATCTGCACCTTTCATATTTTAGGAAAATAATTCTAAATACCTTCCAATATCTGAAAGTAGAACAACAAAACAAAACTAAACAAAACAAAAAGCAATTGTGATTCATATTCAAAATACTTAAACTTGATACCAGGATGACTGAAAGCAACAAAACTTTCGAATCCAGCCCAGCATCTGGTTTTGTAAATGAAGTTTTCTTGGAAGGCAGACATGCCTATTCTTTTACATATTGTCAATTGCTGCTCTCCCACTATGATGGCAGAGCTGGACTGAGGTTACGTGGCCTGGAAACCTACAATATTTGCTATCTGTCACTTTACTGGAAAAGCGTGTCCATCCCTGCTCTAGGAGGGCTTGATTAACTCATCAAGCAAGAAGAATGGTGGGAGGGAGCACAAGCCCCCAGACTGATGAGGCAAGGGATCGACAATGCCCTGAAGAACTAGGTTCCGGTCTCCATACTCTCATTCTCCACGTAGGAGTTTTGTCCTATGGCTGGGTCTTGTTGTGGTTGCAAGCTGGCTGGGATGGCATGCTCTTGTGTCAAGTAAGAGCGACAGTGAGAGCTCATCACCAATCATGGAACCATTTCTCCCCCTTGGTCTGATTGGATCTACTTAGGTGGGCTATTCACCTGAATTGATTAGGGTCACCAAAAGAAACAGAGTAGAGGGGCTATGTGGCAGGTGGGAGGTGAGAGACTCTTTGGTCACCTTCCTGTGAAGAACACAGCTATGCAAGGGGTCACCTTCCTCTGAAGAACACCTCAAGCAATTTGGGATTCTCTTAGGAGCAAAAATGGATGCTAGACAGACAATCAACAAACAGTAGCTACTATCACTCGCTTTTGCATTTGAGCAATAAATTTGTTCAGAGCTCCCTAATAGCCAAGATTAAAAGAGTAATAATTATGTAATAATGATGATAATTTTTGTCATAAGACAAAGGAAAACATCTGGTTCTATCATTCTTCTAAGTTCTTCTGCAAAACTGTCTCTATTCCAGCAGTGCCAACAGAATGTCTTAGGGACCCAGACTGAAAGGGGATGGGGGTGAGAGAGACTGTCCTTTCAAGATCTGTGCCGAGGAAGGACAAAAGCAATATGGGACAGAGGTCTACGAGGAGAGAGAAAGAGGGAAAACAAGGGGCGGGGTAAGAGATTTGCAGACGTAAGATATTCAAGGGTGCCTGGAAGTGAAGGAGAAGAAGCAAGAAAAGGAGGCATTGGAACATTGAGGGAAGAAAGCAGAGAAAGCCATGGCCTGGGGCTGGGGGTGGGGAAGGGAGGGAAGAACAGCATTTAGGGGACACTGGCAAGAATCTGTGTAACCAGAGGGAACATTCAAGTGAGTTGTAGATTTGTCGGGTACGGCGAGAAGCTGCATCTGTATCCTTGGTTCCCGTCGCATCCTCACCAAGCTCCCATCCATCCCTTTGCTGAGAAGATCCCAGGGGAACATTCTCTTGTTTTGCTTAAGGAACATGAAAATCACCTTCTCACGCTTGGACTTCTGTTTACAAATATTCCCTTCATTTCCACAGTGGTGGCATGTTTCTCCTAGACTCATCCCATCCTGCTCTCCTTAACTAATAACCATCATTTCTCCTTTGAAGAGAAGTCTTTCCTTCCGTCGTTCCTCCTTTTCACCCACAAGATAAAGACAACCAAGTCACCACCCAGTAGCGTCCCATGGAAGCCTCTGTGAGAAAAAGAGGGATTTGGAGACACTCGGAGTGAATGGTCTCAGGGAACTGGAGTTGCTCCAGGGTGGCTTCAGGAGACGTTTCCTTCTCAGTTTCCCCACAGGGTGAGGCCCTGGGGTCTATTGCCAGGTATACTGGGAATACCAGGTGCCCGCTTTCCATCAACTTTGCATTCTATATGCTTTATATAATTTAATCGTCAGGATAACCGTGCCAAGGTAGTCTATGAACCCATTTTAGAGATGAGGAGTGGGGTTCACAGAAATGAATTCCCCAAACTCACAGAACTGGGATTGGAACTGAGGGCTCTTTAGATGCAAAGCCGGCTGCCCTCTCTTCCAGGCGGGATCCCCTCTGTCACTTTCTTCCACAAGAAGCACATTTTGGCCAAGTTAACTGCATATCAATAGTTAAATACACACTTGACAGCACCAGGGGGAGTTTGTTATTTTAAGGATTTCTGGCTGAGTTCTTTTTCTGTATAAGCACTGTCCCTTTAAATTTATCTTTTCTGTATATTTAGACTTTTGCATGTTGATTTTACAAATATGCAACCGATCTAGTAATTGCCATCCCTGTTCTGATTTTCTGGTAACCAAACACGGGTTTCCTAGAGTAGTTTCTTTTCACCACTAAAACAAAAATATTTAGAGAGTCTGCCCAATCTCGTCCTTAATTAGCGGGAACCTCTACAGCTGAGGCTGCTCGCGGCTCACCTTTCCTCCAGACCCAAACCGGGAAGAACAGAAAGGGTTTGTTCTATTTCCTTTACAAAGAGATCTATACATCACGCAGAAGCGTAGGACTAAGCTTCGTGAGCCGTTTTACAGATAATAATTAATAAGTTTGCCTAAAATAAGATTTTGCTGCAATGGCTGAGATGTGCAAACGTCTTTGCTAAATGCAGGAAGATGTTAAGTCTTTGTTAGGGGAACAGGTAAGAGTGATGGATTCATTATCGGCTCATCGTTTTGCAAATTCTATATGTTAAGTGCTGCCGCCTGAGACACAGAGAGTATTAAAATCTATCATAAACACGTTATGAATACGTAAGAAAAATTCTTTTAACAGCTGAATGCCATTTTATTGTTACAATAGCCTTCCCAATGCGGCATTGATAACACTGATGCCGTAATACAGCCCCTAAGTCGGTTGGGACTGGTAATGAGGGAATCATTTGGAAGGAAACAGTCCCTGGCAGACCTGAAGATGGCTATTTATTTCAGAGTTGATTAATTAATAATTGCTCATTAATGAATGCTAAATGCCTCCCGTTTCGTGTTTGCCTCTTTGCCAAAAGATGTTGGCGCTTTATTTTGGTGCCAATGCTAATGGTTAATTACTGCTCTGGGACCCTGGAATTTGACTGGGGCACAAAAGTTTGCTAGCACTTGCTTTCCTAATGGCTTTGCAGGAGAAGAAAAAAACACAAAAAAAGCAAAAAACAAAAAACCCTCCAGACCCTTGAGTCTCACCTCCAAGCTCCGGTGCTTTATGCAGAATGCTTGGGCCCCGAGGCTAAGGTTTGGAGAGCGGCACAAGAAAACGATTCATAGCTGAAGCTTTGGGAATGTTTTCACGGGCTGAGTCTTAAATAAACCGCAGTTGTTGTAATTGAACGCGCTACTAGCCTGCTTCCAAGAGGAATTCCACCAGGGTATGGTTAATACCTCATTCCTTGGTTGTGTCCTTGAACGTTTTGACTACTGGGACGAAGTTGCACCTTAGGTCTTGCAACAGTTGCAAAAAAAGCGTGACATTTTCAAATAGTTTGGGAAATAAACGAATTTCCTTAGCTTTCTGGTTGTTCGTGGCCAGAACTGGAGAAGGCGGTGTTCGGTGTTTCTACTGAAGGACACGCAAACTCACCTGATTTATTGCTTGATAGTTGACGAAAGTAGATATTTGCGCATTTGGTGCCGATGATGGCAGGCTTTGAAATTTTGCCAGCACGTAAAGTGTCTGTGTTAGTTTTAAATTTCTTTGCATCCAGAAGTGTTTGGTTTGGCTGCATTTTTTTTAAGTCTTCAAAACGCACAGCCTTTGCAATGTATAGAGCTCTAAATTTAATTCATCTCATTCTTACATATAATACAGGTATTTAGGAAAATTGACACTAAGCACTTTGTGGCCATTTCAATGAGTTTCTTATTTCCGATACACAGCCTTGCTTGTTAAAAATAAAACTTCAAATCCCTCGTGCTGGAAGGACACACAGGGGCATTTGTTTAATTCTTTGATCCAGGACTAGACCCAGGTAAGCAAACAGTGGCTTGTCTATCCTATTCTGAAAGGTTTCCAGGAAGGCATATTTCATCCCCTGGTAACCTACTGCAGTGTGGGCTCGGGAAGTCCTTAAGCATGTCTTACTCAGAGCCTTCTTGCTGTATCAAAAGTTTTGCTCTGCGCGGATACTGAGAACTGATGGGTACAGTCTAGTTACAATAACCTTTCAGATTCCTGCAGATAGTTACTAAATTTCTCTTCGACTTTTTCTTCTTACCAAGCTAATTAGCTCAATTCTTTGAACCTTCCCTGGTAAGGCTTCACAGAGCTGTCATGCTTTATTTACACAGCAATTCTGTTCTGGTGCTTGAGTTCCTCCAACGATGCTTATTAGGTGTTTGGCCAGGAGACATCTGAAAGGTCTCAAGGCGTTCCAACTAAGGGTGTTCTATTGTGCTGACTTTATAAAGCCATATTATCCACCAGCTGCTGAGATCTACTGGGTATCCTCCCACCATGTGAGGTCATTGGGCTCTTATGTTTTTCGGTTGACAGCTCTCCTCTTCACGGAGCTGAAACATTGTGGAAGATGGTAATATCGACATGAAGTCATTTCAGCCCAAATTTACTATACTGTCATCACTGATGTGGGGGCTCTCCCTAAGGCGGCTTTCTTTCAAAATGGACTTATTAAGAAGAGTCCACTGGTTGAAGGAATTGGAAACTATTGCCAATATTACCAATATACAAATATTAAATTATTCGTATCAGGAGGACCTGAAGGAGGAGAGGTCTCATGGTGATGTGGGGAGTCTGGAGGGGGAACCCAGGAATGGTGTCCCACTTGGATTTGGCTTCTATCCACAGGTACAGACCCCCAAAGTGTGGCTGCTGTCACCTCAACAGTGCTTACCTCAGTACTGTTCTGTGTAGCCCCTGGCCCCCTCATGCTTCTCTTTATTTTACTTATTAAGAACCCAGCAAATACATTAGTATCATAAACTTGTATCTTTCTCGTTACAGAAACATTGCATGTCTATTTGAAATGAATGAGAAAATGCTGATTAACTAAAAAGGAAGAAGAAAAAAAGAGCATCACAATCTCATCATCCAGGTAAAACTATGGATGGCAACTTAATATATTATTATATTTTCTATCCCCTTATTGTGAGCATTGGCACAAGAGTAAGATCGTATGATGCAGTTATATAAGAATTTTTAATTTATAAGATCCCATGAATGTATTTCGATATTGAAATAAAATTTCCCATTTTTTTAAGTGGCTGAATGGCTCTTTATCATACGAATATAATTTACTTAACCTTCATCACGTTGTTGGATAGTTTGTTTTCAATATTCACTGTGACAAACAATACTTAGGTGATCATCCTTATGGCTAAACCTTTGTACATTCAGTTTATTTAGCATTAAGTCTAGAAAGGAATGGGAAGAGAACAGTATAGTACACATCATTAAGGCTTTGGCTCGAAACTACTGCATTACCCTATGGAAGGGTTTCTTCCATTCATTCTTATGTCTAGCTGGGTATAAAAGTTTCCTTTATTCATGTCCTCATCAACTCTGGGAAATTCTTACATTTGGGGACAGGGTAAAAGCCTAAAAATAAAATATCATTTTTGCTTCTTAAAATCAACTTACTAAAGTATAAATTATATATAGCATAATAAAACACCCTCACTGTACATGTACAGTTTGGGAGGTTTTAATATGTCAGCACAATCCCAATGAGATATAGAACATTTCCATCATTCCAGAAAGTTCCCTCATACCCTTTTTCATGCCTAGTCTGGATAATCACTGATCTGTGTGCTATCACTACAGATTCTTTTTGCTTATTCTATAATTTTGTATCTATGGAATCTTGCAATCTATGCTCTGGAGTCTGACTTCATTTACTTGGCATAACATTTCTGAGACCCATTCATGTCGTTGAGCACGTTGTACTCTTTCCTTTTAATTTTCTCCTGGGTAGCACTGCATTATGTAGTACATAATTTGTACAGTTTGTTTACCATTTATCTGGTAATGACTTTAGACATTGTTTTTTTGAGTTTTGGCTATCGTGAGTAAGTTTCAACAGACATCTGGATGCAAGTCTTTTTGTAGACATATGTTTTCATTTCTCTCGGGTCCATACCTAGGTATGAAATCACTGGGTCACATAACCAATGTGTGTTTAACTTTATCAGAAAATGTCAAGTGGTTTTCCAAGCTTGTTGTACAGTTTTATGCCAACCAAAACAACGCATGAGAGTTCCAGTTGGTCTCCATCTTTGTCGACAGTTAGCACTATCAGCCTTTTAAATTTTGGCTGTTCCAATGGGCATGTAGTAATACATCATTGTGGTTTCTATTTGCTTTTGCTGATGGCTAGTGACACTTGGCATCTCTTTGTGTGCTTATGACCATCCATATATTTTCTTTTATGAAGTGTCAGTTTAAATGTTGCCTAGTTCTTGATTGGGTTGTTATTGAGTTGGTAAAGTCCATTATATACAGTGAATAAAAATGTGAGTCTCATATATATTTATACATATATATGTACTATATTTTCTCCTAGCCTGTGGTTTTCATTTTTATTTCTTAATGGTATATTCCAAAGAGCAGAAAGTTTTCATTTTTGATTGGAGTCCAAAATACCAATCTTTTTTTTTTTTTTGCCCTTATGGTTCATGCTTTTTATTTCACTTAAGAAATCTTTGCCTACAACAAAGTCGTAAAATTTATCAGTTATGTTTCTTTTTTGAAGATTTCCAGTATTAACAAATATATTTAGGTCTGTGATCCGTTTAGAGATAATTTTGTGAATTATGTGAGGTAAGGACTGAGGCTTCTGTTTGCTTCGGGACCATTTGTGAGAGGTTGTCTTTCCCCCGTCATATTACCTAGGCCTCTTGGTCAAAAGAATCAATTAACCAGACATATGTGTTCTACTTCTGGACTCTGTTCAGTTCCATTGACCTACACAACTATTCTAATGCTAATGCCACACTTGGTTGATTACTAGAGTTTTTTTGGTAATACTTGAGATCTGGTAACATGAGTCCTCCTTTTTCAAAATCATTTTGAGTATCCTACATTCTCTGTATTCCCCATATACATTTTAGAATTAGTTTGTCAGTTTTTACAGGGAAACTTGTAAGGATTGCATTAGAATGGCTTCGAATAAATGGATAAATTTAGAGAGAGTTGATAACTTAATAATTTTGAGTCTTCCATTCCGTGAAGATGGTTTATCTCTTTAATTTCTCTCAGGAATGTTTTGTGGTTTCAGGTCTTAGAATCTTACCATGCAGGTAAAACTACTGATAGTAACTTATTTCCTACCTCTTTAGGGAAGAGAAATAATTCAATTCAATTATTTTATTTTTTGATGCCATTGCAAGTAGTATTATTTTAAAAAATTCTTTTTCCAATTGTTCATTACTGGTATATAGAAATACAATTGAGGGGTGCCTGGGTGGCTCAGTGGATTAAGCCTCTGCCTCCGGCTCAGGTCATGATCTCAGGGTCCTGGGATCGAGCCCCACATCGGGCTCTCTGCTCAGCGGGGAGCCTGCTTCTCCCTTTCTCTCTGCCTGCTGCTCTGCCTAGTTGTGATCTCTCTCTCTCTCTCTCTCTGCATCAAATAAATAAAATCTTTAGAAAAAAAAGGCATTAAAATTTATAAAAAAAAAGAAATACAATTGATTTTTACATATTGACCTTAGATTTTATAAGCTTTCTCAATAGCTTATTATATTTCCTTAAGTATTTCCATACATCCCTTAGGATTAGTAATTAAAATAATCTTGCAAATAAAGACAGTTTGACTTCCTCTTTTCTAATCTGTTTTCTTTTACTTCTTTTTTGTACCTTATTGGGCAAGGACACCCCCATACCCAGGAGAATGTTAAATAGAAATTAGAAGAAAAGACATCCTTTCTTTATTCCCGATCTTGGAAGAAGCATTTAAGCTTTCACCATGTGAGTTGTAGGTTTTTCTTTTTGTCTTTTCATCTTTTTAAGGGTTTTATTTATTGGGGCACCTGGGTGGCTCAGTCATTAAGTGTCTGCATTTGGCTCAGGTCATGATCTTAGGGTCCTGGGATCGAGCCCCGCATTGGGCTTGCTGCTCAGTGGGAAGCCTGCTTCTCCCTCTCCCACTCCCCCTGCTTGTGTTCCCTCTCTCACTCTGTCTCTTTCTGTCAAATAAATTAATAAAATATTTTTTTAAAAAAGATTTTATTTATTAATTTATTCATTTGTGAGAGAATGAGAGAGAGAACACCAGTGGGAGGAAGGGGCAGAGGGCAAGGGAGAAGCAAACTCCCTGCTGAGCAGGGATCCTGACACTGCTCATGGGATCATGACCTGAGCCGAAGGCAGATGTTCAACCAACTGAGTCACCCAGGCGTCCCTATAGGTTTTTCACAGATGCCCCTTATCAGATTAAGAAAGTATCCTTTATACCTAGTTTTCTACAAGGCTTTATCATACCTAGGTATTAATATTTTGTCTTCTATTTTTAAATACATCTTTTGGGATGGTGATATAATTCTCCCCTTCCCTCCCATTCTGTTAACACGATAAATATGAACAGGGATAAACTATAGGGAAACATAAGTAAAATGTTGTAAGGCTCTCACCTTTACAGGAAGTGACGTCATATCACTTGGAGGTAGACTAAGAGAAGGTAAGAACACCCAGCATAATCCCTGGGCCAACTCTTAAAGCAAAACAAACTAAGGGAAAGCAAAACAAGTTTTTGCTAAATTACAATTTATATTATCGATATAAGAAGTAGCTAAAATTCCAGTTGTGGAGATAACAGGAAAACATTTATTTAAAAAACCTCAATTGGGGGCACCCGGGTGGTACAGTTGGTTGAGCGTCCAGTTCTTGGTTCCAGCTCGGGTCTGATCTCAGGGTCATGGGATTGAGTCCTACTTTGGACTCCAGGCTCAGTGCGAAGTCTGCTTGGGTTTCTCTCTCTTTCTGCCCCTCATCCCCTCAAATAAATAAGTATGTCTTTGAAACAAAATAAAACAAAACAAAAAACTTCAATTAAAAAAAAAAAAAGCAAGTGATGCTGAAGATTCAAGTCTGTACAAGTGGTGAGAAAGGCCCAGTTTTGAGAGATATATCTGAGGCTGAATAAGCAGTACTTAAATCCCAACAGAGAAATCAAGGATTTTCCCTTGTCCCTCTAATCTCGAAGCTTCAAGAAGGACCTCATTTCAATTTGAAGTTGCGGTTGAGACAAGCTCAGACTTCCTTGGGGCCATGGCTTGTGACGCTTTGTGTTTCATTACCACCCATAAGATATATAACGACTTCCAAGGTTTGTTCATTGTATAAACGTGACCAGACACACACCTGCCCTTTGAGGACTTCATAATCTAGTGGAAAAACATTTTTTACGCTTATGTTTTTATGGTAATGTTCTGTGCCCAAGAAAATCCTTCTCTTCTGTGGGAAAGATTTCCTTTAGGTAGACTTAGTCCTTGGGTCGTAGTGCCTCCTGGAAGGGCGACATGATTTCAGTGTCATCTGAAAACGGGTCTCTCCAGTGGCCACAGCTTTCTTTCCTCATACTTCTCTCACCAGCCTCATAATTGAGGACTTTAATTTGTTCACCACACAATGTCTTTGCCCTCGTGCCATCTGTAATTTATGCCTTACACACTCTGCTGCCTGCTATTATTTAATTCTGCTCTAAAATAAGAGTTTTGTGAACCAGCTGGTAGGAATCACCCCATTAAAAATATTGTTATGCATAATGGTGTTTAGGAAAAATTCCCAGCAGTGAATTTCAGTTTTGTAAGATAATGCTCTTTTTAGCACTACCCAGCTGATGGTTACAGTTATCATTAATATTATAAAATAAAGATAATAGGAGCCCCAGGGAAAGAAGAATGACCTCTCAGGAGAATGCTTGAGTTTCTTATCCGTCGTGTCTGAATGATCTATTTTGGTAAACAAAAGGGATCATCAGCAGTGCCAGGGTCAGAACATGACATGGGTTTTCACTCCAGAGCAGAATCCCTGAAGTGTTAAAACATGCAGGCTATGCTGGACAACCACTAACCTTTCTTTTCTTCAATATCATGTTTCAACAGAGCACGCATTGGTCATGAAGACGTTGAGACTGTCCTAAGAAGTGCAGAGAGATGCTGTGTCTTATTTTTCTTCTCTCGAAGATCTTTCAGCCAAGATCTTGCCCTTACTTCCCGATTATATTGTCTTTCTTGGGTAATATGGAATAGAGAAAGAACTAATTCTTTCAGGACACTCGTTCGGTCCACATGACCAAACTCTGTCTGCTCTGTAACTGAGTTCTGGCCAATGGAAAGCAAGTGATATGCTCTATTTCTGGGCTGGACCCATAAAGCCTGCCAATGTTTGATATTCTCTGCTCTTTCTCCTTTCACCAGCCTGAGCCAACCACAGCTTGGAAGTCTTGCTGAAGACAATCTAGCCACATGATCGAAGAAGTCCAGGTCTCTGAATCAATAATTGCAGAAGAGCCACCGTTAGGGGCTGAATTGTGTTCCCCCAAAACTCATTTGTTGAAATTATAACCCCCAATTTCTCAGATCATGACCTTGTTTGGAGATAAAGTCTTTATATAGGCAGTGAGGTTAAAGTGAAGTCATTAGGACTGGCCCTAACCTCCTATGACTACTGTCCTTATGAAAAGGGGAAACTGGACACAGTCACAGAGGGAAGACCATATGAAAACATGGGAGAAGACAGCCATCTATAAGCCCAGGAGAAAAGCCTGGGACAGATCCCTCCCTGTAGCCCTCAGAAGGAGCCAACCTTACTGACACCTCACTGTGGGCTTCTAGGCTCCTTAACAGGGAGATAATAAACTTCTGTTGTTGAAGTCACCAGTTTGTGGTCCTCAGTTCCTGCAGCTCTAATATTGAGTAATAGCTGCTCACCTAACACCTAACACGCCGTTTGGGAATTCACAGAAGAGAGAAAGAAATATCCTGCTTTCTGTGATCTACTATATACTTTGTGTTTTTGCTAGAAAAACCAGTTTGTCTTAACTAACAGATAGGAAGAGTACATTGAGTGTCCCTGTCAACATCTCACATGTGGTTTTGTCCTGATCTCCCCACAAAGAAGCCCATGTTAGTCTTATGGGGATTGTATTGAAGGACAGTGTGAAAACGGAAAAGAGAGTAGAGTAGGGAGTTTGGTATGAGAGTGGACCCAGGCCAAGGCTGAGGTTGGGAGAGCAGCTGTAGGCGCAGGTCTGAGATAGTTCCAGAGCTGGTAGGTGGAGGAGTGAAGAGCAGAGCCCTGAGGCCAGCAAGGGAGGGTATGCCCTGATGCTCCTATTTCAAGACAGCCATGTGTGCTTAACAAGCTTGATAGCTCAAAGGAAGTTCTCCAGCCAGGACATTAAACTTCTCATAGCTTACAAAGAGTCCATTGATGAAACTCTGTGTTTCATCAAATACTTAGAGCCATTGTAGGAGGGAGTCAAGACCAAAAAGTTATTAGACAAAGTCTGTTACAGTCTTGGTGGACCAAGGCATCTTAGTAGAGTGTAGAGACGTGTGGTGGTCCAGATCAGAGGGTTGAAACTCAAATGGGGTGGTGGGGGTGTCCACACGGAAGTATAGTCCACAGAAAGGGTTGGAATCTGTGCAGAATAAGGATAATATCTGCAAGTATCCGAGCTGGTGTTGACTGAGGAGGTAATCCAGGAGGCGGGAGGCCCAGGGAGCCTGTGGGGGACTCACATGGAGTGAGGAAGGCATCTGTATGGGTTGGAGCCAGAAGCATGGAGGAACCTGTTAATATGTTGGGGTACTGGTCAAATGAATAAACATATTACTAATAGTGAAAAACAGCTTTCTTCTTCCAGAGAAGGGAGTTGTAAATATGGACAAAAACATTTAAAAAAATGATAATTACTCCTGTGATGTAGGTTAAATTTGTAGGAATTGGTGTGAACATATATGATTTTCAATAAACTGTCTAGAGATAACTATAGAAATAAATATAGATGTCCATGTGAGGGTGTACAATGAGCCTGCCTAGTCCCCAGAGATGGTTTCTAAATACTGTTAACTTCTAACAGGGTCCAGGGTTCCTTAGAGAAACAGCAGATTCAGATTTGGAAGTGTGACAGTCCAAGAAGAGTCTGGAATATTTTGTTGTACAAAAAGTAATGAAGTATTCACAGAATAACAGGCATGTATCAAAAGGACCCAGCGTATAGCCTGCTGGGGCTCCCACACGGTTAGATCAGGAGCAACTGGAATATCAAAATCAAGAATGATTTTATTTACTTTTTAAAAAGATTTTATTTATTTATTTGACAGAGAGAGAAAGAGATTACAAGCAGGGGGAGCAGCAGTGGTGGGGGGGAGCAGGCTCCCCGCTGAGCAGAGAGCCTGATGCGGGACTTGATCCCAGGACTCTGAGTTCATGACCTGAGCCAAAGGCAGAAGCTTAACCCACTGAGCCACCCAGGTGCCCCTCAAGAATGATTTTAAAGAATTCTATCCCATTGAATAAAATAGGAAGCCTTGAGTTCATACCCATATGAATAGATGAATAAATCAGAAGTTTCATAAGAACAGGATATTTACATAGTTTCCAAATATTTCTCCACAAAATACCTAATCATCATAACAGGAAAATGCCATTAAAGAAGAGATACCACCTTAGCCATTGTGACTGAAGTTAACAACATCCCTAGTGGGATAACAGAAATTCTACACCTGCGACTGGATGCAGCAGGAACGCAGCCCCACCCCTGTGACAGTGTTGTCACAGACCTTTATCTAATCCTGAGGAAACATCAGGAAAACCCAAAGTGGGCTGTTCTGTAAAATGAGCGGTCTATGATCATCAAAGGTGTCCAGGTCCGGAAAATCAAAAGAAGACTTTGAAACGGTTCCTCATTGAAGGCAATGAATGACATGACAACTGTAAGCAACGCGTGACTCGGAACTGATTCCTTGTGCTCAAAAGGATGTTTTTGAAAGAATGGGTGAAACCAAGGGTATCTGATTGAGGTGGTTGTATTGCAGGTTTTGCCCCTGTTCGTGGGAAATACAGACTAAAGTGTTTGGGTTGATGGTGTTCCAACCCTATTTTGCGTCATGGTGACAACTTTCTCTCAAATGGCTCAGGGAAAAGAGAAGTTCTTTGTGTTGGAGTGACAACTCTCCTCTGAAAATCGTTCCAAAATAAAAGTTTGTTAAGTTATCAGATCCATTTCCCAGCTGAAGAAACAAGCCCTGAGATGCTTGAGGCGACGAAGCCAGTTGTGTGGTAACTCCAAACCAGGCGCCTTGCAGTGAGAGGCAACATTTGCACTAGACCTGAGGGGGTAGGAGAACCAAGTGAATCATTTCATGAGGACATAAACCCAGGTCTAAGACTCCAGTCTACATGGTAGCCGTAACCATAGCGTGGAATTATTCTAAGTTTCTTTTTTTTTTCTTCTGTAGTCATCTAAGGAATCATTCAGTGTCGATGTTCTGTGAGTGTATGTTGGATAAAGCAAGTGACACCAACCAATAATAATTTGGGGCTGAGAGGTTTGGGAACATTTTTGCTTTCATTATGATTTCTGCCAGGTCCATAAAACAGAGAAGCTGTTACGTTATAGTGCAGTGTGTCTCCTTTTATTGAAAGCCATGAGTGGTCTGCAGGTGGGAGTTGGGAATGGTGGTTAAATTATTCATCATGACAGAAATAATTATCTTCATACAGGAGACAGAAGCCCAAATGCCTTTTAGGAAGTCAACTTGAGAAATGCTCCCCAGTGATAATGAAAGTAATAAGATGTGTCCCAGGCCCTCTTCACGAGCTCCGATGATTTTTCGACACTTGCCAAAAGTGCCCTGTGCTGACAAATGTCTGATTAACAAAATTAAGAAGAGGTTTGGCTGCAGCATTAATCCCTCCCCCAGGCCTTTTAGCTTCTGCATTTCTAGGTTGATTAGCTTTTCGGGTCAGATTTTTTTTCCTCGAGCTCATTCTTTATCATTTGTGGTCAAGCCAATGTGATGGTTTTCTGTCATGACAGGGTGAGAGCCAAGTAACTGTCTCCTTCTCTCCTTCATGGGAGGTTCCACTCCCTGCACAATTATAATCCCATTACATCTCAAACATAGAACAAAAAGCTCTATTGACATCTTGTCACCTTTCCCTTCTCAAGTTCATCGTTTGCTTCAAAATGGAAATATACAAAAGTGGCAAAAATATTTTCCTTCAAACCTGTATGTGACTTGTGTAGACCCAGAGGGTCTTTTTCTTGTTTTGTAGTTAATGGGTGCACATTTTGGCAGTGGGAGCAATAGTGATGGACAGGGTGTCTATCACAGAATGGGGTAACTATCCGTGTAGGCATGGAAAGCCCAAGTCATGTCACTGAAACCTTAGGAGACAGACAAAGAAACTATTACTGTTGTCATTATTATTTTGTCATTGAGCAAATGAAAGCTCGGAATTCCTAAATGACTTTCCCCAAGCTGGAGAGCAATAGTTGTGGAATTAGCTTTGGGTATTTGGACTCAAAAAGTGCCAGTCAACTGACTTGAGCATTAGATAAGAATTGAGTTGATTCATTAAATACACATACAGCGTTTTACATGACGGGGCTATGAAGTAAGGGCTCACTGAGGAATCGCACAAACCATTATTATCCCCGTACTCAACCATTAGGATGGTTGGATACATATATTTAAGGTTTAATTATATATTTATATATAAAATTAGTTTCTTTAAAGTTAATCCAGAGGCGCAAAATACATTTATTTTTCTGACCTGGTGGGAAGATATCTGATCTAGCCCCCATTGATATTTTGGCTCTGGCAGGTTACAAAAGAAGAGAGAAGAAAGGAAAACTCACGGTGAATGGTTGTATATAAGAATTTCAATTAAAAAATTGTTGTCAGAGAGAAAATAAGATATAAAAAATGAAATGTTGGAGAAATTAAGCAGAGTCAACACAAAGCAAGCAAAAAAATCAGCCTAATCTTATTTTTAACTTAACATTTAAAAAGATATTTGCATAAATGCTGCTGAAAACTTAAGAAGGATCAGAAAGGACCTGAATGTGTCTGCTGACTTGACTTCTCTTCAAGCTTTTTTTTTTAAGGTTTTTTTTTTTTTCAATTTATTTGACAGAGAGAGAGATCACAAATAGGCAGAGAGGAAGGCAGAGAGAGAAAGGGGGAAAGCAGGTTCCCAGCTGAGCAGAGAGCCTGATGTGGGGCTCGATCCCAGGACCCTGAGATCATGACCTGAGCTGAAGGCAGAGGCTTAACCCACGGAGCCACCTGGGCGCTCCTCTCTTCAAGCTTTCTATCCAGCTCTGGCCTGGCATCCTAGGCGAGTCTTCTCCCCATTCAAGGCTTCCATTTTCCCACTACGGAATTAAGAGTTGACCTAACGGCTTTTAAAGTAGCCTAAAATTTCTTATTCTACAGCTCTGTGGTTTATAATTGAATACATTTTATGAGAAAATCAAGAGTGGAGACTGACAAAGGAAAGAGATCCATTGTTTCCAAACCACCAATAGCAAGAAAGAAGAGAAAGAACCACCTAGCATGAGTACCAGTGCCCGTGAATTATAAACTGCAAATCCCGTGAAAAGTCTTCCATCTGGGGTAATAATCACCTGCATGTTTGAAACCTTTGGAAACTTTGTGCCTAATCTTTTTCCCCACTTTGCTCATTTTCCTTCTTCGGGAGGCAAAGAGTCTTCTCTTGACCATTTCTGTGTTCTCATGAATATCACAGGAACATTCTTGGGTCTGCCATTGAAAAAGGAAATATAAATATTTAGCTATTATACAGAAGTGCCTGAAGTGTAGAAATACAGAAAAATTTTCCAGGCTTGGGTTTTCATAGTTTATAAATCTTATAGGAATAAAAAATTAAAGACAAATCTCCCATGATAAACAGTATTAAGTAAAAAGGAATATTTAGGCAATATTGCTCAGTGGATTTTTTTTTTTTTTTACTGCCAACTTCGTGAAGTTGGATTTTTTTGGATTATTGTGGAAACAGGCAAATAGAGAAATCACTGAAGTATTTCAAGTGTGTGCGAAAAAGGAATTCTGAGATTATTACGTGTTCAAGGCAGCGTCTGAGATCTGGATTTCTCCCAGCATTCCGGGGCCAGGACCCAACTGCTTGTTCTGCACACTCCTGGACTCTCAAAAAGTAACTATGTATTCATGAGGCCGAACGATGGAAGTAGACACTTCATCTTCATCTCGTCCAATGGTCTCCAGGTCGCTGAATCCTTAAGACATGCAATTTGATCAAAGTTTCCATGGCGTTGACCCAGATAGTCTGGTTCATAAAAGTACCGAATCCTTTAATGAAACACAGCATTGAGTTAATATGATTTATGCCACCCATTGCCCAGTGGGCTGATGCTTTGAAGTGATTTGATTAAAGGAAGATTATAAAATGGCTGCGACCCTGTCTCATTTGCATTTGATTCAAAGGAAATGACCCAAACGGAACTAAATACACATTTAAGTGTAAGAAAAAGATTTTTTTCTCTTTATTAAGCATGAACATGGAACAACTTGCCAGTGATTTGCGCATTATTTTAGGACTAGGAAATGAGTCTGGCATGAAAAAAATCCAAACTGATCATGTTAATTGTGTTTCCTCTGAACAAGAAAATTTAATAATCTCCATCCCCTGATCTATCAGTCTCAGGTTTGGGACTTGAAATGTTTCCTGTCTTCTCACGTCGAGTGGTGCATGGTTTACACCCACGTTGGGGTTTCTTTTCCCCTTCAGAGGAAGAAAAAGAAAGAAACCAGCACTCAGCACTCACGTGATATCTTTTGATATTTGTTTTATTGTTACTTTCATTTTACAGGTAAAGAAGTTAAAGTTGAGTGAGTCAAGTGTTAATGCTAGGAAGAAACAATACAAATTTACATCTACACCCATCTGTCTCCAAAGCCCACCCTTCTCCACCTCACCAGGCTTCCTTCTCTCCTTATCTTTGTATCTTGAGCAAAGAATACTTCATTTAACTAATATATTCTGCAATTCCAGAAATGATGCATTTACCAGAAAGTGTTAATCCCATTAGTATTCTATATGTCACTTCCTTGGACACAATTATGGGTTTACAATATCTTTCCCTATAAAACAGTGATATATGTTTCCCTCAGGTGGAGCTAGGTACCATTTTCATGTGGTAATATAATTTCATGTGTCCAGTGATAGCAAACATCCAGGGAGAATATGAAAATCCCGCCACATTTCTTGCAGATTGCTGATATGAACAGATGACCGGTTCGTAGTGACTATTTACAGGAAGCTTACAGGTCTCCGTGCAAGTGACCAAGATTTCAGATGTGCAAAACCCAGCTGGTACACGAATCCTGGGAAATTACAGAAGACATGCTAATAAAATATTTGAGCAAAGATCACAGGTTACTAGACCAATGTGAGATAGGATGATGACGAAGAACAGGGAATGTAGAAGAAAGAGAAAGATAATCGGGCATGAGAACAAATCATGTGAATGTTTTAGGCACAACCAGTCAGCAAGCTGTAATCCAAATGGAACAGCAACCCATAAGAGCTAGAACTCAAGACTGTGCCCCGCTATGAAGTTGGGAATTATTCATCTACTATAGATGATCTCATTCCATCTGATTCAAATATGGGTCTTTTTTTTTTTTTTCTCCTGTTCAAAAGAAAGCAGTTTGCTGAAAAGAAATGTAAGTCTTTTGGAAAAATTATCAACAACTTTCAGGGACAGACGTTTGACACAATTTTCTTACGTCTCCCAAAAGATGTCTGTTTACTTACAGACATCTATACGTCCTTTGAACAGTTCAGCCACTGGACTTTTACAAGTATTTTATCCAGGAAAGATGATATTATGAATTGTGTTTATAAAGAACGAACAAAACATGAATAATATAGAAATGCTAGTATTTCATTAATAATGATTAGCTCTGCTACAGTGGTGTAGGGTATGATGAATTCTGCTAGTATTGTAATAAATTCCTTTTCAAAGGAATTATTGCCAAGGGAAATTCACAAATGAGTTCTAGACAGTTCAACAGTATCCCCGGAGCCAAGTTTAGCATCTGGCACAGAGAAAGTACTCAATGATTATTTGTTGAATGAATCAAAGAGCAAGACCAAAAGAGAAGCAGCAAAGCCTAACATTGCTAGCTTAGAATGTTAAAGGAAGAAAGAATAAAGATATTCACAAGTAAGCCTTAGCCTCAACGGTTACGTGGAGCACAAGAGCTTTCGACAGGGAAACTAGGCTTCCTTTAAGGCTGAGTTCTGAGAAGGCAGTTGGGAATGTCAGTGGTGAGTGCACACTGATTCCTGCACTACAAGGTAGCCGCAGGACCCTGGAGCAACTCCTGTCTTACGGACAAAGGTTTGCATCACAGTGCTTTGCTCAGAATTCCTCCAAAGCCTGTTAAAATTGTAAATAGCTTTGGACCAACTTATACTTTGGCAGTATCACCATAACAATGGCGATGAAATATTAATCAGTAATAGGCATGGCTTACAAATGTCACCACATTAAAGGTCTTTTATGTGCAATAAACTCTAGGTCCAATAATAACTCTTAATAAGGCCTTTATGGAGACCGTCGCAGCTTTAAATGACTTAGTACCAATCTCAGAGGCTCTTGAAATTTTCATAGGAAATTAACACGAGCCTGTCATTTTACAACAGACTGACAGAGAAACGCTAATGGATAAACATCGCATTCTACAAACACGATGTGAAAACACAATGGCATGCACATCTCAAAGTGTTTTGAGAAATAGGCAATGTGTGTCTGATTATTGGAAATGGCCATGCGGCCCTGGGAGCGGAAGGCCTTCCATGGGCTGTTTGCTTTCTCCTCACAGAGACTTCTAGCTCCTTAGCTGCCTCAGCAAGACTGCCTTGGGGCGAAGGCTTCCCACGGAGAGAATCTGAGACAAGTAAAACTCAAGTGTTTAACTCTGGGTAGCGAAAGCAGGAGGAGAATGTTGTGTCTTGACTTCCAAGCCTTGTCCCCATCTGAGAACCATCGTGCTTTTCAATATTTAATAAGATCAGGGAAACAGGACTTTGTGAGAATCCCGTGGAGGGGTGGTGGCCTGGAGTCAACAGGAACAAGTCGATAAAAGATTAAGGGCAGTTTAGAGTTCATGTTTTTCTTGTTTTACTTTATTGTGAAAAGAGCCCTTCCCACGGTATGGACCCCTTTAACACATGTGTACGGGTCTGTTCATGTTGACTACGGGTACAAGCTTGTACAGTGGCTCTCTAGAGCCTGTTCGCCTTGTAGGACTTCACACCCCTTGAGGGTAACTCCCGACTTCTCCCTCCTCCCTGTCCCTGTCCCTGGCAACCACCAGTTCCTGCTGAAATTCTGTGAGTGTGACTATTTTAGAGACCTCATAGAATGTGGAGTCATGCACTATAGGTCTTTCCGTGACTGGCTTATTTTGCTTAGCATAATATCCTCAAGGTCCATCTGTGTTGTTGCATATTACAGAATTTTCTTCTTTTTGAAAGTCAAATGTATCATATACCTCATTTCCTCCATCCAGCCATTCATCGATGGACAGTCAGTCTCTTTCCACGTCTGGGCTGGTGAGCAGTGCTGTGATGAACACAGGAGTGCTGACGTCTCTTTGAGACCTTGATTTCAATTATTCTAGATGAATACCTAGAAGTGGAATGGCTGGCTTGTAGGGTAATATCTTTAATGTTTTGGGAAAATTCCATACTGTTTTTCACAGTGGCTGTGTCATTCTGCAGTCCCACCAAAGTGTGCAAGGGTTCCATGGGTTTTTCTCCTTTACTTAGCTGTAGTGGTTCTAGGAAAATCTGACATAGATTGTGTCCCCTGTTCTACAACCTGTGAATGTTTCCCAGAAAGTACAAACTTGGAATCCCATGGTTTTTTTTTTCCCCAGTAGGCTGAAAGGGATAAGTGGTAGAGGAGATAATGGGTGTTCTTTTCCATTCATAGAGGAAAAGGGTGCCGTTGGCAATCAAGATTGCTTATGGCATTAATTACAAGCCATATGTATTCTCTGATGCGTGCGTGAGGGGAAAACAGTGAGCAGAAAGAAAAAGGAGTCACACGATGTCCAAAGAAATGCACAATCTGGAATCAACTTGAACATAGATGAGGAGCAGAGTCCTGGGTTAGAGCGCGCCACACCAGAAGGAGCGGGGCAGTTGGAATGCGGGATAGAGAGAACCCTGCCCCCGTCCACAGAGAGAGACAGGCAGAGCTCCTTAGTGACCTGTGATTCAACAAATCCGTCGAGCTTTTTTTTTCTTTTTCTAAGATTTTATTTATTTATTTATTTGACAGAGATCACAAGTAGGCAGAGAGGCAGGTGGAGAAAGAGAGGAGGAAGCAGGCTCCCTGATGGACACAGAGCCCGATGCGGGGCTTGATCCCAGGACTCTGGGATCATGACCTGAGCCGAAGGCAGAGGCTTTAACCCACTGAGCCACCCAGGCGCCCCCTATTCGAGCTCTACGGACGTATCTGGGATGGGTGGGTCAGCATCCTATTCTTTCTGATTAGAAATCTATTCATAAGAAAGAGCCACCCTAAGGGATATGGGATTCCCCAAAGTGTCTGCATACTTTCCCCCTTCTCAATGAGCGTGAGCAGAAATAGGAAAGTCCTCAGGCCCATCCCTGAAATTGTTCTGTGCTTGCTCAAAAGGCAGCTCGGTCTCTACAGCAGAACACTGCCTTGTAAGACTTTCATTGACAGGAAGGAGGCCATAAGCGAATCAAAATAAATCTCTTCTGTGGGTAGCACTGGTTTGCAGTAAAGCGTCTGGTGTTGTTTAGCACTTTCATGACTGGCTTCACAACATGGAAAGGAATTTGTTTTTGGACAAAGATGAGTGAATCCCACAAAACACACAATGTCTACAACTCTCCAGCTGGAGAAACAGACACACACAAGGGTCCTTCCCCACCCCTAAGGCTCCCTCCCCCCCCATCTGTGGAATCAAGCACGCAGACAATCCAAACCACTGAGTTTGGCGCATCTGGGCACACTAGTGATGTGCCCGTCTCAGATTTAATTGCACCGACGTGCTGAGCGAAGTTTGCATGTGTGTGCATTAATCGTTGAGTGAGGACCCCAACTGGATCTCCCAGAATCACCCCCTGTCGACAGTTATTTAAACAGCACCAGCAGCTGATGGGAAAGTAGCCCTCGGAGCCCAGAGGAGCCCAGAGGAGCTTGATGCCTCCTGCCTGTGACGCCCCCACAGACACCTGCCACTGCCTCGAGGACAGGGGCCGAGCAGAGAGCAGGGACACCCACCGGCTTCCATCCCCACCGGGCATTCTTCAGCGAGTGGTCCAGATGGGACTGATGCAGACTCTGCGGAGACAGACAAATGGCCCTGCGGCAGGGATGCAATCTAAAGAAACCGTTTTTCTTCCCTTCCCTTGCACCTTGAGAGGGAGGGTGGAATCACTTTCTGACTTGATTCATTGCCGGAGGAGCTGGGTAAAGGGCCCTCTGTATCAATGTTTGGTTGATGTCCTTATAGCTACAGAAGGACTGTAAGAAAGGACCCAGAGCTGCAGATCCATCTGTCCCCGTCCGAGTGCACCTATGTCATTGGCAATGCCGTGACACCATGCCTGTCTGCTGGCGGAGGCACCCCGTCTTGTCTGTCAAAACCCACAATGTTCTCTGGGGCTGGCGCATCGGTATTGCGCAGGTGATATACGGACCCTTTTCTAATTATGTGCTCCAAGAAGAAAACACACACCCGACCCATAACACGGGGGCATGTTCTCCGGCTCTGGACAGCGGAGTGCTCACTGCTGTCGGCTGGCAGATCCTAGTGCCGGCTGGCTTCACCAGCCAGTGTGCGGGACCCCGACCCCCAGCTTCTGGGCACTGCAGCTCTTTGAGGACAGACCAGGGCTCTCGTGCGGGCCCGGCGCTGTGGGCTGGGGAACTGCTTTCCTATCCTATCTCCGTGGCCAGGAAACAGTGTCACCTTCCCTCTGTCAGCCTTGGTGTCTGTCTCTAGGAAGGATGATATTATTATGGACTTAACCGATTTTTCAGGAAGGTAAAAAGAGAAGTGACAATCTGAGAACCGTGTGTACACTGGAAACACACAGTCATTTCAAACCGTTTTTATCAGTCTTTCATCCTTCTGATTTGTGTTTCTCCACTCTGATGGCTACTGTCGTACTGTGTTCGTTATGTTTTAGAATTTTTCTGCATTTTAGGATGCTTTGGCATCCCCGGGCTTTGTGGACTGGGGAGGGACTGCCCCTCCCTCGTCTTGCCAACTCCTGGAGGGTAGCTGACTTGTCTGTGGGAGGGTATGTTTGATGTGCAAACCAAGGAATGCAGGTCCAAACCCCCACCTGCCCCCTCTCCTCAGGCTGCTGCAGCTGGGGACACAATTCTTCGGCCCTAAATGCAGGCCCTGAGTAAGTCAGGCCGCCCCTACCTATACCCCAGAGCCTGTGGAAATTACTCAAATGATCCAATCCTAAACCCACTCATCTTGTTAACTTAGCCTCTCCAGTCCTTCCTCTGACATAAAGGCTTTTGCTCATGCCCTCCCCCTCACTCCCTCTGCCTCCAGGCTGGCTCTGGTGCTTCCCAGGGGTTGGGGTCGGCGGGGGGGGGGGGGGGGGGTTAGGGAGACTGTGGTGTGCTGACCCTTCTGTGTTTAGGGATCTATGACCATAAATTTCCTCCTTCCTGGGAGTAACTTCCATAGCCGTATGTCTTAATGTATCTGATGGAAACAGATCCCAGGTATATTTTAAAACAAGTGCCCAAATGAATCTATTTTTGGAATGAAGGACTCCATGGAACCACAAAGGGCAATGACTATGATCTTGGCAAAGCTGCTTCCCCTTCTGGGCAACAAGGTGGGATCAGGGTACTTGCTCTCTGATGCCCATTGGTGTCCCCTGGGACCTTTGAGAAACTGCAGGTTTCTGGGCTCCTTCTCAAAGCAATATGGAGCCTCTTGAGGTGTGTGTGTGTGTGTGTGTGTGTGTGTGTGTGTGTGTGTGTGTGTTTTCATGAAAGCCCATCCCATGAGTTTAATGCTCACCCAGACCTGAAAACTATAGGGGTGTAGTTTTCACCTGTGAATTTTTCTCAAGCCTTAAAATCTTTTCCTAAATAAACACTGGGAGATCCTGCAGGGAAAAAATATTTGAGGAAGATGGATCTGATATAGAAAATTTCGAAATACGAGATCCCATGGACAAATCCTTCTTAGTGCAAAAAGAACACATTTGCCCTACTTTTGAAATTCAGTGGGAGGGGACCTGTCGGAGCTGACTAGGAAACCCCCACACCTGTTCAGGGAAGACAGTGATGCACCATAATAGGGCCTTTTGGGTTTTCATTTTGGCTCCGAGCTGCTGATGGAAGGCTCAGCTTCGGGGACATGTAATTCTGTGTCTTGTATCTGGCCCCAGGCGTGCTGAGATAGTTTATGGAATGATTTCGCTCATGAGGGGGAAATTAATTGCATTCCCCTCACCAGTTGCTCACAGCTATAGCTTCATCGGACAAAGCCAGAATTCCCCTTTGGAAACCCAATTTTAAGTTAATATATAGTAATGCTGTACATGGCCTTATTAATCTAGGGCAGGTGGCTCTGGGGACAGAAATCGGCAGGCTGTGGGCTGGAGAGCTTGGCTCTTGTCTGGCTGGTCCATGAACCGACTTGTGTGGTTTTGGCCACACCCTTCTTTAGGTACCGTCCCTATAGGTAGAACCAGAACAATCACAACTGTCTCTTGGGGGCAAATAATACAAATGAATGAGATAATGTCTTTGGAGAGATTTGAGTTCCTTGGAGAGTATTCCCATAGAACACACACACACACACACACACACACACACACTCATATACGCAGTCTGTTCCTGGACCTTACCAGTCTCACAGATGAGCAAGTATAACAAAAAAAAAAAAAAAAAAAAAAAATCATAATTCTACTCCAACCCATTATCTTTAAAGAAAAAAGCCATTTCTCCTCCCCGCTGCGCGGGGAGAGTCACTGCTCACGTCCCCGACAGGTTGCAGTTAGAAAAGGATGTTGTGTCCGTAGCCGGTGTGTTTTGTGGGAATGACCCCATCTGGGGCTCACAGAAGACGTCAGACGTGTTTTCAAATGTTTGGATTCTGTCAAATCCCTGTTGTGTATTCTTTTCCGTACTAATCGCTGCGGTGTTTAATTGTTAAAACCATGTGCGCTTCAAGGGAAATTGAATCCATGTTTCTGATTCATTTGCACTGAGCTCATCAAATTGTTGTTTTGTAAGAGCTGTTTGCTGTCCAGGAAAAATCCCCGAGTGCCTCCTCATACCCTGATCCATGCTTTTCAACATCATTAAAACAGGAAGCAAAGCACACTCTCAACCAGTGCTGCGATAGGCTCCTCCTCCACCTGAACCTTTGAATGGGCAAAGTTTTCCTTCTTGCTTGGGAGTCAGAGGGGAAGATCCTCTTCTAGAAGGGCTTCCCAAAGCAGGTTCCCTAGAAGCAACAGGTTCCCTATGGCACACAGTGAAGCAAGTCTCTTTTATTGAATTTTAAGACCTTTAATAGGGAGATACGCAAGGATGAAAAGCTTTCCTAGATGTATTCATTCAACCAATATTTAGTGAGCGCCTACTGCACACCAAGACAGAACTTTCAATGCTGGGTGTATCACCCTGGAAAGGTAGTCTGTGTTCGGGAAGCGTTTATTCTATGAAGGATTTTTCCAGACATATTTAGGTCATGGAAACCAGTATTCTGAACATCTTTCTCCAGGAAATACTAGCTCATCGTAGTTCAAAATATAAGTCCAGCTAACCTGAGGGTCCCTGAGCATATGCTCAGATTAGAAAATATGGTACCAATCAGCAATGCTTTGTCTGAGGATATGTTCTCCGGGAGAGAGAGAGAAGCAACAATTAAACAAGGTCAGGTGTTGGTAAGTGCCGTGAAGATCTTCGTGGAACTGAGGGGGAGGTGAGTGATTTTCTGTTTCATAAAGGAAGTGACATCTGAGTGGTGTGTTACTTAGTGCTCTCCAGAGAAATAAAGCCTATATATATATATACACACACACACACACACATACATGGAGAGACAGAGGGATAGACAGAGACAGAGAGATTGATTATAGGAACATGCTTATGAAGATATAGAAGCCAAGCAGCCCCACAGCCTGTCAGCTGCGAGCCAAGTGAGAGGGGAACTCGTGGGAAGATCTGGGAAAGGGGGAAGGGTGTGTGGATGTCATTACATTGGCAAATTTGTTTTTGCGGTGAAATCACAGTTAAACATAACTCTGTACTTAAAACAACTAAATAACAGTTATCAGAGAAACTGGAAAGTATCAATTTATCAGCCCAAACACACGAAGTGACCATTTAAGTGTGCCCTAGCCCTGAGCACATCGGGCAGGTAGGAAGAACGTGAGGAGAGGGGTGGTCAGCCTAGAGGAGAGAAACAGGCCAGGGACATTCCCCTGGTCATTCCTGATGGAAGGTGTCATAGATTCCTGATGAAGAAATGAACTGGGTTTGAGACCCCGTGTGTGTGTGTGTATGTGTGTGTGTGTGTGTGTACACATAGTATTGTACGGGACATTTTCTTCCAGCTTAGAACCTTCCCAGAGGAAGAATCAGGAACTGCCTCTTCCCAGCTGGTGGCCTTTTGTCACCATGAGATGGAGACTGTCCAGGCAGAGAACACCATTCCTCTAGTCCCGGTGACTTGCTCTGCTTTCCCAGGCTTTCCCTTACTCTTACTTACTCTTCTATCCACCTCCTATGCCCATGTGCCAGATCTGCCCAGGGACATCCTGCTCCTATTTTCAAGAACCAGACAACATGCACCTTCTTACAAAATCACTTCTGATTTTCCCCAGTTAGAAGTGATCTACCGTATTTAAGGTGGGTCTTTGGCTTTTTGGAAGCTACACTAATGATAAAGCCAGAGAAATCGAAAAACACATCCTTTGATCAAAGGATGCATATTTATATCAGGATCTTGGAGGAGGTATAGGCTAATTCTTGACAGGTGGTCTGTAACTCAGTAGAGGAAGTCCGAGGCTCCTGGTAGGGTTACTCCATGAAGCATGTGACTCTTGATCTTGGAGTGATGAGTTCAATCCCCACCTTGGGCATAAAGCTTACTTAAAAAAAATTTAAAAAAGAAGAGGCAATCTGTGTATTGGACAGTGTGACATCCTTTCCTACATCCATTTCCCACCCAGTGAATTTTACCTGCCAACTAGGATTGTAGAGATTTCTGAAGTCTACTACAAACAGTACATCAGTGTGACCTTGGCATCTCCGAGTCCTCTTGGAACAACTCATTTTGCTCCCCCTTCCTAATTCCAGAGTTTGAAGACTAAAACAAATGGAGCCAGCAGGCCATGCAGAAGCCTGTGAACTTGGAGCCACATCCAGAGAAGGAAGCAGGAAGCTCCACCCCTTTTCCTGCAACCTGAGTCCCTTGCTGGCCTATTCTTTCAGTGGATACAATTTCCAAAATAGATATGACTGGCTGATAGATGATGATTGATGGCTTACCCAGCTTTGGGGTGTCTGAGCCACGTGTCCTGCTGAGTGGGGAGAGGCATCATAAGGGCAGCGGGTCTGAGGGCATTCCTCAGGCAGAAGGACACAGAAAGACCAATGGCTCAGCCATTTGATGGACCTTTTATCTTTTCTCTGTTATCAAAAGCAAGGGATCCATTGCTCACGGATCCATCTTTCCAAGTTTACATCCTTAGAAATGTGGGAGGATTCTTTTCATTGACTTATAATGCTCAGTTCCTAACTACTTTAACTCCTTTAGCTGAAGAAAGCACAAATCTGAAATCATCTTCCAATCAACATGCTGAAAGTCACAATCTCTCCCATGCAGTTAATCAAAACCACCCCTGCTGAACATTTTAAGCTTAAGTCTCGTTGTGGGAAGGCAAGACGATCATGGCTGCCATCTTTGGGTAATACCCTGGTATAGAATTTTGCTCTTCTATTCTGACCCAACACAGTCTGTCTCGTTACTAGTCATGTGTTTATCATATTTTTACTGCTAATTCAGGCTTTCTTAACAATTGAGAATTTACAAACTATCCTGTCTTGACCCCTGCCAGCACCTTGTCCTGTTTCTGGCTTGTGATAATATCGGCCAACATTTATTGAATATCCTCCATGCGTGTGGCATTGTTCTGGGCACTCTACCTATATTAGGGTATTTAATCTTCACCTTGACCCAACAGAGAGATGCAGTTCCCATCTCCAGTTCACAGAGGAGAAAAAGGAGGGGTTTATGTACCTTGTCTCCCCAAGTGAAAAAGAAAGAAGAAAGAAGAAAGAATATAGTTTTGGCTCAAATGATTTGATTTCACAACCCATTTTCTAAGGTAATATTGTCTTTCTAGTAAGTTCTCCTTTAAAGGAATTTTTGTTGAATAATTGTTATTGAATGGGCTAAATTGCATTAAGAGAGGAGAGCTTTTTCAATAGATACCAGTAGTTTAGCCATGGAGGAATTTTGCCTGGTAGAGAGAGAGAATAAATCAGTACTATTTTTAACATAGCCTTCATATTTTATTTGTGCGGGTGAAGCCAGGGACCATTGCATATTTACACCATGTATTTTAAGGCAACTAGTCAAACATTTCCTCTGTGTCAGGTATCAGACGTCACTTAGATTTTATTTTTGCTTATTTTATTCTGTTTTACTTTATCTTATCTCATTGGTATGTATTCTCTCTCGTAAGGGAGCTAGAAATGTTTAACCAGCAAAGAGTTAAAGAAGCCCCAGGTGACGGTTGCCAGATGATAAAAGAGCGAATCCCCCCGGAGAAACCTACTCTAAACTGAGCTTTAATAATTGATTTAATAACGGGTGATGGAGATGTGGATACGAAGAGTGTGAATGTGCTTTTTGTTGGTTTTTCCGCTTTCACTGAAGCGCTGTTTGATAGCTCATATGACAAATTGCACAGATGCACTCGTATTGGTAAAAGCAGACAGAAATGGCATTTTGACAATACTGACAATTACCAAATCCCATCACGTGGGGCCTGTCGCAAGCAGTACAACCCCAGGAAAATACAGATTTTTTCTGTGCACTGTTTGATCTCCAGGATTTCACCCCATCATTAAACACACTCAGCTGTGCCAACGGAGCCATTTGCAATTCTGATAAGAATCAGAGCAGAGGAGAGTCTGGACCAGAGGGATAGTCCCTGCCTCCATTTTCGCTGAGTGTTTTGGCCTGTGTGAGACCTGTGCTCTTGCCGGGAGCTCAGTTAGGACAGCCCCTTTCACAGTTCATCTGATCTGAAGGCATATGGAAGGGAAATCGGTAGACCAGAAAGCCCTGTTGAGGGGCTACCAGGAGGGCCAATCGCCATTGAGCTTGTGCATCTACTTACTTGGCAAATGGGAGGAGGTAAGAGTCCGTTCTCAGCGAAGAGATACGTTGTCTTCTTACCAGGGATGTGGCTTCTAGCTTAAGCAGGTTTAAAATTTCCAACTGTGTTTGTAATCCGCTAAGAGATGTGATTTGAAAGATACGCCAAATTCTCAAAACATGCCGTTTAATAAATGGGCATTCATGTTCCAAAGTTTTCTTTACAAAAGTACTTAAGGCATACTTGCCCGTAACTGGTGATTTCGGGATAGCATCTGATTTACAAACCCCGATTCACTACATAAATTTCAAAATTCACAGATCGTTACACAGCAAAAAGGAAATAAGCACTGACTTTAGACGTATGTTGTAAATAAGACTGAGTTTTCCAGATCTTCTTAGTGACACAACTTCCATTTCCAGGCTTGCTTGGGACAAGTCACCGTAATGGAACAGACCAGACCGTCTCTCAGAGTTCACTGACAATTCAGAAACCGCACCTTGCCACCTGGAATTTAAGAGACCCATTTTTTTAATCTCCACATAATATGCACAGCACTAAAATCTGCGTGATATTAGATTTATCTGAATAATAAAATCATGAGTGATTATAATGAACAATGAATAAGAGTTACCATTAATAATTACAGTTATTACTAAATTGATTTTATCACTGCCCACCTCACATTTACACCTAATATAAAAATATGATAAGGTTAGGTTTCAAGAGGCAAGTAATAATGATAATAACATAGTAAAATCCTCGAAGGGTCTCATTATATTGTACTGTAGATATCCTGCTGCTCAAATAATAGCCACCATATGCATATTAACACAGAGTGCACCCTTGTCTCCAATCTAGAGATAGTCTAACACAAAGATGCTAGGTCTGTCTTCTCCTACCAGAATTCTAAAGGTATTCTCCTGTTTTCAAAATAATAATCAAAATCTCATTTGGAGATCTAGCTTATATAGCTATATACACTAAGGAATTTACTGCAACAAAATTGTTGGGATAGCCCTCTCCCCTCCAAAAAAGAAAGATAAAGAAAAGAAAGGGAGAACAAAGTGAACACACATGTTCACTAATAGTTGACAGATTGATTAAATGACAGTGTTTTTACTTTAGGGTACAGTGTACCTGTTTGAAAGGACAGTATTGACTGAAAAGGAGGTTTTCTTTTAAGGAAAAAATCAGGAAGTTTCATAGTAAGTGAAACATGATATGTCCCAATTATGTTGAAAATGATGAAAAAGAAGGAAAGAAACACAAGATTGGAGGGGGGGAAGAGAGAAGGGAGGGAGGGAAGAAAGATGGGAAGGCAAGGAGGCAGGAAGGGAGGGAATAGAGGGAGGACGTGGCCTCCGTGTGTGTTCACATGAACAGCGACGCGTGCGTGGAAGGACGTCTGGAAGGACATTGGGTAAACGGTTAGCACTGCTCTTGGAGATGGAATTTGAGGAGGGAGAGGAGTGAACCACTTTATTTTATATATATATATATATATTTTTGTTGTTGTTGTTGTTGTTGTTTTAAACTTCGTTTTACTCATTGTGGCCATTTTTTCCCTACTTTTGTGATATTTAAGAATTTTAAAGAAGTTAAAAAAAATAAACCCAAAAGCAAACGATAATAATGATGAACACGTTTATCTGAATTTCCTTGACTCTACAGGACTCCATTTCCTGAGGATGAGAACAGATATAATGTGACTGTTATTTTCATGGGCATCCTTCCCAGGTACACAATACAAAACAATATCCACCACCAAACAGACCAGTGGTGGAGAATATCGGAAAAGAAAAATATTTCCTTCTGAGACAATTATTTTCCATTGGCTGAAAATCTTATTTTAAGTGAGGGGTACTTCGTAAGTGCCTACGATCCTCCTTGAGTTCCACCGTCAATAGAAATTAAACTTTGATTTGAACTTTGAATCAGAAGTGTGCAATGCTGTTCCTACAGAGGAGAAGATAGACTTTATGTAGGGTGCATTATAAAATACATAGACCACCATAAATAACATAAATAACAAAACTCATAATAGTACATAATTCATCAATGGTCTTAGTAAAAGCCAAGCATTTTCAATTGTTCTGGAGGCTTTATAAATGATGAATGATGAGAGTTGAGGTCTTGGGCTCATAAGGCAAGCATCATCATCGACCGGGTTGTGAAAACCATGCACTGTTCTTAATACAGTTTGGTACAAATGACATTTCTGGATTTGGGGCTACAGTATTAATAGATTGCTCTAGGCTGTTGTGGCTCACTTTTCCAATTATGGTGGACTCTTTCAGGAAAAAAAGAGAAGCATTTTAGATAGGAAAATAGCAATAGAACAGTTGATTATGTTAGGATAGGAAAGATATCACTCTTTATTTTGGGGAAAGAGAGAACAGCGTATGATAATGTTTCTGCTTTTATTGGTGGTCAGGCCTCATGTTTGCAATGGTGGAAGTGGGCAGACACGGGGGTTGGAAGGTTGTTGTAATGTGATTTTGTTGCAGGGGAAAAGAGATTTGAAAAGGACACGGGAGGCTAGTTACGCTGCAGTCGTGGTGGGGGAAAGCCCCATTTTTCTGACTCAATGCACATGCTCTGTGTTTCCCCTAATTAATGTACTCCAAGGGCTCTTGTCCACAGCTTCATTCCCCGTGCCCAGCACAGAGCCTGGCTCAGAAACAAACAGCTGCTGAATAAATGAAGGAATGGACACAGAACGTTCTGGCTAGAAACACCTTTCCAATCACTTCGTCTGACATCTCATGTTACGTGTAGAAGACTATCGTCTGCTCCGGTGACTTTCCAGTGGGGTGCAGACACACAGTGACTTGGGTAGGTCTTGTCATGGTGTGTTGACATTCCAAGCCATGATACCTTCTTTGTCTTCTTAATTACACGTTTATGTCAAATATCTTTAAGTGGAAAGGAGAGGTTTGGAAAGGGGAGGTTAGAAAAATCCCCTCAATGTCACCTCCCTTCCCCGACTTGAATCATTTCCAAATCACATATGCCTCAGTTCAGTGGTAACTAAAAGTCATAACCTTCTTGTTTGATTGCCAGAAGGAAAGTCCATGATGACTCCCTATGGTTGGTGTTCAAGTAAAGAAAGGTTCTGGTGACCTAGATCAGAATAATGGGGTTAAATCATTACCTGTGACTTTGATGATTTCCACAATTTACAGCAGTGGTTCTCAAAGTGGGGGCCATGGACCAGCAGCAGCAGCATCACCTGGGAACTTGACAGATTTCTGTCACACGTGTAACAAAATATCAAACAGGGCACCCAGAGTTTGAAAAGTTCTGGTTTCGAGTATGTCATCTGTCCCCTCTTGAGGTTATTTCATCTGGAAAGGTATGCTACCTTGTTGACTGTTTGTGTCCCCCTCTCCCAGATTCACATGTTGAAAACCTAACCCCCAGCATGATGGTGTTTGGAGGTGTGGTTCTGGGAAGCAATTAGGTTTAGATGAAGGTATATGGATGGGATGAGTGCCCCAAGGCAGCCCAAGCTAGATTAATATACCATCATAGGAACCAACGTAGGTATGTTTATGGGATTATGACAATGATTTATCATTCAGGAACCTTATCATATAGGGTATATATAAGGTTGACCCTGGTAGTTCTACTGTGCTATTTCCAGTGTGGCTTATATTTTAAGACTTCTGCCCTCCTTCCTTCTTCTCCCTGTTAGACCCTCGCTGGGTAATCTGCATTGGGTTTAACTATCTTTGTTTTGTAGCTCATTTAAACCAAAGACCAACAGTACGTATCTGCTGGCCCACTGAGCAGGTGTAGAGAGGAAGTCTGGAATGAAACATAAACACTTTCACAAACTGGCATGAAGCCCTAGGTTCGGGTCTCAGCAGCCCTTGCTGTGAATCTGCAGGGCTAAGTGGTTTCCAATGTATATTGTACTCAGACTTGCACGGGGACCTAAAGATAAAACAGAAGTCTCTCTTTTAAGTTATTCATACTCACCTGGGATCTAGATGGGACTAGGAGCAGGCCTGGAAATGGCCATCGTTTGGAGTGTATGCTACAACACAGCAATATTTCTAGGCTTACAATGTGATTGCGGGCAAGTAATATTTTTTTTTAGTGTAAAACAAAAATAAGGTACCAGGACACGCATTTTAGAGCGGCCAAAAATTAAAAAATCCATGAATCCATGTTGATATGAATATATTAATAAAAAAGAAGAGGAGAGACAAATCTTCCTCACAGAGTTCCCAATAATTTACGTAGATATTCCTCCCTAAAGGACGGGAACTGGAATCCCTCCTCCTCTCCTACTTGAGAGTGTGCTATTCTAGTTGACTTACTCCCAAAAAGCAGAGTATGGATGAGGGGAAAGTAACCTTACAGTGGAAGAAACTGAAAACACCACCAGGGCCGGGTGACTAAGGTCAAACCTATCAGTGATAAGTCATCGTAATATGTCATATCCTTGACGTGATGTGATGAGAATGGTACTTCACCACTGTGGTCTTCCTCCTCAAACCCATAACCTCAGTTGAATCATAAGGAAAACATTAGACAAATCCAAATGGAAGGATATTCTACAAAACGCTTGGCCAGTACTGCTCGAAATTGCCAACGTCACTGGAAACATGGGAAGTCTGAAAACATAGCACTGACTGAGGGGACAAAGGACACGTGGCAACTAAATGAAACGGGATGCCATGGATGGGATTCTGGAGCAGAGAAATGACACTGAGGAGAAACTGGTGAAATCCAGAGAAAAGTGTAGAAGTTAATTAATAGTGGTGTGCTACCATTGGCTTCTGTGTTGTGACAACTGTGCCCTAGTGGTGGAAGATGTTAACAACGGAGGAAATGGGGAGAGGGTAGAGGAAACTCTTTGTACTAGCTGTGCAACTTTTATGGTAAATCAAGAAGTGGTCTAAAATTTTAAAGAAGCTTATTAAACGACAAAGGTTGTTCATATTGATTATCTCATCTGAACTGATTTCTTCATTTATGAAAGTAAGAAAAATGGGACCCCATTAAACTTGGCCAACTTCACGCTTTCAGGATTTCGTAATTGTGTACGTGCTTCTGTTCTGTCAAAGGGACCTACTTTCCCAAACTCTTAGCTGTGCAGAATACGTAAGTTAAAGCACGTTAAAGAGTTTTTAGATGTTTAGAATTTAGCTTACTTATCGTTAGCTTTATATACCTCGAGGAAAACTGATGTGCAAAATTGTAGAATAGCTAGGTTTCAGGGAATGCTAATCCACTTAGTGAATTATTTACCCACTTTTCCACACACAGTCACTTTTTACAAGTAATTCCTGCCCAGAATATTTCTTCAATAACAAGCAGTTTCTAGATTGAGATTTTCAGCCCTATGGCCCCTTAAAAATATTTGTTATTTAAAGTAAGCTATTTGTTTGAAATGTTTTGAGACTGTATGAAAGAGCAAAGTTAAATGAATTCCCTGTGAAAAACTAATAAAATGTGCTGCTCATAGAGACATGTGATACAGCACAATGAGCACAGGTCACTCGAATGTTCAAATCACTTCACTTTCCTGCTGGTGATTGTAAAGTATCTTTCATCATTGCAACCATTAAGGAATTCCATGTATTTATAGCAAAATGTGGCCCAGGGCAGGCTTGCTGGTGGTGTCCGAGTCAGCGGTTGGCTTGTTTTTAACTTTCCCCTTTTTTTCTGGGGTTTCTCCTGTAAAAAGCATAATCGAGCCATTGCTCACATCAGCCCCCCATGTTCATACACCTTTTAAAAGTGCAAGTCATGTTTTCCTACACTCTCAAGAGTTAGGTCAACCCACGGAAGAGAAAAGATGTTCAGACAAGAGGGGTCCATAGCCTTGTCTGTCTCAACCCACCCATGACAGGGACTCACCTCGGGGTGCAGCCCATTCTGTGTTTGTAAGCTGATTCTTTTTAAAGAAAGTTTTCCTTACATTGAAATAAAATCTTTTTTTTTTTAATGGGAGCTTTTCCCCTTAGGGGACCAGCTCCTTTTTTTCTCCAACAAGAAAGGTGAAGAAGATATTCTTATAACCGTTTTATAGCACAGAGGATGTCTCTGGGAGGTCAGGAAACTAGTGATGGATCTGTCTCACTTCAAAGGCCTTACTCCAGGATGCCACCCCATTCTGGGTCATCATTACTGAGTCTCAGCTCAAAGCAAGGGCATCTGGCCCAAAGTGGTCAGTGGGGGCTAAGGTCCAGCTGGGACGGCAATGGTGGAATACTTCTGCCAAAAGGAAGAACATTTTTGCAACTTACATTGTCCGTGTCAGGTGTGGACCTACGGGACGGTGTGGGCTCAGAAGGGAAACTGTCTAATGTACACTGATGTGCCACATGGGGTGTTTCTGTGAGTCTGACCCATTCCTTATGATCTTAGCCATGACTTGTTTTGGTAAAGAATGTTCCAGAATCATCTTTTTTCATGATCCACCTGAATATTTTCCCTGGAGCCATAGCAAGGTTCCATGTCTACAGTATGATTTCCACACTGTCTCCCCACCTTCTTTGAATATTTATTTGAAACAGATCCCTTTCAAGACCTCCAGTGTGTCTGCTGTGTACGTTATTACTCAAAAGGCTGATGATGGTATTCATTCATTCCCATCTACAAGTTTTTCTACTATTCTAGGAAAGAATAGCTGAGCTTAAAGACAAAAATTTATCTGAAATAGCCCTTGCAGTATCCTCACCCTTTTGATGGCCATAACTGGAAAAACAGAAAGAAGAAATATGAGTAATATGCTTTTTCCCTGTTGCATTTAAGTATTTTATGATATTTGCAAAGAAAAAGCCTATCTTACCCTTGCTCTGCTTCCCAAACGAATCAGATTTGTGAACTGTTTTTGTGGGCGTTGTTGCCTTTTGCATTTTTCTGCAAAACTCTGTCCACCTGACACGGGTCCTTTAGTACAAGAGTCCCCGATCAGGGTTCTTCCTCTCATGTTTGACATCACTCAGTGTTAGGCCTTCTGTGCAACCCCGTACAATCCTTTTGTAATTCTATCAGTTCTTCCTTATCAGGATTATTTAGATCTTAGGTTATGGTGTATACGTGATAAACCATGGAATTGGGAGCCCACTCTATTTCCTCTTTGCCTTTCCTCCTAAATATTTTCATATCCTCCCACTGGTCAAGGGGCAGATTGTGGTTCAAATACAGAAATATGCAAAGACTTAGAATTGTTTCATGCTTTTTGCTTGCTGATTCTATTTATGGGAATTGATCTTAGGGCAATATTTGTGGATAGATACCATGACACTTACATGTAAAGCTGCTTATCCTAACAAGACTTAAACTAGCCAAACCTTAGAAATAATTTATACATTTAGCAACTGAGTACTGGTTAAATGTACTACAGTAAATCCATCTATCTGAGTACAAGAGAAAGAAGAGAAATACTGCACATGGTTTGCTTTGATCAAAGAAACCACTCTGACTTGTCCGAAGAGACCATCTTCCCCCTCATTTTATATTCTGTGAAGATGTGCAGATTCTTATATTAAGGACATAAATAACATAAAAAATGTCATCAGAACTATTTTTCTAGAAAAATATACTTTGCAAATAATGTTTATTATCTTGACATAACATTTTAAAAATAATCTCATAGAACACAGAAAGGAAGAACAGGAACGAGCCCATTCCATTTGGGGAATGGGGCTCTCCAACCTCTTTTTTTTCTTTTTGGTTTTCTGTATTTGCCAAATTGTCTTCAAGGAGTATGAATTACTTGAGTAAGGGAAAGACAAACCTTATCTAACAATAATAAATAAATATACTCTGTGAAGGCATTTTTTTATACTAACTCTTGATGAAAGCCGAGAGCATGGTCACAAGTCTTGGTTCAGGGAAAGCATTTCTATGAGGGCTGAATTAAAATTAACTAAGCTGTTTACATTCTAATGTTCTGTGTGGCACGCGTTATCTGTGGTGGATGCCGACTGGTTCCTTTGACAGCCTCTCAAAAGCATTGATCTCAACCATGTTTTTGACGGGGGTTAAACAGCAGTGGGAGGTTTAACACTCAGATGATTACCCAAGAGCAGAGATTCTCTCTTAGTACGAAAGGTAAGCCACAGGCATCAGACCTCTGATGATCAAAAAGCCATGATCACACATGAAGCCATGAAATCTGAAAGCTAATGATTTCCATGATCTTCCAAAGGGTGTCTGCTCCATCTCCATTAAGCAATGGGCTACATAGAAGGAAGCTTGCTTCTGAGCCAAACTTTGTTTAATTGGCCCCAAAACCCCGATGAGTACTGAGTTGAGTCTCCCAAGCTCTACACAAGAGACTTGGGGAAAAACTGTTTTAGTCTGGACATTTTAAAGAACAGCATGCCCTTTGAATGAAGTATTTGCCTACTTGTTGATTCTGGAAGAACGCTTTTGTCTCAGGAAAGCAGAAGCTATTGGTTACCTGTAAATGGTCAATTATCCTGGTCTGTTGAGACTCATTGACTGTAGCCCACTCTCCCGTATCTAATTACAGTGATGCCTCTAACAGTGTGCGTTGATGACACTATTCCAGCATTTAATATATGTCTAGAAACGCACTTGATACACACAACAACTTGGATGAATTGCAAGGAAATGATACTGAGTTCAAAAGTCAGTGATTCCATTATAGGATATTCTCAAAATGGTGAAATTGTAGAACTAAGGAACACATGAGTGCTTACCAGGGGTTAGAGATGGGGAGCAGGATTGTGGGGAGGTTTGTGGTGATTGAACTCTTCTGTATCTTGAATGTGGTGGTGGTTACAAGAATCTATTCATGCGATAACGTTACATGGGAACACACAAACACACACACACACATACACAATGACCTATGTCTTCTTGAAATTTGAATGAAGTCTGTGGACTCTATCAAGGCCAGTCTTCTGCTTCTGCGTCATGCTCTAGTTATGTAAGTGCAAGATGTCAGCTTTGGGGAAGGTGGTGAAGGGTACAGGGGACCCTTGTACTATTTTGTAAATTACTGTGAATCCATAATCACTTCAAGATAAAGCACTAAACCAATAAAACAATGAAATCACCACTGAGAAGCCCAGAAAAACCTCAGGGAAGTCTAGATTTTGTTTCCACTCTCTTTCTCAGACAATCTTTCCCAGCTGCTCAAAACGCTGACCTCTAGGTACACAGCTTCTTCAGGAGATGCTGACACATCTGAGTTGAATACTGACTGAGTCTCCCAAGGAGCTGAAGACACCTTGTCCTGGAGGCCACAACCAGCAAGTCAACCCTGGCCTCCTTTTTTAGTGGATCCTCTTCAACTCCCCCTATTTTATGCAAAACTATAAATAGCTCTCCTTTTCTGGACCAAGTGCAGCTCTAGAAAAGATCTAACTGGTTTAGAGGTAAAAGGGTGTCCCCAGTAGGTACTCAGAGATCCCTTATTTCATAAAGAATCAACCTAGCTTTCTAGTTACACTGTAATGACGTCTGTGTGGTGTGACTCCTTGAGGTCAATGGGCTTGTCTGTTTTGCTTCGTGTTGGACCCTCAGCAGGACTGGCATGTCATAACGTCATTACAAATTTCTGTCGAAAAAATGACTGGATGAATTTTTGTATTTTTATATGTATGTATTTCTGTAACTGGCACACAAATGTTTGCAGAATTGAATTGATAAGCGTGATAGGGATAAAATTCACTAATATGGTAGTCTTCAGGATATTTTATTCTCTCTTCAGTCCTTCCTCTTTCACCACACCCTGAAGAGAATTCTTTTGAACAGCTTATTTTCTCCAATAGGAGAGTCTGACCATTGCCAGGCCAGCTGCAAGATGTTTTATGATAAGAAGGGGGAAGAAGGAGAGGAGACAGAGAGACAGAAACAGAGAGAGGAGGTGAGAGAAGAGGAGGGAGGTGAAGAGGGAAGGGAAGGGCAGGGCAGGGAAGGGAAAGGAAGGGGCAGGAAACAGGAAGGACCAGGGGTCCTTCGAAGGAAGAGTGCTGTGCTCTAGAAGGCAGATGCTAGAGGGATAAAGGCTGGATGAGAGCTGACGTTGACACCGGCAAGGGAGTTTCGAATGTGACAAGTAAACTAAGAGGGTTCGGAGTCGCTTCTACTAGCTATTTTTCCTGCCTGTATGCTTCTGGGATTTCTTTCTTAATCCTCAAGATATAAAATTGTTGTCAGACTCTCAGTGAAGAGTTTGTTTTTATAGTTCTAGATCACGGTGAACTCTTTAGAAGCCCAAACTCAGTTGATTTCCAGTTTCTCTCTTTGGGGAAGGTTCTTTTGTGGTGCATATCAAGTATTTTTTGCATGAGCAATTGTATTCCTGCTCCATTTATCCTGTGGGAAACTGTGCTGAGGCTCGAGTGTCGCCTTCTTCTCTCCCCTGCGTGGCTGGTGTACTCACTCACTGAGGAGTCTCTTCTCCCTTCCTTCGCGGTTTCTGAGAGCTGTTGACGAGCTTTCGGGGCCCCTGATAGATTGTGATTCTTCTGCTCTGCTGCTCTCCACCTCTGGAGCAGATGTCAGCTCTGTTGTATTTTCAGTCATAATACTTAAAAACACTCTGCTTCTCACCCAAAAGCATGCATCCAAAATTGTCATTTTTTAATCGGTTTGATTTTCTTCTCATCCTTTGTCCTTTGTTTGTTAGCATCTTATTTTCTTATAATTTGAACACATGTAGAGGCTGTCTAAAATATGTTTCTTTTTTCCTGCAGTAACATGTATGTATCTATGTACTTATACATGCATAGAAAGAAGTGGGGGCACTTGGGTGGCTCAGTGGGTTAAGTGTCTGCCTTCAGCTCAAGTCATGATCTTAGGGTCCTGGGATTGAGCCCTGGATTGGGCTCCCCGCTCAGTGGGGAGTCTGCTTGTCCTTTTCCTCTGCTTCTCCCCATACCCCAACCCCACTCATGCTCTCTCTCTCTCAAATAATTAAATAAAATCTTAAAAAAAAAAAAAAAGAAAGAAGTGATTCCTGGTCATCTAGCCTTGCTGATAGGTGATCCCTGAGAGGCAGACCTTAGTGGGACTCCCCAGAAGCATCCTGCAATGCTGGGAGGTCTGGATGTCCACAGTGGGCTCTCTTCTCCTCCTGGAGGAACATAGATCTGGGGGGCTGTCAGTGTGGTGTTGACTGTGGTGGCGTGGTTAGGATGGAGCTGTGCCTCTGGCCCTCCTCATGCTGTTTACCTCAGTTTCTGTGGTAACTGTGGGGTACTTCAGCCTCATCCCTGGTTCTAGGTTTTCACAAAGGCATCTTGTTTGTAGTTAGTCTTTCTGGAAGGGGGTTCATGTTGGGCTTCTGCTCTTCTGCCATCTTGTGGACCTATGACAATCTTCTCCAAATTATATTCTAGTTGAGGCAATAAGTTCCATTCGCCTCTTGACCAAGAGGTTTCTAGTGTTTCTAGTGTTTCTAGTTTCTAGTGTTTGCTAGATCTTAGATTTTACAACAGGATGATTTCTACATACTCACCACATTTGTTATCTCTGGTTTAACTGACACAACTGATGGCAGCTGGTTCTTTCCTGATTCATTTTTCCTATTCTTACGCTCTTAATTTTACCTCATCTCTTAGTTGGTTGAATCACACCTTCAATTATTTGTTTCACCAAGACAACCTGTGTGTCATATCTTCTGAGCGCTTGTATGTTTGAAAGTCTTTCTGCTAAGTTTATTCATGAAAGACCCTTTGCCAGCCCCTGAAATCCTTGGGTCACAGTGTTTTACCGAAAACTCTGTGTGTGTTGCTTTGCTCAGTTCTGCCATTTTGGTGTCATTGGTCAAGAACTTCATCACCAGGCATGTTTTTGTATCTTTGTTAAACATTTAAAAAAGAAAAGAAAACTTTTTATTTTCCTTACTTTTTACCCTAGTTCTATCTAAGTCTTTCCCCAGAACCCATCTGGATGGGCATAATACTTACTTACGTCTTTATTTGTGTTTTTTTTTTTTTTTTAAGATTTTATTTATTTGACAGAGAGAGAGAGAGAGAGAGATATCACAAGTAGGCATAGAGGCAGGCAGAGAGAGAGGGGAGGAAGCAGGCTCCCTGCGGAGCAGAGAGCCCGATGCGGGGCTCGATCCCAGGACCCTGAGATCATGACCCGAGCCGAAGGCAGAGGCTTTAACCCACTGAGCCACCCAGGCGCCCCCTTACTTACGTCTTTATTAATTTTTGTGAGAATGTAGGCCTTTGCAAGCAACATATTCAGGTCTTCAGAAAAATTTTTACTTACTCCATTTTTGATGAAGCCTTTTGTTCTAGTTTCTCCTTAGATGTAGTAACCATTATATATTACACTTCTGTTGACTATCTTTCCTATCTATTGGTTTTCTAGAAATGTTACTTTCTGTCCAGAGATAGCATGACAGTAAGGTAAGAATAAGGAGAACACTTACCTTTTAACCTCAAAATAGTAGAGCGTCAATAATCCAGGTTTCATGTTTCCATGGGGTTCTGGGTGTCTGAGTCACTGACATTTGTGATGCACTGATAAGGCATCTTCCCGTCTTTTCTGCAGGAAGACCTGTTCATATCTGGGCACATTTCTCCCATCCTGTCTCCCGTTCACTTAGCCACTGTGTCCAAAGCCTGGATTGGGAGAGAGCCCCTTATTCTAATTCTTTCCCCACTCTTATCTAAGTATATTTACTTAAAGTTACATTTTTAAAGGAATAACTTACAGACAGTAAATTTAGCCTTTTAATTGTACAAGTCTATGAGTTTGGTAAAAATGGAGAGTTGTGTAATCACCACCACAATCCAGATACAGGATACTTCCAACATTATAAAATGTTCCTCTTGTCCCCATTTAACCCCATCCTCTAGCCCTAGCTCTTCGTTAACTACTGATATGATTTCTGATTCCTTCAGTTTTGTCACTTCAGAAGATCATAGAAATGGAATCATAGAGCATGTAGCCTTTTTTTCATTTAACCTCTTTCCCTTAGCATGATAAATTTAAGATCTGTCCATAACGTTGCATGTATTAGAGCTGGTGAATATGCATTTCATATTGTAGGTGGACCATAATTTGTTTATCCATCTGTCTGTTGATGGACACTGGATCATTTCCTGTTTGGGGACTGTTATCAATAAATCTGCTGTAAATTTTCATATACAGGTCTTTATGTGGACACATGTTTCATTTATCTTGGGTAAATATTTAGAAGCGGGATTTCTAGGTCCTGTGATTAATTTTACAGGAAACTGCCAGAATGTTTTCCCAAGTGGCAGCACCATTTTGCATTCTGGCCAACGGTGTGAAAAAACGTTCTAGTTTCTCTACATTCTCATTAGCACTTGGTATTATTTTTAAAATTTTTAAAATTTTTTAAAATTTTAGCTATTGTAGTAAATATATAATTGTATTTCGTGGTGTTTGATATTTGCATTTCCCTAAGAGATTCATGATGTTGAGCATCTTTTTTGCCATCCATGTATCTTCTTTGGTGAAGTGTTTATTTAAACCTTTTGCCTATTTTTATTGGGTTGTTTGCTCTATTCTTGCATTTTAAGAGTTCCTTGTAATAATATTCTGAATGCAAGCCTTTTCTAAAAAGATTTTATTTATTTATTTGAGAGTGTGTGTGCACCGGCGGTGGGGAGGGTTAGAAGGAGAATCAGACTCCCCACTGAGCAGGAAGCCCGATGTGGGACTCCATCCCAGGACCCTGCGATCATGACCTGAGCCGAAGGCAGATGGTTAGTCATTGGGGCCACCTAGGCACCCTCGAACACAAGCACTTTATCAGATATTTTTGGCAAAGATTTTCTCCCAGTCTATGCCTTATATTTTTTATTTTTATAACTGTGTGTTTCGAAGAGAAAAACTTATTTTATTTGTTGAAAACCAACTTAGCACTTGTCCTTTTTATGGCTTTTTCTTTTTGTGTCCTACAGTATCTTTGTCAAGATCATGAAGATTTTTCTCCTACGTTTTCTTCTAGAAGTTTTATCATTTTAGGTTCTACGTTTAGGTGATCCATTTCAAGTTCAGTTTCATATGCAGTCTAAGGTACATTTCAGTTTCATTTCTTGTTGCAGGTAGAGGAACAATTGTTCCAGGGTAATTTCTTGAAAGGTCTATCCTTTCTCCATTGAATGCTACTATTGTCAGAAATCAATTGGCTGTGTATGCGTAGGTCTACTTCTGGAACCTCTGTTCAGATTCATTGATTATGTCTCATTGGATTCTGTAGCTCTTTGTAAATCTTGAAATTAGATGGACTGAGTCTTCCAATTTCAAAAATAGAATAAGATTTTGTTGTATTTTCAAACTTGTTTTGGTTATTCTCAATCTTTTGCTTTTCCCTATAAATTTTAGAATCAGCTCATGTATCACTACCCCAAAAAGGTGGCTTCTAAGAATATGACTGGGATTGTACAAATTCATACATTGGGGATGGACATATTAACAATATTCAGGCCTTCCACCCATAAGCATGACAGATCTCCCTACATTTATTTAGGTCTTCTTCGATTTTTCTCACCAATGTTTCATATTTTTCAGCACACAAATCTTACATCTATTTTGTTAGGCTTATCCCTAAGTTTTTTTATGCTGTTTCGGATAGTAATGTCTTTAAACTCTCAAGTAGCAGTTGTCCTTTGTTAGCATATAGAAATACAGTTGACTTCTATATGTAAAGTTACTATTTTTAATCTGACAGGTTAGCCCAGCTTTGCTAGGATCTCTATAGCAAACTACTACTTCTCTAAATGTTCTGCCTACATAACTCAAAGGGTTAAATGAGAATAATTCAGTCGACTGATTAGATTATGTCATGTTCTTGGATTCCCTTAATGTTTTTCTGAATGGGCTGGTTGTTTTGTTACTGACAGTTCACAATCCATGATTTTGTGTGTGTATCTCAAAGATATGCTCAGGCAGTTTTAAAAATTGTTAGAAACTCAGTTACATCTTGATTAATCAAGACATTTCACCTGACTCAGGAGAAGTTGTTGATGACAACAGGCCCAATGAGGTTAATTTATCTTACAGGGCTTAAGCTCAAGTCTTTTCTTCTGCACTGGCAGCAAAGGGCCTAATGAAGTATTTACTTCATGTAAAATGAAGAAAATTATCCCTAACTGCACTTAGGGACTGAGAGTTAACATTATGCCATCAATCGTGTCTTGGACTTCATTCTTTTCCCTTGAGTGGTGTAACTCATGGATGTTTATGGGGGGAGATTTTTAATTCATAAAGCTATTGAAATAAAGTGTTCATGTTCTAAATTTCAGGAATTAATTTGTCATAAAAAGAAGCACATAAAAATGCAGAAGTATGCCAGAGTATAAAAATAGAAGAACGTAGTTAATTTTTGGACTCCTCATCTTTCTGATGAAAATGACTTTAGAAGATCTCTAAGAACCTTCCATCCTTCCAAGCCAGGTCAATTTACAAATCCCCATTTTAGGATTTTTTTCCCCTACAGTTAGCCAATAGGTGTTCTTGATGCTTTAGAGAAAACCATGTTCAATGTCAGGCAAGGGAAGCCGTCCCATTTACAAGCACCTAAAATTATTAATTATTTATGGTATTTTAGAAACTGCCACCCTTATTACCAGTTCACCTAGAGTTGGATCTGTCCCAATGGGAAGAGATCCCGAATATATCTGAAGATAAATCTGAAGACAGCTACCATGCCTCACATCTAAGTCTTTACTCTTTTATTCAGATATTATTAATCATTCACTGAACTCATTCATTTAACAAATATTTATGGGGTGCTTACTACTGCTAGGATATTTTAGGCCCCAAGGATAGAAGAGTGAACAAAATTCACAAAGCCCCTTTCCTATGACTTAGGGTTCTACTTGAGGGAGATAATCATAACAGAAAAATCGAAATATGATGGGAAGGACTGAGCACGATGGGGAAAAATAAGGCATGTTTAGGGGAATAGCTTATGCTGGGGATTGTAGGGGAGGGACTCCATAAAACAGAGGTTATCAGGCATTTTGTTTTCAAGAACCCTTTATGCCCATAGAAGTTATGGAGATTCCCCGAAGAACTTCTGTTAATGTGAGTTATTATTGACATTTATCATAAAAGGTTTGAAATATTTATCAATTCACTTCTCAAAAATAATACTAAACCTGTTCAGCTTTACCTACCATATTTTTTTTTAATTTATTTATTTGACAGAGATCACAAGTAGACAGAGAGGCAGGCAGAGAGAGAGAGAGAGAGGGAAGCAGGCTCCCTGCTGAGCAGAGAGCCCGACGCGGGACTCGATCCCAGGACCCTGAGATCATGACCTGAGCCGAAGGCAGCGGCTTAACCCACTGAGCCACCCAGGCGCCCCTACCTACCATATTTTAAAAACTACATTGAAAAGAACTGATGTGCTACAGATTAATATGCAGTAGAATGCTTTACTTCCCATTTGTCATACAAAATACCAAAAAGATATGTACTCAAGGATCAAGATTTAATGAAGTAAATCTTTCTGCTTCATCAGGAAATTTTTTTGTTGTTGTTTTTTTAAAGAGAGATAAGGTGGGGGGAGGGAGAGAGCATGGGGGGAAGGGGCAGATGGAAAGGGAGAGAGAGAATCTCAAGCAAGATCCACACCCGTTATGGAGCCCAGTGCAGGGTTTGATCTCAAGACCCTGAGATCATGACCTGAGCTGAAAGCAAGAGTCAGATTCTTAACTGACTGAGCCACCCAGGCACCCCCATCAGGACGTTCTTAAGCAATATTGTAGACTTCTGTTTATTTATTTATGTGCATACTGGCTTGGGTATTTGGTGGTAAAGTATAAGAGGACTACCAGATCATTTGATGCCACTGTTTGATTAGTGCAAGGGCCAAGAGTTACACCCACCATCGCTTCTGCACCATCAGTGTAAATATCAAAGTGGTGAAAATACCAGATAATGTCTCCTATTACTAGGAAAATAGTTTAGACCTTGTGAACTCTCAGTATCCCATGGCTCATACTTTAAGAAACAGTACCAATAAAATAAATTTTGATAACCTCTATATTAGTTCAAGACTTGAATTTTATCTCATTGCTAACTCAATTTTCAGAGAAATTAAATTGTCAATAAGACAAGCCTTACATTTATTAGATGTTCTGCTCCCAGCAGAATGAAAAGTCTAGCAAACCCAGACAGTCAGAATTCCTTCCTATGACCGGCTCTTATTTCTCTGGTGGATTTTGCAGGATCTGTGTACTAGGAAGGTATTACCCATAACCTCAATGCTTAAACTACCAGTGCTGTTTCTCTCTGTTTAGCCTCAACCAAATGCTCCCCACAATATGGATGACTTCAGACTGGTGAATTTTTCCCAAGTGATACATCTCCTTGATTTATAGTTGTTCTTCTCTGCATTTTATATTAATATTTTTGAGAGAGAGTTGTATATTATGTTGCTCTATCTTACTCATACACTGGTGTCACCAACTTTTTTGCTTAAACTAATATGGCTGTATCTACCTACTTGGGTTAAATTACAAAATTCTCTTTTTTTGTTGTTGTTGTTGTTGTTGTTTTACCTATATTTGCTGTATCTGTAAACACAAGAGTCAGTTTCAATCCTTTTCCCTTTTATGCTTTCTAGAGAATTACTGAAAACCTTCTTCACTGGTGTTCTTCTTCCCATGTTGTCTTCCCTAGAACCTCATGTTTCCTCATCCCGGTAATAAAGAACTTGACAGGTAGTCAAAGACTTTCTGGTAATCCAGTCCTGCCATCTCTATGAATTAATGGCACAAACATCTTTCTTGTATCTTATTTCCACATCCTTAAAGCACACAGGTTGAGCTGGAGATCTCTGGAGTCTTTTCTACCTCCATGAGTTCTTGCTTTCTAGAAGTGGGCTCGTTGCTCCATTTCCTACTGAAGGGAAGCTGAGTGGGGAAGGGGCTGGTTCAGATGGTTTCCACTATATTCCTTAGTAACCTTTCCTTACCAGGTAGTGTGAGCTTCCCTAGAAATGCTAATGGAGGGTTTCCCTTAAATTGGAAAGAGTCATTTCCCTTATAAAAATAGAATAGAATAGAATAGAATAGAATAGAATAAGTAGGACTGGATGAGTTACCACCCCCGTATTCCTGGATAATAACTAAGGTGGAAGATATAGCTACTTTCCTGCTAGGGCCTTTGCAGTAATCCATTCTGTGATTGCAAAATAGTTACCAAAGTGGGTGTACAGAAGCTACTAACTTAAAAAGTGTCTCAGTTATGTAATGATATCTGCAATATGACACCCCAGCTGCACTTGGACCAAGAGGCTGGTCTCTCTTTGGGGGATGCCAACCTGTCTGGGACTTCATATCGCTTTGTTTCTCACGTGAACTGATTCTCCCTGATCCTTTTCCTTCACATTCCTGGCCTTGCACTGACCTTGTTCCAAGTCTCCAACCTTGTTTGAGGTGAAAACTGAAGCCAAATATCAATTTCCCATACCTGGATTCTCTCGGCATTTTTATCAGCCCACTGCTTCGAAGTTGCCCCAACATGTTCAGGAACCTAACAATCCTCCGAACTCTGGTGCCTCCAACAGGCAGCTCTGGTCTTGGCTTTGTCATCCTAGTTGAGAATATCCATGTTCCCTAGACCCCTGGATGGGTCTTGGGTAACCAGTGGAGTTGGTCCTTGCCCCAGAGATAGAGAATATTTGACTTATAATTGCTATTGCCTTGAGCCAAGGATTGGGCTTTGGGTGGCCATGGCTTACCTCAAGAGAAGGAAACTATAAGTATATTATCTTATTAAAAGCCTGGGTAAGAGGTGCCTGGGCAGCTTAGTGAATCAAGCATCTGCCTTTGGCTCAGGTCATGATCACAGGCTCCTGGGATCGAGTCCCATGTCAGGCTCCCTGCTCAGTTCAGAGTCTGCTCCTCCCTCTCCCTCTGCCCCTTTCCCTGCTTACTCTCTCTCTCTCTGTGTCAAATAAATAAACAAACAAACAAATAAAATCTTAAAAAAAAAAAAAAAAACCCTGGGTAAAGCAAATAATCTGGGATCAAACTGGCCTGGGTCAGTTACCAGTTTATCACTGACTGGCTGGGTGACTTAAAACAGTAAATTTAATCTTCATGACTTTCAATTTCCTTTATCTATAAAACATAGAATTTTTTAAAAAGTTTGCGATTTTAGAGGACAATAAGACACAGATGTGATGTTTTATACACGGGAAGTTTCCGTTAATGATAATGATTATTACCTTTGCCACTGATGAGGGTTTTCATTTGCAAAGTTTAGGTAATTTGCATGCATGACATCAGGATGCTAATGACCAAGTGATACAACGTGTGTATCTCTGTGTCCGTTCATCATACGCATACTCTTTATTCTCCAGAAAACGTCAAAGACTAAATGTTTTGTAACTTTAAGATGAGCAGAAACAAAAGAGAAATAGGGTATCATCTCGGAATATTCTCATTTCCCGAGGCTTCTCCACTCGTGGGATAAAGGAAGGAGTAACTTTTGGGCTGGTGAATCGCTCCCAAGTGGTACATCTTCTCGATTCCCATTTACACAAAGAGCCCGACTGACACAGGGCACGCTGGCTGACACAGCACCGCCTGCTCTCACTAGAAGAAACAAATGCTGCTTTTGAGCCTGGTTCTTAGAACCTGATCGATGGCTGGAATGGAATTGACGTGTGGGGCCTCAAGTCAAATACCGTCCATCTCATTTATTTTCCTGCCTCTGAGTCTTCTCTAGAATTACTACCAGTTATTGCCAATTAAAGCTGTTCTCTGGGTCCCAGGCAATGGATCTCAGCAAGAAAGCGGAGGGTGTTATCGGATATCGCCATCAGTATGGAGGATGGGATGTTTGCATTCAATTCCTTCTTAACCTCCCTCTTCATCTGTGAACATTAGAAGGCCTCGAATAAAATGGTCAAATTTGTGATCTCATTTATTATAGCCAGCACTGTCTTCCCAGATGTGGGGCCTGATTTCTAGCAGCTGAAGGGAAGACTATTGGATTAACTCCAGGCCTGTGATTGATTTGCTCTGGCCTTCGTCAGCCTGCAAGGCAGAAGTAATGGTAGGAAATATAGATTATGTATCTTGGCTGGCGACAAACAGGTTCCCTTCCAGAAAGCAGGATAGTGTCAGGACTTGGGGCAACAGCTCGCAATTCTAGGAACTTGAAGCTCCTTCCACAATGTGAATACACTTCTGGTCTCATTTCAATTTTTAAAAAACTCATTATCATTGCGTAGCACCTCTAGTCAATTATCCTCTGCCTGTGTACATTTCTTATTTAAGGCTGATCATCTTCTGGGGTTGAGCATAACTTCTGGATTTCCAGCTTTGTCATCAGTGTCTATTCATAAAATGTTAGCTAGGTTTACAAGAACTCAAAGAAGCCATAATTAGGGAGGAAAGTTAGGTTCTGGGGGGGAAAATAACACAGTAATATATTCCCCCCAAAACAATTGACTTTTTGGTTATGATTCTTTATTTCCTGAAATAACAAGGTTTTAAGGAAAGTTGACTGAAGCTAGTTAATTCTAAAGAACTCGGCAAATGTAGGTTCAGCGACCTGTTTTACACATTTTGATGCTTGAGCTGAGGTGACTTATTGAAATACCTCTTGTCAGGGTCAGGGAAGAACGAGGTCTTCGGACCCTCTGACCTCTCACAAAGCTGCCTTCCTTGGTGTCTCTCACAATACTCTCTTTAGTTAGCAACATAGATTCATAATTTGGGGTGGAGGGATTTATGTATTTAGACTTACTTAAAATCATCAGTTCAGTGTTAATCTTATAAACTTGTTTAAATTATTACATAGCTCATTATTAAACTCCTAATTGGAATTGATCCAGCATTACAAATGAGAAAAATACACACAAAGTGATTTACCAGTAGGCAGTTAGCCAGATGTCTGCAGAATGTTCTACGCAGCTTGACTGCAAGTCATCACTGCGCATCTCCAGCAAGTTTCAAGTCATGATGAAGGTGATATCAGCTCCAAAACATACAAAACAAAACAAAACAAAATAAAAAACTGAAAAAGCAACCCCTATATTTGACATAGATTTCAGATGAATATTCAGAAGGTAGGACCAGCATAGAACACTCTGGAGGCGTGTGACCGTAGGTCTCAGGAGACCAAGATTTCAGTAAAAGGGTGATGTGGTGAGATTTGGAAGACTAGAGGGGACTCTTGAGATGAGAAGCCAACAAACAGAAAGTTATTGAGGAAAGCTGGACAAGAGATAAGAACTCACGGAGAACCAGTGTGGATAAGGAAACAATACAAATGTGAAAAACCCAGGGATCTGTGGGAGAGGCTGGACATGAAACAGAGACAGAGGTTGGAGGATGCACCAGGTTCTAGAAAGTTCTAGTCACTGGCACTGAAGACTGGGAGGGGGAAATGCTCTCAAAGGGGAGAGACCAGAGGGAAGCGGGGAGCAGAAGTAGGATGTGGTCTTGGGAGTGGTATCAAGTTCAACGTGTACATGCAGGTGAGTAAGACTCCTGTCAGATTTCTACTTGCAAACGTCTGCAAGTCACCCGCCGTATTTATGTGTCTGGAAATCCAAACAGAGATTTAGTCCAGGAAGATAGATTAGGGAGTCATCGGGGTCTAGATGGAAATCAAAGTGGTAAGTCTAGATAAAATGCTTTGGGCAACAGAAAAGTAAAGAGAATGAGTTTTTCTCAGGAAGTAGCCCTTCAGGTCTGGCTGGAGCAGCCTTGATGGGCACAGAGGATGCCACAGGGAATCAGGGGCTGCCCCAGCAGGACGGCATGGGGCAGGGGCAGATGTGGGGGCTGGGGGCTAAGTAAGGGTGGTGGTGGGCCCCAGTGAAACAGGACAGCAGTGCCTCCTCACTGACAGGTACTCTTGGCTTACTGAGCATTGTGAAGCAATGGCGGGGTGGGGTGGGGTGGAGTGGGGTGGAGTGCGGTGGGGTGGGGGAGGGACCGCCAGTGGCATAAGAACCAAAGAACAAATAAAGAAATTAAAGAAATGGAATTTTTCATGCTGAGGCTATCCAAGCCTTTAGAGATACAAGATTATGTCTTCAAACGTTAAACTAATATTTACGAGTACCTACTATGTTCTATCCTCTGTCCCAGGCCTGGGAACTTCTGTGTTTGTTCCAGAAGTTTGAATTGAGAAAAGAAAAGATAACTAATGATCACAGATACCTAAATACATTCATATTGCTGGTTCCTCAAGAAAAGCTGCCAAAAGCAGAAAGGAAACAGCTAAGAAGAAAATTGGATGAATGAGCTACACAGAGGTCCTGTGGTGGCAGCTGTGGCTAGGACAAGGGGTGCCATGTATGACCATGGGAACACCATGCTCAGCCCAGTCAAAGTTGAGGTCAAGACCAGAAGTCATAGAGCAAGAGTTTGGAGGGAGGTGAAGGCAGAAAAACAGAATAAAATTAGATTGCAAGCACACAACATTTACGAGCAATTTCTTTCCCACAAGGTCGTGCAAAGTTCTTTTTTGTGGAGGAGCAGGCACTGTGATGTGTAGATGGGTCTGGGAGGGCTTGAGGGGGTGGAACTGGAAACTCTACTTGTCTATGAGACATCACGTGTTCCCTGGGCAACTTCTACCCCATGACCCTCAGCTCCCGTGGTCATCACTATGAACCGCGCTCAATGTGCAGTCAGCTGACAGTTACAAGCTGGGCTCCATGGTTTTAGAGGCAATTCTAGGTCCCTTTACTGGACTGAAGCAATGGGGAGTAGGGGCAATAACTTATGTGTTTGCTTCTCCAAGACCTTGCAGAATTTCTGACACATTAAGCAATCAGCAAATATTAGTTGAATAAATGGACAGATAAACAAATGAACCCCAGTATATTCCATCTCCACTGTAAGCAGGATTGGATACTTAAGTCAGAACACACCAACTAGCTGAAACTGCCAACACTAGATTAAAAGAAGGAGCAAGGGTGCCTGGGTGGCTCAGTGGGTTAAGCCACTGCCTTCGGCTCAGGTCATGATCTCAGGGTCCTGGGATCGAGTCCCACATCGGGCTCTCTGCTCAGCAGGGAGCCTGCTTACCTCTCTCTCTCTGCCTGCCTCTCTGTCTACTTGTGATCTCTGTCTGTCAAATAAATAAATAAAATCTTTAAAAAAAATAAAATAAAAAAATAAAAGAAGGAGCAAAAGGAAAATTTTATGTAGATATCTGAGTATTCACCCCATTCCATCTTTAAGATAAATTTAAGTCCTTGTATTAAACAGGATATGGGCAGAGGGAGTCACCTCCATTTTGGGTGAGAAGATGAGGTTATGAATTAAATGCATGTGTGATTGATTGTCCTGAACATGTATGAATGTTTTTTACACAAGTGGAGAGGTAGAGACAAACTGAGATAAAGTACGTTTAACAAGAGCCAATTAAAAGTTTCAGGTCTAAAGTGACATTTTAAATCATTTTTTCCTACTGATTATCAGTAATCAGGGTGAGAATTACATCTACAGGCACTCTAACAGCTGAGAATTTAGCATTTCTTTTAAGACATATTCATAAAGTATTTTATCAAGATTTATTTGGGAGTGAGATGGAGCACTCTCTGGAGAAAAGCTGGAGAGGAGGCCCGCTGGTGACCTTGTTAACAGATTTCTCCATGGTTGAAACAATTTGGCTTGCACCCCAAACTTGCAGAGCTGATACGCAGAACACACAAACCTCCTGTTAGCTGGACCCACCCACCCAACTTCTAAAGCTTGCCCAAGGGGGTCCTACCAGCCCCTCCCCATCACCACCAAGGGATACATTCATTTTACACAATACATTGATGTCTAGTAAAGAAAACCCTTTCCACTTGTTGTATTTCCAGTGATAGCAGTATCTCAGTTGCTCGAGGACCTTCCTCTTGGCACTATCTGAAGGCCTAATCCAAAGTGAACGTTGCCTTAGAGCTTCTGCTTCTGGTCACAGTGCTGCCCAGGCTGTCAGTCTCTTATATGACCTCAACACAGTGCAGACTTGGAAGGACACTAGTGGTGGGACAGTACTGCAATGAGATAGCTGAGCACAGAGAAGACTCCGCAGGTCTGCACTGGGAAGACTGGGGGAGCTACTGTTTTTTGGTTTTTTTTTGTTTGTTTCCTTAATGGAATGGAATGGGCTATCTTCTTTAGCCTGCTAGACTTGAGGAACCAACACAACATCTGGCAGGTGACATCTTGCAGAAGGCCAGATGAATGATAAGAGGCTGACCCAGAGGCATGAGTCCAGATCAATTTCATAGGGATCTGAAGGAGCTAACAGGAGCTAGGACAGAAGGTGCTTGACCAAATGCACAGGTGCAGTCTGTGGATATCATGGATTTTAGTGTAGATGCCATCAGTATATGATAATTCTTGAATTATCAATCTGATTGGAAATAGTTGATGGCAATCCAGTCAAAAGTAATTACTCTGAAAACCAACTGTGTAGGATAAGAAAGTGTCCAAATAGCAGATTGATCAAAAAATATCCCATGCATTTTTTAAGCATTTTCAAGGAAGGCAATCTAAGGAGAAATTCTTTAAAAATTATGACCTGTTAGCAAATACAAACCAAAGATGTTTTAGCTGGGTGATGTCCAAAAACAGAGCATGATGAAAGAGCTAAAGACTCAGTCAAAAAACAAATTAAGGAGTAGAACGAGAGGAGAACCTGGGATGAAAGCACTCTGTCCAGGGGAAAGAATGGAAGAAAACAATTATGTTATATACTATATGTATGTATTAAATATATGTTATATATATCGATATATATGATTATATATCATATATATGATATGTGATATATATATATATATATATCCATATAGATGTATATGTAGTTGATTTGTAGATTTTTTTATTTTGGAAGTTTTTTTTACAATTGTTTTTATCTGTGTTATATAACTCTCTCAATCACCCAGTAAGTAAGTGACAGATGTTATTAACTTTATTTTAGAGAAGAGAAGGATGAAGCCTCCAGAATAAGAAATCTGCACCAAGCTTTTAAGTACCAGATTAGATCCTGTGTCTTTCACTGTTCTTTATTGGATCATGCCAGGTCTTCAAAATGGAAAAAGAACTAAACCGGAAGGTTGGATGCTGGAATAAATTTCTATTCTGGATATATCTAAATAGATGACTTAACACTTTCTTTTTCTAGCCATCACTGTTTTCATTAGTCAGATAGAAAAATGGAACTATTGGTGTTTTATGCAAACGTCTGACACTCAGAGACATATTTCCCATTGCGACACACACACATATCTGAAACAAAACGCTTAGTCCTCCTGTGTGGAATGAGCTCTGAGAGTTTCCAAAACCAGTCTATGGTTTCTAAATGTTGGTCATGATCCATTAAATAGATTTCACGATCTGCCAACGCATTGCAATTTTGGACCGGATAGACGAGATCTTTTCCAGTTCTCTTGTCATGTGGTGCTACGTGTCTAGAGTGAATTCATCGGACCAGAATAATCTAGTGGGTGGGAAAAATGGGCTTTCTAATTGGAAAATTGTCAACCCATCTGAGTCACTGTCATTACTATGAAAAATCAGAAGCGGAAACAAAATCACAGCAGGAGCAGGTACCAGAAGGCTCCACCCAACACCCACCCAAGAAATTGGTTGATTCAGTTGGGTTCAGAGCTGTTGGTTTGCAAGAAGACGATTTAATAATAGTGCTGGTACTCTACATACAGATACTAGTGATTTCATTTCCGACATGTTTCAGTATCACTTCCAAACGTTCTTGTGGGCTGAGCTGGGCAGATGTTATTATGCCCTTTGCACAGACCAAAAGCTAAGAAGCTGAAAGACTAAACGGCCCACTGAGCTCGGTGATGTGGATAGTATTGGACAATTTGCTTTTCATAAATGTCTATAAAGTGTTATTGAGTTATGCTGCAGTAATAGAAGGTCACAGAACAAGTTAGTAATACTGAGAACGGACTTCTTGGCTCTAACTCAGGGTTTTAAAATCTATACTATGCTACCTGAGTGACACTAGCAAGTGAACTAAGTATCCTTAAGTGGGTCCTCTTTCTAGATCTGATTAAAAACAACCTTCAAGACAGAAACCTTATTTTAATTTTGACTGATACAAAAATGACTTGTGTCTATGTATGCCCTCGCTTTTACAAATTTACAAATTTAACTTATTTTATGCTTATGTTTGATGATATTTAACCATTTAAAATGAGAGAGCCAAATGTTGTTTCCATTTCTTGCAAATGTGATTTTGCTTAAGGAGGGGGGTTTGACGTGATCCCACCTATCCGGAAGATTCCATGACTTAAATAAAGCCTTTAAATTTTTTTCTCTAATGACTATTTTGCAATCACAAAAATATGGTATAGTTTTAGACGCAATTCTTGGAGTGTTTATTCTTTGGTTAATTTATTCAACCAATATTTGAGTGATCTTATGGACAGGTACTATGCAGGTTTCTAAGGACACAGAGATGAATAAAACATCACCCTCACTGCCCACAAGGAACCCATTGTCCAGCAGAATAGAGATGCCCATTGAATCACTAAACAATTTAGTGAGCTAATAGTAGGGGACGGGAACAATGCTCAGAACACGGGGATATTACTTCCCTGTGACTCTTTTTCCCTGTGGGAAAAAACTCTACATCTGTGCCCCTGAAGATTTTGGACACAAAAAACACCAAGGATAGTGGTTTCACTCAGAAACCTTATCTGTCCTGAAAAACTCTTAATACATTACTAAAATCAAAATACATTAGTAACATAAAACACAAGTACCATAAGTACTCGCTGATGGAGTCTTCGAGACTGTCTGTTCCTTCCTGGTGAATCTTGAGAACTAAGATAAGTTAATGACCACCATTATTCTCTTCATGGGCAGGCCAATTCTCTCTACTTATTTTTTAGTACCATGTGAGCACTCACAGGTTTCTAAGAATCTGTTCCCTTTGCATTTACATTTTTGTCTTTCGTCTGTCTGCTGGCCAGGCAGGCGGGTCAGACTGACTCTTCTGCATGGTTGTGTGGGTGGATATGGAGCTCAGGGATGACACATTTATTTCACCATCCCCTGTGTCATTTAGAATTGAACTAGGGAGAAAACTGGAAGAAAGGTGGTAGAAATGATTCTGCACTATCAACCAGGAGCTGACCTCGTTAGCCTAGAATTTCTGTGTTTCAAAAATCTTGTTTCAAATGGAAGAAGAAAAGGGTCAACCCAGAAACAAACACCCATGGTCTCTGCAAGCAAACCCATAGGGTCCTCCAGCAGGCAGGCTATGGCTTCAATGGGGCAATTTTCCAGCTTCAATTAACTCAGTATTTCATTCCAGCTAAACAGCAAAGGACCACATGCCTCTGGGAGTTACTGTGGCAAGAGGGGCTTCTGTTATCCATCTTGGTGGGCTAGGCAAACAGCTGGCCTGATGGGCAGGTGAACTGGGAGGTGGTCTGCCTTGGATCTTCTCAGCTGGTGATGTGGATGGGGGAGGGGGATCGGTATGGAGCATCCAGGGGGCACTGGGGTGGTCTGAGCCCCAGACAGGGGTCTCCACAATGAAAAATCTCACTTGTTTATGCCCTTGTGCTTGACAGATATTCTAATTTTTAATGGGCATCATAACAAGGTAAAAACCAGAAAGCAATGGCTACGTGATGTGATTTTGAGGAAATGGCAAGGTTCTTCCAAATCCTCCACCAACTGCCACTGATACCTCCCCTCTTGGCCAGTCAACGATGTTTGAAATAAAGTTTCATCTTTAAAGATGAAAAGTATTCCCATTTTAAATTATTAATATGCTATCATGATTTTATCGTTTGGATTATTCTCAACATGATATATCATTAGATATGTGTTTTACAAAGCAGGACAAAGTCAGGGGAAGAGCTCTGGGCACCCGGAGTGACCACGGACAAGATTTTAATTTCTCAGGCCCTCGTTTTTCTCATCCATTAAATAAACGTGTTGACCAGATACTTTATAAACCCCTCTTCAGGTTTTTGGGTTTTTTCCCAAGCCTGTAACACCAAAATTAGATTTTGTCTGTAACTTAAGCTGAGCAGTCTTCTCTTGGCCTTGACCTAAGAGCGAAAATGGTCAGTGAAGGCATTAGGCTGGCTTGGGAAGGGATTTGGTCCTATGCATACCTGAACCTGATTTGAGAGCTCAGGTTTCCCCTCTCAAAATACCACTTCAGTTGTCGTTCTTTACTTCCTCACATTGCAAAACTATTCAGCTGCCCTTAACCTGGCTTCTTGCATATGTGATGGAGCCCAGACCCTCCCTCCTGTCCTGAGTGACGTGGGTCTGTCCCAGCCAGTTGCAAGATGATGAAAGATAAACTCTACTGTGTTGAGCTATCACACATTGGAGCTACTTGTTAACTTGGGGTCACCTACCCTGACGATATTCTCCTGGATCACTTGCAGTGTCATTTAATTGGCTTCTCTGATTGTGATTTGTCTTTCTTCCAAACCATTACTCTCTTAGACCCAAATCTCTGTCACCACCTTCCTCAATAAGCTGCCAGTGTTCCCTGTGAGATATGGGATCTTCTATGAATACAAAACCCTCTTTTAAAGGTTTTGTAGTCCATGTTTACCTCTTTTCACTGGTCCTCCAAAGCAGGTAGGCAGAGCGGGTAGAGGACATCCTATGCGTGACCTAGAGACCAACATAGCTAGAACTCAAGAATAGGAAAGAAGGACAGAGTATCTTGCTGGCCAAGGGCTGTGTGCAGTGTGCCCAGAAGGACTTTGCATGTGCTTAAATGCTCTGTGTTCACCATCTCGAAATTCTTTTGTTGTTGTTGTTTTGAGGATAGTTGACACACAATGTTACATTGGTTGCAGGGGTACAACTTAGTTACATTTGGCTGTATCCCATTACATCACTATTACAGTATGATTGACTCTATTCCTTAGGCTCTGCTTTTTATTCCCATAATTTACTTGTTCCATAACTGGAGGCCTCTCTCAAGCTGTCCTTCACTCATTCTGCCCAATCCCCCACCCCCTTCAGCAACCATGAGTTTGTTCTCTGTGTTTATATCTCTAAATCTGCTTTTTGTTTATTCTTCCCTTTTTTTTCCTTCAAGATTCCAGGTGTGAATAGAATCCCTGGTATTTTTTTTGTCCTCAATCTGACTTAACATAATACCCTCTACGTCCATCGTTGTCATGAATGGGAAGATCTCATCCTTTTTTATAGCTGTGTAATATTCCAGTGTATGTATTATAAATCATGCTGCATTAAACTAGAGGTGCCTATATCTCTACTAGATAGTATTTTCATTTTCCTTGGGTAAACACCCAATAGGGGAATTTTGGGATCATATGGTATTTCTGTTTTCTTGTGATTAATTTCAATTTTCTTACTGCTGTGGTTGGGAAAGATGCAAGATATTATTTCCCTCTTCTTAAATTTATTGAGCCTTGCTTTATGGCCTAATGCGTGATCTGTTCTGGAGAATAGTGTTCCATGTGCACTTGAAAAGAATGTGCATTCTGTTGGTTTTGGATGGAATGTTCTGTATATATCTGTTATGTTCATCTGGTGCAATGTCATTCAAAGACATTATTTCCTTTTTGGTTTTCTGTCTGAATGATCTATTCACTGACATAAGAGAAATGTTAAAGTCCCTTACTCTTATTGTACGTATTGCCATCAATTTCCCTCTTTATGTTCATTAGTATTTGCTTTATGCATTTAGGTACTCCAGCGTTGCGTGCATAGACATTTACAATTGTTATATCTTCTTGTAGGGTTGATCCCTTTATCATTACATAATGCCCTTCCTTGTCTCCTGTTACACTCTATTTTTTCTGATATAAGAATTGCTACCCAGACTGTTTTTTGCTCCCATTTACATGGTGAACATTTTCCCATCCTTTCCTTTTCAGTGTGTATGTGTCTTTAGGTCTGAGGTGAATCTCTTGTAGGCAGCATATAGTTGGGTCTTGTTTTTTATTTTATTTTATTTTTTAAAATATTTTATTTATTTATTTATTTGGCAGACAAGTTGGCAGAGAGGCAGGCAGAGACAGAGAGAGAAGGAAGTAGGCTCCCCGCTGAGCAGAGAGCCCAATGTGGGGGTCGATTCCAGGACCCTGGGATCATGACCCAAGCCAAAGGCAGAGGCTTTAACCTACTGAGCCACCCAGGTGCCCCTGGGTTTTGTTTTTTAATCCATTCTGCCCCTCTGAGTCTTTTGATTGAAATATTTAGGCCATTTACATTTATAATAATTATTGATAGATACTTATTTCCATTTTCAAAATTTGTTTTCTGGTTGTTTTTGTAGTTCTTCTTTGTTTCTTTCTTCTCTTGTTCTTTTTCTTTGTGATCAATGTGTATCTATACTGTTTTCTTTGGCTTTCTTTTTATTTTTTTGTGTTATCTGTCATAAGTTTTGGGTTTGTGGTTCCCATGAGGCTCATATATAATCTCTTAGGTAAAGAGTCTCTATTAATTTGGTGGTTATTTAAGTTCATACACATTCTGAGAAAAAGAATTTTTTTTCTTTTTTTGTCTTTCCTTTTCACTCCCTTCTCCACATTTTACACATATGTTATCATAGTAGATATCCTTTTATTCATATTTTTCTTATGTCTAATTATAGCCATTTCTTTTCCGCTTAAAAAAAAAACAAAACTCTTTTAACATTTCTTGTGAGAGTGGTTTGGTAGTGATAAATTCCTTTATTTTTTGTTTGTCTGGGAAACCCTATCTCTTTTGAAGATCTGAATGATGATCTTACCAGTAGAGTATTCTTTTTGTAAATCTTTTTGTTTCAACTCTTTGACTATATCATGCCACTTTCTTCTGGTGTGCAAATTTTCTCCAGAGAAATCTTTTAGAAGTCTTATGGGTTTTCCCTTGTAGGTAAATTTTTGTTTCTGTCTTGCTGCTTTTAGGATTCTCTATTTTTAACTTTTGACATTTTAATTACATGCCATGTTGTGGACTGCCTTGAGTTCATCTTATTTGGAACTCTCTGTGATTCTTGAACTTGGCAGTCTATTTTGCTCCCTAGCTTAGGGAAGTTTTCAGTTATTATTTCCTCAAATATGTTTTCTACACCTTTCTCTCTTCATCTTCTGGGACCCCTATACTGTAAAATTTGTTTGCTTGATATTGTCAAAGAGATCTCTTAATCTGTCCTCTTTTCTAAAAATTCTTTTCTTTTTTTGCTTGTTTGGCATGTGTGCTTTACATTACTCTGTCTTCCAGATCCCTGTTCCTTTCTTCTGCATCCTCTAATCTACTCTTGATTCCCTCTCTTGTGTTTTTTATTTCAGTTATTGTATTCCTCAGGTCTGATTGGCTCTTTTTAATATTTTCTTTCTCTTTATTGAAGGTCTTGTTGAGTTCTTTCACTCTTTCTTCCAACCAATGAGTATCTTTATCATTACTTTTAATTCTTCTTCAGGCATATTACTTTTCTATTTTTAATTTAATTATTTTACTGAGGTTTCTTCTTGTTCTTTCTTTTGGAGCATATTCCTCTGTCTCCCCATTTTACTTGACTTCTGTGTTTGTTCTTTGGGTTAAGAAAAACAGCTACTTCTCAACTTGAAGGAGTGGTATTGTATATGGAGGCCCCTATTCAGACCGGGTGTGCTTGGTGACTTTTGCTGGTTGCTTGGAGCTCTGCCTGGATATGCTCGTTTTTCTTTTAAACCACAGCTTCTTAAAGAAAGAATGAAGAAAACAATAATAATAAAGGAGAAAAAATATAATAAAAGAGAAAAAGGGAAGAAAAAAAAGAAGAGAACAAGAAAGAAAAGAACAAACCAAAAAGAAAAACAAAACAAGACACATTTTAAAAAGTAAAAGAAAATAAAATGTAAAACATTTTTAAAAAGAAGGAAAGAAACAACACAAAACCACAGCTTGTTTTCTGTACCCCAGGAACTCAGGCACTTGGTGTGAGGTGCTGGTGTGACCTGCTGGCTCCCAGAGGTCACCAGCTTGCTGTGAGCCAGACCATGCTCCTGGAGGTGGGAGGGGAGAGAGTATTCCCACAATTACTTGGCCCTTTTAAACTGTGGGGGCTTTTTTTGTTGTTGTTTGTTTGCTTGTTTGTTTGTTGGTGCCCCAGTGCAACTGAGGCTGGTGTGGGCTTGTGGACCCTGGGCTCACTGAAGTTGCAAGCTCACTGAGATGCCCAGACCTGCCTAGGGTCCTGGGATCGAGTCCTGCATTGGGCTCATTGCTCAGTAGGATCCTGCTTCTCCCTCTGCCTGCTGCTCTCCCTGCTTGTGCTCTCTCCCTCTGTCTCTCTGACAAATAAATAAATAAATAAATAAAATCTTAAAAGACAACAACAACAACAAAAAACTTCCTGTTATTATTACAGGGAACTCCCTGCAATTGGTAGGCAGTGATCACTTGAGACAAAACAGGCCTCAGCTCAAAAGAAGAAAAAAAAAAGTAGCACAAGAGAGAAAAACCATAACATTCAAATACAAGTAAGTTTGAAAGCATTTACTTTCCCTGATATCCACAAAGGCAGCTTGAGAGAGGGCTTTTGCCAGACTTAGAATTTCCCATTTATATTTTTTAAATGTTTTGTATTCCTCTGAAAAGGAGAAGGAACAAAAAAAATCAGGATTTCACCCGGGAAACTGAACTTGGCCCTGGTGTTTATTCTCAGATAAACACACAGAAACATGGAGGCATCATTCCACACTCGTTCGGCAGATCGGTGAATGTGTGTGGCTCCTCAAAAGGACCAGCATATTCAGGACCACAGCACATAATGGACTCTCAGTGAACATTTGTGGCACGCGTGGACGAACTCTGGTAAACAGGTTAGCAAGATTCCAGAACCCAGGAGGTCGGCAAAGGTGAGAAGAGACCCAACAGAGATAAACGAAACAAACAAAAATTCACAAGCAGGTCCCAAACCTCTATTTATTCATTGAAACTAGAGAGAGATGAAGGAACCACAGAGGGGAAAACAGCACTAGTTACTCTCACACCACTCGGGTGACCACGACTGAAGGCCCCGCTTTGTCGTGCGTGTTCCATGCCCATCTGTGAATGATCTTAACAGGCATTAACTTACTTAATGGTTGTGACGACTTAGGACGTTAATGTCGCTTAGTCACAATTGACAGGATGAGGGAACTGAGGTACAGTGGAATTAACTGACTTGCCCCAAATCGCACAACTGGTAAATGAGGTTGAGGAGCCCAGCGCCCGGCCAGATCCTAGGCCAGATCCTTTCCTCAAGCCCAGCTGTAGACAATGACACAGGCTTTCCCCAGCAGGCCTCGCTGGGGAAAACCTCCTTCTCCTCCCACACCAGCGGGGTGCACAGCCCCGAGTGTCTCAGTCTCCAGGGGGAGTTGCAGGAAGGGACTAGGTCCCTCTGCTGGCCATGCTCTCAGGCTGACTTGTATCCCTGGCCCAGCTGTCCCCATTTCTAGGGTCTCTCTGGGGCCTTTGTCAAGGTCTTCCTTGGGCACCTCTGAGATCCTGCTCCTCCCCCAACCTCTCCCCCAGCCTCAGGGTCCACAAAACTGCCAGAGCCTTCTGTTCAGGGTTTCTCCTCAGTGGGATGATTCCCATGCCCGCACTTGACCCTTCCTTGGCAGCCATTCCATGGCGGGGGGCGGATAGGGGAGAGGTGGAGAACCGGGGAGCAGGTGCCTCTTCTTGGTTTCGCCTCTTGCTTCTACTCTCCCAGTGAGTGATTAAAGGCTTACTCTTTCATTCGGGCCTGTTGTGAAATGACGGCTCTGACACGTGGCAGCTCAGATCCCTCCCCCGACAGAGGTCTGTTTCCTTTTGTTTTGTGCTCTCCACCTCCAGTGAATGCCACACTAAATGAAATAAATGTCGTTTAAGTGCCAGAGGTGGGATTCCCGTGAGCTGGCTTAGTCTTTCCTAAAGAAGCCTGGTACCTGGGCGAGGACGCTGGGGTTTGTCTTAACGTATCATGGAAGGTGTGGAGAGATTAAATGCAGAATTCCCAGAAAAAAGTGTTGTCAGTGCACAGTGCTGTGTCCTTCGAAACTGATTTGTCAGTGGAAAACCCGTTGTCGGTGGGTGAAGTTGTTTGCATCCGATTCTATACATATGTGAGATATAATTTATTAAGAATGTCTCCTTTATGGCTTAGATGCTTTTCACGTACCTCTCAGAATTAGTGGGGGAGACTGCTGTTGCCCCAACCTTTGACTGGGGGCTAGGCAAAGACGAACAGGACAAAAAGATTTCAGTGGAGCGGAAATTTCTTTGCCGTTGATTCAGTAGCCAGCCTATTAGCTAGAGATCAAAAATCAATGGAAAGACTCATTAGCGACTTAATAGAGCTTCTCTTTGCATTTCTATTATAAAGGATTATTTTTTAAATTTAAGTTAACTCCCTTGTTTTGTGTATTAGTCAGGGTTCTCCAATAGGATATATAGAGAGATGTAAGAGATTTATTCCAGAAATGGGTTCACGTGATTTGGGGGCCCATCTGTAAGCTAGAGAACCAGGAGAACTGGCGTAGATGAGTCTGAGTCCAAACATTGCTGGTGTGAGTCCTCACCCGAGTCTGAAAGCACGAGAGCCAGGAGTCCCGATGTTCAGTTCAAGGGCAGAAGATGGATGCATCAGCTCAAGCAGAGAGGGAAAGGGAATGTGCCCTTTCTCTATCCTTTTGTTCTATCTGGGCTCTCAGTGGATGGGATAATGCACTTCCCACTTTGGGGATGCCATCTGCTTGACTCAGATGGTCCCTTCCAAAATTAATCTGATCTGGAAAGACCCTCCCAGATACACTCAAAAATAATGTCTTACCGGTCAAACGGGCATCCTTGAGGCCAGGCAAGTGGACACATAAAATTAACCCTTAACACTTTCTTTATGATGCTTACATTACACAAGTAACGCATACTCATCTTAGAAAAATGGAAAATACATATTTTATAATAATTATCAATTACACACCCTCCCACTTCCCAGATACATTTACTATTGGCACTTCAATGGATATAGGTCCATAAGGATTTGTGTAATACAGGTTGTGAATTTCTCCTATTATTTGCAAGTATTTGTACATGAAAATCACCTGGACTTCAATTCATGGTGAATTATAAAGGCAAGATATAACCTTCTGAAAGTTTAGGCATGCCCGTAAGTCAGGATCGCATAGCTATGAGAAGTTAGAGAAGACGTAATTCATCAGGAGGTAAGGAAGAACCCGGTGCCTGAGAATGCTGATTGCTCTCACTTGCTGAGGCCACCTGTCCATGTAAGATGGTCCCTGTTCCCTCTGCTCTCCCCCCTGACATTCTAGTCTGGCTAGAATTCCATCGATTGACGGGCAGTGTTCAAGACTAAGTTAACCACATTCTTGCTGATGGAAGTGTTTCGTATTAATTGAACAAAATGAGACCAAGCTGAATTTCTCTAAGGGACATTAAAGAGAGGTTTTTCACAGATTATTCTGGTTCCTGCAAAAGCAAATGTGTGTGCCATGTCTTCTAGCATACAAACATCTGATATGGGCTCTGCTCACCAGTAACTAAAAAAGGAATACTATCTACCATTCATCAAACTGATTCCTATGGCAGACCCTATGCTCTGCATTAGGGGCTTTAATATCTTTTTCATGATGTCATCATTAGCTCAGTGAGGGAGGCGTTATTAGCACAATTTTAAAAATGAGGTGATTATTGCCCAAACAGGGTAAGTAAAAACTTATGTGATGTCTTGCAACCTTCATACAGAAGTAGAGCTTAAAGCAGCATAGTCTGGCTCTGAGGCTGATTGCCCTTCCCCACAACACCCCTGAGACTCACCTGGAAGGAGTTGACTTGTAGTTATTTACAAGATGAAGTCAGTGGCAAGCCTTTACCTAACGGTGATAATTTAGCACATAGGTATCTTCTGTTCTGCAAGGCTGAAAGTGCTAGAAAATATTGTGGTTCAAACCATCGATTGTCTTCGGTAAAAAGGACTTAGTCAGGATCCGCAGTAATTAAATCATCAGTACCCTCTTCCCCCACCCCTCCAAAAAAGACTCCAGGAAATTAAGATTTCAAATGCTTCTTTAAAAATGTACCTTATTTTAAGGACTATCATGATTAGGAGAGATGATTCCCAAGAAGAACCTTAAGATATTCATATCTTAGGAATTCTCCCTTATGACTTGTGAAATCATAAAAAAGCTTAAATACAAACACTCTCATCAAAAAATTACTTAAAATTGCAATAACAAAAGGGACCATAAATTTAAGACTTAGAAGATAGAAAAAATTTATAACATTGGATTAAAAATGTAAAAAAATAAAAAATCTAATCTGGAAAGACCCTCCCAGATACGCTAAAAAAAAAAAAAATATATATATATATATATATATTTATAGGCTGAGCTTAACAATGTAAAAAGAAAAAAATATGTGTAACATCACCCTGGAAGAGAAATGAACAACATTTTTAACAGGTGTCTTTCAGGTACATTTTTCTCCCTTACATTATTATGCATGTGCTCTTTTTTTTTTTTTTTCTTTAGTAAGCATATGTTGCCTTTAAAACCACAAGGGAATTAAAATTTCAACTTGCAACCACAAGCTGGCCACTGGGACCGGTCCTCCTCCCCATCACTGTGTGTATGTTCACCTGGAGAGCTTGTGCAAAATGCAGATTCTGAGGAAGTGTGAGATTCTGAATTTCCAACGAGCTCCCAGGCTATGCCCAATGCTGCTGGTCTGGGGACCACAGTTTGAGTTGTTTTTTTTTTGGTAGAATAAGCAAGAATGAGTCACTGTGGAACCACTTAAATAGGAAATTTGAGCCCAAGAAGCGTCCCTTCCAAGTTCTTTTCTTGAAAACCTGAGTCAGTAAATGTTGCTTGATGGCTACCTGAGTCTATCCTGTGGGTAGGTGTGCCCGTTGCTTCCTGAGCTGCATGGGGCTCTGCACAGGCATGGGGCAGCTCACAGGAGTCTCTTCTCCGGGGTAACCTTCCTTTGCCCCTGTTTTGAAATTAAATTCCATTTGTTCTGCTCATGTTGGCGCAAAAATTGTCTCAAGTTAGTTTAATAAAACCATCACTAAAACAATTTTCTTGAGTAGTGTAATTATAGAGCTGGTAATTAGATCCTCGCTGAATGAATAGCATAGTTAGATTACACTCAGGCAAGCAACACACACCCCATTCCATTTTAATCACCCCTTAAATGCAATCCTGTTTGTTTGCATGAAGGGCCTTTTTAAATGGCAATAGTAAGACCTTCATATAAACTCTCATAAGATAATGCTACCTATAAAATTAGGGGAATTTGGCACAAACTACATTACCTATTATGTGGACCCATGGCGGCACGGGTGGGAGAGATGGGAGCAGTTTTCCCTGTCCATATGGTTGCGGGGGTCCTGTCTTTCCACCTCTGGACGTGGTGAGAGAATTTACTGAAATCTAAGCTGGACATGTAGGGCATCTGCTGGAAACACGGTCACACTGCAGAGGCGTGTGTGTGAAACTCTCCTTGGGCTTCTGGGGTCGCCCCCTTTGTGGGTCCTTAGTCCAGCGACTTCTACATGGGCCCTTGACTCTCTCTGTTGTTTTGTTTTCAGTGCTCAGTTTTGCACTTCTTTCTTCAACCTGTTTATCTTCTCTGTTTCCTCGACAACACCTGCTGTTTTCTCAAAGCCCAAGTGAAGCAGAGCTCAGGAGAAGAGCTGTCCTTGGCGCTTCCCACTCTCCTGTTGCTCTTGTGGGAATCTACACGTGCCTACAGCACGTGGTGCTCTGAACGCCGACAGATTCACGTTATGGAAAGTTCCACTTGATTTGCCAGAACCACCCAGGTCCCCACTGTTGCTTCTCTGACTCTGACTTGTCTCCTCATTTCAAAAGGATGGAGAACTCCTAGTCATTGGGTGTCTAACCCTCTGCTACAGGCTTTAGATGCACCAGCCCCCTTGACCTGTCTGATAATCTTCTTCCCAGATGTGTCCCAGATATAGGACACCAAGAGAGGTTCTGTCGTTTGCCCAAGTTCAACCAGCTAAGAAATGGCAGCAGGAAGTGGAGACCATGCTTTCCTGACTACAGGGTCCAAATTCTTAACCGCTATACTCAATCGATACCAAGGATGGGAAGCTAGAGAAAGCAACATCCTACAGGGGAATGTTGTCTTTTCTGGTCTCCTTCAGGGTAGCAAGGAAAGTGTGGTACCCAGAGCAGCCCTGGCTTCTCTAGTTGCCTCTCCCAGTTTCTGCAACTTGGGACCGTGATTTCCTTCTCTATGAAATGAGACTGATCGTTATCTATACCACTTAGGGGTATGTGTGTGTGCATGCATACACATAAAACCAGGTAAGGTATGCAAAGCATCTTGTAAGCTGGAAAGTGTTATCATGTGTCAATTGTTAGTATTAGGACATCATCAGACTGACTTTATGCATCATCGAACAAACTGCGTTCATCCCTGGAGTAGCTTACACGTCGGAATGACATATCAAGAAAAAAACGGTATTTCATTACATGTAAATATTATTTATACTTATATTTATATATTTAACCCACTAAACTATCATAGTCATACAAGTAAAAGTCTTCTATCGATGGTGTAAGCCACCATGTAAAGTCTGTTACATTTCATTTTTTATCCTGGTTTCAATTTGCACGCTCTCGGTTCCCTCTTCAGTAATAGAATTACTCTGTTCTCGGCTGATGGATTCTAGGAATTTGCTGAATGCAGCCAAACTATGACATATTTGCATTTTTTAGGCTTGAAATTTTCTTCCAGCTTTTAAAATGATTTTATTTTGAGGAAATGTCTGACTTCTTGAACTAATGGCAAATTAAGTTAATAAAATTCATACCTGCTGTGGGCAATGATGATTATATATCAAAAGGAAAATAAAGCAAAGGCTAAGTTCCACACTCCCTAATTGGTCACATTTCAGATTGATTTCAGTGGAAATATTGTCAGTTTGGGATTCTAATATTGAGGCATAGAACTGACAATTCTCCCTTTCAAGTGGCTTGTCTCTCTAGCCTTCTCTCAGAAGCTACTACTGTTGACATTGGCTCCCTCCTCCCACCTAACCACAGAACCATCAAAATTTTCTCCCACACCTGTTCACTGTACCATGTACACTCACAATATTACAATTTTCATCTTCCCTAAGAAATATGTTTGCTTGAAATCGTGTTCACTGATGACTTGTTAACACCATCACTTTTTTTTTTTTTTTATGACATTGAAGAAATCTGGGGAAGATGAGTCACTGGCCTGGGGTTCAGGCATATTTTCCACAAGAACCTTCTATCCGTGGGCTCTGGCACTATCTACCCAGTGCCCTCACTCATGCTCTCAGCTAATGCTCTTGAAGTAAGGCCAACTCATGAGGTTTTAAAAATTATATGATGTCTGACAATACGGATGACTCTAGATAGATTTGACTTAATATACTTTTTAGGGAGACCATGAATCCAAGATCATCTGAGGCTGAATCAATTAGGAATCATGGGATAAGTCAGCGAATTTATATTAATAATGTGTGTCTCAAATATGCACTTCTCTTGAGCCCAAACTAGAGTCCTTTACACAGTTTCTTTTATGAATTTGCTCCAAAAGAGATAGACTTGTGATTTTACAAACAATCCTATCTCTAATCTAGAGCCCTGGAAGTTTCTCAGAATCTAAAATGAGTGATAGCAGTTTTTTGTTTTTGTTTTTTGGTTTTTTTTGGCTCTTATTGACACCATAGATCATATTAGAATTCACTTAATTCTGTGCTTTCATAAGAATGCAGCATTGATGGATGACAAAGTGTGTGAAGTAATTAATCATAAAAAGCAACCTGTTTAGAGGGAAAAAAAATCTCAAAGAGTAAGTGTAGTCAGAGATGCCAAGTAAACTGCCAGATAGAGAGAGTCATCTGGCCAATCCACACCAGAGGGTAAGAATATTTAGTAGAAATATTTCTGACAAGTATACAAAGAACAGAAGATCAGAAGAGATCATGACTAGCTTAGAAAGTACACTGTGGTAAGGGCTGTAATATTTAATATATCGCCCCTGATAGCAAAGAACTGTTATCTAGGAGGGATAACTTGGAGATTCTCTCTGGAAACCAACTCAGGTGCCGGAATTGAGGTGTTCTATGAATAAGGGAGCAATGAAGAAGGAAAAGGGGCTTCAGGAGTTCTGAGCTGGGTGCTGTGGTTGGGGAGATGCAGAAAGGACGTTTTCATAAGATGAGTTCAGTATTTCTGTAAAGGATGGTGAGAGGGAGAAATCTAGAGGTGTGGAAACAGAAAGCAAGGCATCCATTGTGGAAGCTGAGTTGAGTACAGAGTACACAGAAGGAATTAGTGGGATAAAAGAATGGAAAAGAGATTTGTCCTGAGCTAGGTAATGTGGAAACTTCATCTCCAAGCAAGGCACTATATCATCAAGCTGTGTTTGGAGAAAGAAAGAGCTTCTAGGAGGAATGTGTATGTGGGTTGCCAGGGTGGTCATAGAGAAGGCAAAAAGAATATCAGGAAGCTCTAGTCTATAGGGAAGCAGCAGGTTCTCAAGTTACTGGGATGGAAGCAGTAATGGGAATGACAGGGAAAGAAAGATACAGAAAACAGGGCTGATTCGGCTTGGACTTCACAAGCAAAGAGGAAGGAGGACTCTGACCATGGTCTTAGCAAATGTGACACATGCCTCGTACATTTTGCAACTTAAAAGAGTAGATAGGGGTCATCTTTGAAAGAGCCCTGACGGCTGGGATGGGTCTCTACTTCTGAGTAGATGCTTGAAGCATTGGAGCTCTTCATTAAAGAAGAAAAATCTGGGAGCCCTGTGTAAGTGCATTGCAAAGAAACTGAACTCAGAGAGAAGACCTGGGAGATCAGGAAATAGTTCGGATGGTAGCCACAATTCAGTGAAACTTAACTAAAATTTGTGTGAAGAGTAAAAAGACAAAGAGGACATTGTTTAGGTACATTTCTCTATGGAATTTTAACATTTACACCTAGACAGAACAAATATAACTGCCTCTGTCCATGTCCAACTCACCTCTCCTCCACCCTACTATACTTTTGGTCCAGGTAAGAGGTTACAACCCAAACTGATGTGTTGACCCTGATCGCTGAAAAGAGAAGATGAATGTGACGCCTTTTTATAGAACATAGGAAATCAGTACATATAGGAGTTGGGGTGGTAAGTAATTAAAGGTGACCCCAGGTTTCTTAGTTTGAGTGACTAGAAAAACATTAGTCCCATAAAGAGGAATCAAGACATCAGAAACAGTGTTCGGTTTCAGACTGGTTGAGTTTGAAGTGATGGTAGGTGGACATCTACGTAAGAGAAATGCAGCGGAATGCTGAAAATTTCAGAGCCTGAGGGAGGAAGGAGCAGGGCTGTATGTAAAGACTTGAAACATATAGCATTAAAATTGTAGTTGAAGCCAGAGCGGTGATTAACTTCCCTAATTAATTAATAAATCAATTTCCATGATGGTTGATAAAAAAGCCACACACATCAGGTGACGTCCTTGTTCCAGGGGTCCCGTCGGGAACAGACAGATTTTCCAAAGTGGAAAGAACCTAGGTCTCTTTCTTTGTATTCTTGTGTAAAGAGAGAATAGACCATGATTTTGTTGATTTAATCAGCCTAGCCTGCTAAACCGGATAATTAAGCCTCCTCCAGTACACTTCTCTTCTCATCCACTTTGTACTTAAATTACTCAATTTGTATGGCTCTATTGATTAAATATCCATCTCCTCCACTTTCTGTGGGCTGAAACCACTTCTAAATCTTAAAAGAATTTTCCAAAGAACATCCTCTGATTTAAGATTCTCATGCCACGTAGAGCAAACCTACAACATCAGAGCTCTATACCAGCAAGATGACTTTTCATGTCCCTAATTCTGTCCTGGGCATTGCTGGTCAGTCTTTTAGAAGAAAAATTAATCCTGACACTGAAAGGAAAATTCTTGATTTGTGTACATGACCAAAAATTTAAGAAGGTGCAAATCATAAGGCTCTAAGCAGTGCAAAATTTCAGGACTTTAATTGTTGGTTCTACCTCCAAGATTTATGTATATCTTAATGTGCAGAGAGGAAGTGTAGAGAAGTCTGATTTACGCTCCTTGTGACCTTGGAAAAGGCATCTGGCTTGTTTGTATATCAATTTTCTCATAGACAGACGTGCTCAGACTACATCCATGCCTTTCAAATGTGCTCTGAGGAAGGCCTTCAGGATTTGCCTTGGAGATGGGGAGCCTGTGGTGAGACTCTGAGCTTTGCCCATGGTGGGCCTTTCTTTGCTTTATTTGTTTAGGGTTTCCTGGAGGATTTTTACCTTTAAACATGTGATTCTGTAGCTTCAAAAACATGTTTGCAAACCTTCAGACTAGATGCCTTCTATGTATCTCTGAAATTTCCTGCATCTAAATTATTTCATCTTAGGAGCCTTATGGAATAAGCTTGTCATGATTCGTCACATGATCAATGATGACTAAATAGGCTGGAGAGGTTTGGGTGCAGAGAGAAGATACCACACCTGAGCACTGGCTGGCTCAGCCAGTAGAGCGACTCTTGATCTCAGGGTTGTGAGTTAGAGCCCCACGTTGGGTGTAGAGAAGTTTCCACACCTGGACTGGCAACCTGGAGATTGAGTGTTACTAATTCCCTGCTCTAGGTTTGCTGTCCACCCTCCTTCAGTGAAGATCTCAACTTCTCAAAGGGGTTGCCCTGACTGTCTTTGTAAATGTTGCAGTCTCCCCTCTCTCCTCCTCAAATCTCCCACCCCCACAAATCCCCACCCCTGCATACTGCACACACCATAACACACAACACACACACACACACACACACACACACACTCCCAGTCCCCTTACTCTGCCCTTCTTGACCCTTCAAGGGAGGAGCCCTATCTACCTTGTTGTTCCAATTTCCTGAAACAGCTCAGGGGCCAAATGATTGTTGGAAGACTTGACTGGCCCACAGTTCTCAGTGCTGATGGGGCTCATTAACTGGTTCGAGTGACTGGGCAAACCTCCTAACCCAATGAAGTATGGTCTTGACAGAGTTCCAGCTACTTTCTAGACGCCATTTCTCATCTACTCACCTTCCTTCCGCACAAAGGCTCTTCTCTGTCAACCCCTTTTTCTGAAGTATGCTCTTTGTCAGTTTGGACTGCTGTAACAGAATACCACAGGCTGTGTGACTTGGAGAATTATTTCTCATAGTTCTGGAGGCTAAGAGTCTAAGACCAGGGTGTAAGAACATTTGGGGTCATGGTGAGCATCTCCTTCTGGTTCACCGATGTTATCTTCTCACAGTGTCTTCACATGACGGAGAGAAGGCAGTGTCCTCCTCTTCTTTCAAGGACTCGAATCCCATCATGGGGGCCCCAAGCTAATGCCCTTATCTAAATCTAATCATCTCTCAAAGGTCTTATATTACCATCTCATTGGGGATTAGGGTTTCACCATATGAATTTTGAGGGGATACAAACATATAGTCCATAGTCAATTTAATTAGATGCCAAACAAATTGTATTAGGTCTTAGTTTATTATTCAGATAGCTCAGCTATATGGCCCATCCCAGGGTTTTGAACTCTCAAAGGAGACTTTATAGTATGACAATGGCTTTTGGCACATCATCAGATGGCAGAGTCAATGTTTCCAGAAGTAGGCTGTGTCCTTCCTACTTTTTAGGGTGACCATGGTCACAAAAGCCAGAGTCATAGAGCTTGTAAGAGATGGAATTTGAGAAGAGAAAGGAAATCACCAATACTCCCACACACACCCTAGGAGTAAAAACATAATAAGCACCATTATTTGGCACCTGCTACTTACTGGGACCTACCCCATACACTTTACATAGGCAATGTTGTAAAATGTAGGTTTTATTATTATTCAGGTATGACGAGGCCAATAGGCCAGGGGATGATTGCCATGGAAAAGACAGTTTATTGTATATAGTTCCCTCCAACAGAGGCATGCCAGCCAACGGAAGACCTCATGGGGCCATACCAGGGTCAATCAGGAGGCAGACGGAGTGAGGGGGAAATGTGGGCAAGAGCCCTCCATGTGGTTTCTTCAGAAAGAAATGAGCGAAGCAAGGTAAACAGGCTAAGGATTGGTTAGTTTGAATAAATTTCAGCAGGTCCTGGGCATAGGTAGGGACTGTGCCTCGTTGTCTGGCTCCCGGCTCTGGGGTGCTTAGAGCAGGGAGATGAGTGGCTCTGAGTGTGGGAGCCTGGAGCAAGTGGTCAGGGCATGGCCTTTGGACTGGCTGGGTTGCACTGGAAAAATGTAGACCCAGCTGAGCAGCTAGCTACATCTGGGAATTAGCCAGCCCTCGAAAAAGCAGTCCCTCACCCATAGTCAGCGAGACTCCAGATGCCAAAGCATCGGAAATAGAGAAAACAGAAAAGGATGATCAATACAGTTATTTCATTTAAGAAACACAGGACTTGCACAAGACAATTGTCCTGTTCTTTGTGGCAGAGAATGATTTCTATTCATAAAAGAGGAGAAGAGAACTTAATCCTTACGTAGAGTGGCCACAGCCAGCATGAGAAAGGAAAATGAAGAGCCAGCCGCCAGCTATCAGACAAGCTATGGAAGTACTAAATGATGGGAACAAGTAGAAATGAACACAAACCAGAAAAACAGCAAGAGATTAGACACCCCTTCTCTTCACATGCCACAAGTTGTATTTAATAAAACCATGGTATTTAATAAAACCACACAAGTCACATGAGGGGGGGCTCTGAAATCATGGTCGTTCATATGCCCAGAACGTCTCCCCTGCCTGTGTCTCAGCAAAAGGGCAGAAACTTTGTCCTCCATGCTTCCTAAAGGTTTGGGAACCCATGTGTGAGAACTTGTTCTCTCTCTCTCTTTTTTTCAAATTTAGATTCAGTCAGCCAGTATATAGAACACTGTTAGTTTCAGAGGGTAGAGTTCAGTAACTCATCAGTTGCATATACCACCCAGTGCCCATCACATCACGTGCCCTCCTTAATGCCCATCACCCAGTTACCCCATCCCACCCCCTCCCTCCCCTCCAGCAACCCTCAGGTTCTTTCCTATGATTAAGAATCTCTCGTGATTTGTCTCCCTCTCTGGTTTCCTCCCATTCTGTTTCTCCCTCCCTTTCCCTGTGGTCTTTTGCATTGTTTCTTCCATTCTTCATGAGTGAAATCTTATAATTGTCTTTCTCTGATTGACTTATCTCGCTTAGCATAGTATCCTCCAGTTCCATCCATGTCCGTGTCAATGGTGAGTATCCATCCTTCCTGGTGGCTCAGTAATATTCCATTGTGTATAGGGACCACCTCTTCTTTTTCAATTCATCTGTGGAAGGACATCTCAGCTCTTTCCATGGTTTGATTATTGTGGACGTTGCTGCTATAAATATTGAGGTGCAGGTGCCCCTTTGTGTCACTACACTTATATCTTTGCAGTAGACACCTAGTGCGATCGCTGAGTTGTACAGTATTTTTAGTTTCTTTGTTTTCCAGAGTGGCTGTTTTTATGAACTTCTTGGATAGTACTTAGGTGAATGTAAGTGGAAAGAATGGCAGTTTTAATTATAAACACTATTCACTTTTCTTTGAGCTGACACTGGCTTCTTGAGATGAAATGTACGCACTCGAACTTCGAAGAACTTTTTAAAAATCAAAAATGGTTTTTTTATTCAAGCAGAAGGAAAGATGTGGCACCCCAGCCTGCTTCTCCAAATTAGGGTTCTGGAAAACCTTTCACCAGTGTGAATCCCTGACTCCTAAGAAAATGTTTTTAGATTCCAACTAGCAGTCCTGTTACTCCTGTACTCCTACGCCACGATCCAGGCTGACTGGGATGAACACAAACAAGTCCTATATTGGAAATGGCCTCTGATAAATTTGATGATCATATGAATTTTCCAAGTTATTGGTATGAGATGGTGGTGTAATAATAACTGTGGTGTATAACATTTTGAATTGGGGGAAAAAAGAGCAGAATATGGTTTTTGTGGTTTGCAATGCTCAGAAGCATTAAGCAGGCTGCTAGGGGATAACACCTGCGGGGAGCCCTTCCGTGGGATGGCCGGATGTTTCACTCGGAGCCCCATGACACGTGACAGCAGAGTTCGACTCCACAGGTAAGCAAATTAGGGGTGGAAATTTTGCTATTTTTTTTTTAAATATCATAATTTGCAGCAACTTTTGTTGGTTATTTTCCATAATAATAGCTGCTTGCTACACCCTTGGGAGTGTTTAAAGGTTAAAATAACTCCATTTTCCAGCAAATTTTCTTTATTTAAAAATATCTTTTTCAAATGTGAGAATCACATGATAATCAGAAAAATGGAGCCATTAAAATTATGTTTTCATAGAACCCTTAGTAGTATATGAGAGTGCTCTTAATATGTTAGGAAAAACCATAGAAAAATACAAAAATATACTAAGAGTGTCATGTCAAATAGCTTGTTTTACTACTGTTTGTAAAAAGAAAAACCATCTTCTCATCACAAGGAAAGAAATTTTGTGACTACGTGTGGTAAAGAATGTTAACTAGATTTAGTGCGGTGAACATTTCACAGGACAGACAAATAGGAAATCATGTTGTACACCTAAAACTAACATAATATTATTGTCAGACCTCAATAAAAAAATGAATAATAAATAAAAACCCCATAGCTGTATGTAGAAAAAGACTGAAATAAATACTTCACAGTGCTAAAAAAATAAAAGAAAAATAGATTTATTTTGAAGAAAAAAGTTACATGAAATTGGAAAATTCAGAAAAGCATAAGGAAGGAAGATTTATATTTCCATCATTCCGAGAAAATCCCTGTAAACCTTTGGCGTAATCTATTTTCTAGCATTGTTCCTATTTGATTTCTCTCTGTGTGTCTCTGTCTAGATCATACCACATCTGTAATTGTGTACTCTATTTTCCCCATTTAACTTTATAGCATCAATATTTCCTCTGCCATAAGAAAATTCATGACATTCTTTCATATAGATTTATAGAAGATTCTATCATAGGTGGACATTCTCTGTTTTACTGTATTTTTTCTAATTTTTTATTAACTTAAAATAATGATGCAATGAACGTTCTGCTACTTGAGTTTCCTGCACGCTGCCATTTTCCTGGAGTAAGTGTGAAAGAGTAACAAAGACGTCGTGTCTTTCAAGGTATCCAGTGTCTCTTTCTTCTATGTGAACAGCAGGCATTTCCACAGAGGAAGACCAAAACCATAAAAAGGAAACGGAGTCAGAGTCTCAGTTTTTAAGTTTTCAAAGTCATGGCAGAGACCTTTGTTTTGAACATCTGTAGTTTTGGTTTTCAAGAGCAGCCTTTTTGAGACAGAAACCTTTTTGTTGTTGGTTTTGCATTCATAGGGTCAAAGCTTGAGAGAATCGAGGCATAGCTCTCATACTATACATAAAATACTGGAATAGGGGTTCTTAGCCTAGTGTTTGTGTATAGAACAACGTTTCAATATAATTTTTGCCCACTGTAACCCTATGTATTTTATTTTATGCATTTAAAACACTTTCTGAAAAAGGGGACATAGGATTCATCAGACCACTAAACGGGGACCCATAACACAAAGATGGGTAAGGGCTCCTGGTGATAAAGACCAGATGACGTCCCCCGCAGAGCGAGGTAAATGACTTGTACTGAGAGGGCATATGGCTCGGAAGCGATATAGGCAGGTTCTGGTGATGTGTCTTGGAGAAAGGGACTTCCTCCATGGGGTGTGTCTGTGTGTGTGCCGCGGCGGGCCCTACCCCCCCACACACAACTGAGAATGGTAATGGAGAAAAGCCAAGTGCCCTATGGAACCTGAGCTAGACTTAGTGCTTCCTACACAGACTGGCCTAAGCACAGCCTCATAGAGTCCTGGCATTCCAGAAGGACAAGAGTCCGTCCATACCTCTCCCTGCCTCAAGGAGACACAGAGCTGTTGAGACGATCTGGGCCACAGGTGTGCAGGATTACATCACGTGGGATCGCCAGATGCCAGAGCAGAAGTGTAGCCTGTCTGTGGACCGGGAGACGGTGCTCTACCAGCTCAGCTGATGCCACTGCGGAGGGAGAGAAAGACCCGGAGACCTGACTGCTCAGAAGATTTCAGCTCAAGTCAAAGTGGAAGATGCTGATTGAGATCAATGGAAAAGTAACAGGGGATGGCCTTGAAGATCCAGGACCATGTCCAAGCAACCTTCTCCCAAAGTCAGGTGCATCTTACCTTCCCCATCCCTTCCCAGATGTGAAATGTGTTGCCAGGGGAATGGAGCAGGAGTGGCTCTAGGGTCAATGAGTTTAAGTCCAAAATGCCTGAAAAGCAGAAATGACAGGTTTTAATGGAAATTGGATCATATTTTCCGACTTCAGGAGGTATAGGAACTTGAGATAGATATTTAGTCATAGAAAAATCAAAGAGGTGTTGGGGTTTGTGGTTATTATATCCTTGCACTCTTCAATTTCATGATTGGTGAAAATATCATATACTTAGTAAAGGTCTTGAAATGTCATAATTCTGAGTCAAACGGTAAAAATGTTATGAAGACTCTTTATGTGGGCTTTTAATTTCTTTCCAGAAAAGCTCTGCTAATTATTCTTCCAAGCCACAAGTTCAATAGTGCAGGGTATTACAGTTATTTAGATATTTTCCAATTTGATTTTTAAAAGCAGATTTAACTGGGCTACTATTTTATAATTTCGAGTCATTTGTCTTGTTTATGAACTGTATTTTCATGTACTTTGTTCATTTTATGTTGAAGAGTGTTAGTTCTTTGTCTATTGGTTTGAAGAGAATTTTCACATTTCATTTTTTTAATTTTATTTTTTTGAATTTTCACGTTTTAAAGACACTAGCTTTCCCTATCATATTTGTTAGAAATATTTCCCTTACTTGAATTTTCATTATGAAGTGACTTTACCTGCCCACGCTACGTGTTTTGGAGAATTAACTCTGTTCATTTGTCTTTGGCCTTGTTTCTATCGGCTCTAATTTTCCATAGTCTTGCCCATATATTTTTGTTAACTACAGCTTCATTTAAAACTATTCATTCCATCATTTCTACTGCATATTTAGTGCATCTAAAATTTATCTTGGTGTGTCTTGTGTGGTGGAAGTTGAGAAATCTAAGTTTTTTCGAACCTCTAATTTTATTGGGCATGCCTGGTAAATAATTTCTTAATTCAGTTCTCAGTTATTTTACAAATGTTTATTGAAGACCTACTAGGTGCAAAGCACTGTGCTGGGCTCTGATCACATAGTAACAAAAATTAAAACTTAAAAAAAAATCTGTCTTTCAGGAGCTTATAGCTTGGCAGGGAAGATAAATATTAAGTAAATAAATACATATTTGTGAACTGTAATTTGGGCTGTGAAATTGAAGAAAAAGGTCAATAGAGGGTAATAGGAGAACTCAACTTTGGGGGTTCCGGGGGGCTCCTTTAAGAGAGCGATACCTGAGTCTCCTGTCTCATAAGCTCATTCCATTCAAACATTAAATTCTGTTTCACGGCCATCTATTCTGTACTATTGAGCTGCTGGCTTAAACTAGGATGACCCTCCTCGAAATAATCAAGCTTTAATATGTGTTCTAATATTCGAGCAAATTCTTCCTTGATACAATTTTTGATTTTTTGGTTTGGGGGGGTGGTTGTCCTGGAAACGCTCAAGCCCACCGTCCCAAGACAAAGTCTATGTTTTCACCACATGTCAATCATAACCATGAAGCAAAACCAAAAAGAAGCCAGCTGCCCAGATAGCTAGAGAGCTGTTTCAAAGCTTAATGAAGGTTTGATGTCGGGGTAGAGAGGTGTTTAATCCCTCAGTTCAAACTGCATTTGGGATTTCTCTCCCCTGAACAGTGGTGAGCTGCCCCACCTCTGCATTCCTGTGCACCTGTCACACCGCCCCTTCCGCCAGCTGTAGGATGGCTGCTCTGCTCCCATTCCCCCCCGACTTGCACCTGACCGTGTCTTCCCGTTCTGCAGAATCATTGTTTCGTTCTTTTCCAGATAATGCCAGCAGGTTTTCAACCAATTCCAGAAACAAGAGCCTCCTGTTCCCTGGGGAAGCCTCCCTCAGAGAGCTCTAAAGCTAACAGCCACACAAATTCTCAGAGAGGAAATTCTGGATGTTCCTACTTTTTAATAAGGTGCTCTTTTTTAGAATGGAAGAATGGTCATGAAGCAAGGCCTGCAGGGTGTCCTTCCAATATCCACCAATATTCTTCCTCAGTAGCAAAGCCCTATTTTTACCTGGGGCATCAACACACCTTACGTCCCAGCTTCTGCCGCAACCAGACATCATGGGACCTCCTTCCGGCCCAGACACATGAGTACAACTTCTTCATCAGAGGATTATTTAATGGGAGACAGGGTGCTTCACAGATGCTAGCAGGAAACCACCACAATCATCACGGACCGCTCTCTTTGATGTGTACATAAACTTTTGTGTATGTAGAACGCTCTAACTTTGAGTTTCGGTAAGGACATGGAACCCCATCTCACGTGGATAGACCAGTGGCGTGCATTGACCTCTGCTCCTAAAAGAAAAATCACTAGGGCAGGACACAGGGCTTTCCAGAGGAGAAGTACTGGTTGTTTTCATAATGGTTTTTGGAACAACAATCACAAAGGAAATGCCATTACATTCTTAATAGCACTATTCTTTGCTTTTGGCGTACTCAAGGCTCTGATGGAGAGCAGTCAGATTTTTTGAGTGCCTATCCGTTTAAGTATCATATTAAATATTCTATATTAAATATACGAATAGTAACCTGAGCAGAGAGTTCTCCTTTTATTACAAGAGCTCAACATAGAGAGCAAAGAGGATGTACTTCAAGGCAGGGTGGCAGTCTTCCCATGTTCCCCTGTCACCACTCAGATTCATCTTCCAAACTTTCAACTACTAGACATCCTTCTGAACTGTTAGATGCGTAAAGACGAAGGTCCAAACCCTGTAAGCCTAGCATTCAGACACAATGAAGCCCTATCTTCAGCCTCCATTCCTGATATCCTGCACACAAGATTAAGACCAATTTGGGGCATCTGGGTGGCTCGGTCGGTTAAGCATCTGCCTTCAGCTCAGGTCATGATCCCAGGGTCCTGGGATTGAGTTCTGCCTTCGGCTCCCTGCCCAGTGGAGAGCCTCCTTCTCCCTCACACTTTGCTGCCCCCGCCCCGTTTGTGCTCTGTCTCAAATAAGTAAATAAAATATTTTTTGAAAAGATTAAGACTAAGTGGACTACTCACCATAATATACTTTCACGTTTACTTGGCTTCTACTGTCGTATTAACCTGAAACTCTCTTGTCTCCAGCACCCACCTGTCCACTCTCCATCCGTCTGCTCATTCATATATACGTACGTTTCACATACTTATTGAGTGCTGGCTGTGCATCAGACAAACATTGTTATAGGCCTCAAGATTATCCTACCACAGGAGTTGGGGTCCCAGTCTCTAACAAAATTCCACGTATCACCTCCTTCCCCAAAAGCTTAGCTCAAATGTCTAGGAAGCATCATTCCCTGACCTCCTTACCTTCCTCTCAGGATTTCCCTGGTAACTGTTGGCCTTTGCATTTGCATATACATTTTAGATTCAGCTAATCAATTTACAAGCAGACACACATGCCGTCTCCTGGCACAGCAAAGACTACAGATGAATTTAGGAAGAGTCACTCTTTTATAATGCGCACCTTCCAATTCATGAATGCCTTATGTCCTTCTGCTTACCAAGGTCTTTAATTGCTCTTAGAAAAAAATGCTTTGTAATTTCCAGCATTTGAATCTCACATATTTTTTAAAAAGATTTTATTTATTCAAGAGAGAGCGAGAGTAAGAGAGATCACAGAGGGAGACGAAGAGGGAGAAGCAAAGTCACTGCCGAGCAGGGAGCCCGATGCATGGCTGGATCCCAGGACCCTGAGATCATGACCCAAGTCAAAGGCAGATGCTTGACTGCCTGAGCCACCCAGGTGCCCCTGAATCTCATATATTTTTAAAAGATTTACTCTTAAGTATTTACTGTGTCTTGACACTCCCGCAAATGATATGACTGTAGGATTTCATTTTCTTTTGCTGCAGGTTCATACAAGTAAGAGTTGGTTTTCTAGACAGGCCTGAAACCCATCTGAGGCTGGAGTATCAGAAATGAAGCAAATACTAGAGGTCTTCTGTAATCTCTGCCCTAAGAACAACCAGAAGGTTATTCCCAGAACTGAAGGAATGCAGAAATAAACCGTAAAAAACTGTTTACTTGGGTAGATCTGAAAGGAGAGGGCAAACGGAGACACTAGAGTTTACCTGAGCCCTGTGCTTGGTAACCCTCTTGACCCTGTCCTTGGTCTGCTCGAGCCATGCTCAGGGACCACTGGCAGGTCCAGCCAGGCCCTCACCCAGAACCCGGAGCAGAGACTGATCCAAAGTGAATGTGAGGGCGAGCTCTCACTACGTTACTGCTAGAAGTAATTTTCCTGACCTGATAGGCAGGCAAGGTTTCTCTCTCAGAATTCCTCGCGCATCATTTCTAGTGTCGAACATTCTCGCCAAGCAGGGGAAGACAGCTCCTTGATGAATCAAATCCAAGGGACTGGAACATTCCTATTCGAAGCGGGTCTGGTGTCTGGCTTTAAAGAGCAATGTTCCTACAGCCATATATTGCTCCAGAAGCATCAGGACCCTCTGCTTTTATTTCTCAAGGCTTTTTAATCATATGCTGAGTCTCTCCATGGGAGGGAAGTGTTTCGTCTTAGGACGTTTTAACTCTGCAATGACATGGGCCGTGTTTCTGCGAGGGTGGGAACCATCCCAACTGCGGTTTCTGGACGATGCAAGGCAATTGCTCCTTCACCGGCTGGACTCTTAGCTGTCTCAGCATCGACAAGCGTCTTTTCATCGTGGCCAACGCAGCTGTGGAATGCGACCCGTTGGAGACTCAAGAGTGATCACTCATCTGGGACTTAATTTGGAGGGACTCTCGAAGGACAACAGATTGTGGACTGAGCTTTTTTTTTTTTTTTAAATGAGGTTGGAAAGGAAAGGGAAGAAGATGGGGGAAGCTGTGAAATGCTTCTTGAAGTTTTGGGGGGTAAGGTGGAAATTTTCCAAGGCCCTTTTTTTATTTCCCTAAATTCTGCTGCTTGTTCCCATGTTAAATCTTGTGTAAGACTTCCTCCTCCGTTAAAAAAGGCTGGCATGAAAAATAATTCATATTCATAGAGTCGACTCTGATGAAATAATCCCTAGGGCTTCACCGCGCTGCATCCTGAATTAAAATGCTTTAGACGTTCAGGGTTTGGGCTCGTCTATCTCCTGGGAAGCCATTCATGACTTATGCATATCAGGTTATTTTCCAAATTCTGCTCTTTTGCTCTGGTAAATAAATGAAGAAAGCCAGTTGAGATACATCTGGAAGCCTTTAAAAACCAGGAGATTCTCATCGGGGTGAGATGGTTTAGTGCAATGCTGCTTGCTTTTGGAGCCAAGGGCCGTAGGACCTCTCTGGGCCGTTTCTAATACTTGAATTTTATAATACTATGAATATCTAACCAACAACCTCCCAGGGGGTAGATTTCAAAATTGGACATGATGTCAAAAAAATTCAATTAATTTTTTTTTTTTTGATGTAGTAGAAAAGCCCTGAGCTGGGATTTTAAAAATCTGGCTTCTTGTCCCAGCTTTGCCCCTAATTAGATGAGTGACTTTGGGTAATCACGTAGCCTTTCCGGGCCTCAGCTTTATTACCTGTAAATGAGGGTCACTTGATAGTACCCAACGTCCCTTTGGATTAGCTCCCTGCCCCTGCAAAGTCTTTACTTCTTTTCTTTCCCCTTCCCTGCCTACTCCCCGTGCATCGACTAGTCCTCATCCCAATGAATGCCTTGATCCAGCCTTTCCTCCGGCCAGCTGTGTGAACTTAGGCAAGTTATTTAACCTTTCTGTTCTCTGAAAAAAAGAGATTAGTAATGTTGTCTGTCTCATAGAGTTGCCAGGCTTAAATGATTAATATCTGGCCAGCACTTGGCTCAGAGTAACAAGGAGATGAACATTAGCCAATAGTCCTCATGTCCCAGAGACCGAATTCGTTTCCTTAGGAGTATAGCTGATGCACTTTATTGCCGGATGAAAAAGGATAGAGTTGAAATAATTCTTATCAGGAGTGGTCACCACTTGTTGAGAAAAATAAATAAACCTATTGGATTATTGACCCCATTTCTCGTGCCTCGTCTCGCACTGTTTATCCAAGGGCTCTGTAGGGTCACAAGAACGTGACTATTTCTGTCCGTTATTCTTCCACCATCCTTGTGTGAAAACACGACGGGTCACAGGGGCTCTTTTCAATTCAGAGACCTTAACTAGTACGCACCCGTCTCCGGCTCTCGAAGGCCCACGTTACAGGATGGAATTACCAACGTTCAGCTACAGTCAGGTAGAAATCTATATATATTCCAAGTGAAATACTAGGAAGACTAGGACTAGGTGATGCAGTTTTAGGGATGTAGATTAAGAACTTTTTCCTGGCATAATTACATACTGTAAAAAGCCCAGCACTTCAGTATACATTTGTATGAGTTTTGACAAATGTGACCCTTGTGTGCCCAGTTCCCCCATCAATACAGACAGCAGCAACCCGAGAAAGCTCCTTCATGGCCCTTTCCAGTCAACGGCCATCCTCAGTCAACAGCAGCTATTACTCTGATTCCTCGTGGATGAATTTTGCCCGTTCTCGAACTTCACGTAAACACACTCTGATGTGTCTGGTTTCCATCATGGAGCACGGCGTCTCTGAGATACACCCCAATGTTGCCTGCGTCGATAACTCATTTCTTTTTAGTGCTAAGGAGTTAGTGTACTGGTGTAGGCACATACTACTGGTTTGTTTATTCCTTTTTCTGCAGATGGCCATTGGGACGAATTTCCTGCTTCAGTGTTATGAATAAAACTGCACTGACTATAGGGAATGTCTGTGGAAGTGAAATGGCTTCTTTTCCTGAACTGTTATGTTTTCTGTTGTGTAATTATATGTTCCAACCAATGAAAGATTTAGAAGTTTATCTCACGGTCCAGTCAAAGTTTCCTGCCTTCATGAGGAAGCTAAGCCCTTTCCCTCCATTACCAATGTCTCTCTCTTTTGGAGACTGCTCTTGCATGTCCCTTGGATAAACCTGTGTTCTGCTCAGGGCATTCTTTAGCAGACTTCTCTGGTGTCCTGAAGTCTGAGGTCTGGGGAGACTTCATCTGGGGAGAATAATGCATCAGCACAAACACCCATCTCTGTTTTGAGAACAAGAAGGACCAGAAAGTTTGGCTTACCCAAGACAGGTCACATCCTTCCTCTTCAGAAACAGGCAACTATGATACCATATATTTTAATCTTAGCCCTCATTCCTAGCTTCATCCTCTTTACAATGTCTTCCCTACAATTCCCTTGCAGCAACTAGACAACCCTATGGCACTTGTGGTGCCTCTCCCTTCCCATGTACCCAACACAGTTGTTTGTTCAACGATCATCAAATCCTTACTGAGCACTACTGTGTGCCTCAGAATTCTTCACATCACGCTCCAAGAATTAGCCCATGAGATTCATATAAACAACAAAAACTCTGTTGGCCATTCTGGGCCCCCAGAGGGTTGGTACACGGCACTGCTGTGGGCTTTCTCTTTTATTTTTTTCTTTCTATAAAAAGAACTGAGTGGTCAGTGAGGGCCAGAGCTGGTACAACTCCCCTACATTTGGGTCACCCCCACTGTTATATTTGACTCCTCTCTTTTCCTGGAGAGAGAAAGTATGGGTTTTTCACCAATTTGCCTTAGCAGTAGGGTAACATGTGTCTTACCTTAGGGAGAGTGGCAAGGTACACCAAAAGAGCAAAAAAACTCTCTTCTTCAAAGTATTCTTGGAATGTCTGAGATGTCAATTATAATCACTTCCTTTTTAGATGGTTACATCTTAGAAACTTTTCTTCCAGGAAGAAAAGCCAAAACCCATATACAAAAGGCGTATATCTTTCTACATGACCCTAAAATAATGTTCCAGAATTGTCAGATCCCACCAGATCACTCAAGAGTCAGCCTGTATCCCTCCCTCCCCCATGCCTCCATTCTGTGGCTCATAGTGTGGCTGCCCAGGGACTTTCAGAACCTCAGGCCTTCAAGGGTCCTGGAGAATGACACCCACTTCCTGGATGTACCAGCCAGAAGAGTGAGCCCTCAGTGAGATGTGTCAAGTCCCAACAGACCAGATATAGAACTTCAAGATTTCACTTGCACTCCCACAGTACATTCTTTGAACCGATACTGACTTACCTCAAAATTAAAGAAAATTAAAAGAAAAGATATTCTTACTTCTTTATAGCAATTAATATAACAAGAAACATATATTTGGTCTTGGTCTTCATTCTTGGCAGAGAGCTCTTAAAACCCTTGGGATTTCCTAACTGATATCAGCAGTAAAGACGGTAGAAGCATCTTTTGTTTTTTACAACAAACCCCTTTGACCACACCAGCATTTCTTCTAGGGGGAGAATTTTGGAAAGCCCCAAGAATCAGGGAGCTGGTTGCCAGAGGATCCGGCCATATGATTAGAGGGTTGGCAATTTCTGCCCCACCCCACTACCTCCAGGAAGGAGAGAGGGGCTGGAGATTGACTTGTGCACCAATGGTCAATGATTTAATCAATCAGGCATATGTAAGGAAGCCTCCATAAAATTCTTAAATGAAAAGGTGCAGAGCTTCCACGTTGGTGACGACACGGCCGTGGCGGAATGGTGGCACTCTGGAGAGGACATGGAAGATTCGCCCCTACCCCATGCTTTGCCCTGTTCATCTCTTCTATCTACCTCTTCCTGAGTCTTACTCTTCTTTAATAAACCCATAACCTAGTATGAAAACTGTTTTCCTGAGTTCTGTGAGCCATTGCAGCAAATTATCAAATCTGAGGAAGGGGGCCATGGAAAGCTTTTTCCAGCCGGTAGAGTAAAAACCAGAGGTGGCAACCTGGACTTGCATCGGTGTCTGAAAGGGGGAGGGGTGCAGTCTGGAGGGCCTGAGCCCTTAACCCGTGGGGTCTGTTAGCTAATCCCATGTGGATAGTGTCAGGAATTCAAATGAATTGTGGGACACACAGTGAGTGTCCACCAAGACCTAGAGAATCGCTCATGGAAAAATGCACATCTTGGAGCACAGAAGGATTCTGAATGTAGAGGGAAAAGAATCAGTGAGTTTGTTATTCTTGCCTCCTGGAGACAATAGACAATGCAGTTCTGTTCTCCCTACTCCGTCGGCTCTCTCAGAGGCCTTTAAGACTCAGTGGGCTGGAACTCCTGCACCTCGAGTGCTCACAAGTAAAGACCATCCCGGTCAGCAGCTCCCTTCTTTTGAGGACCACCTTCAGGATCTGAGCAGGGCCTCTATCTGCTGCTTAACTGAGGGCCAAAACCTGCTGTGGCACCCCCGTTTCCAATAAAGCGTCTTCTAATTTAAACTCAGCAAACCATCAGTAGCTCTTCACTACTCACTTAAAGAACAGTCAATTTATTACCCTCCGCAAGTACGATACGCCTGAGCAAACTGGCAACGCCAACCAATGCTCCCTGATTAGTCCCTGCACCAACTTATAAACCGGAAAGGCAGAGACACCCTGACTTGCCTAGGATGACCTGGGTTTCCTCTGACGATAAGGTCCTCTAAAGAGAAAAGATTTGCCATCATGGAATTAAGGGCAGAAATGGCTCTAAACAATGAATATTTTTTCAATTTCTTATCCTAGGAAGTGATTTGCACGGTCAAGGGATGAATGTAAGTTAAAAACCTGGCATCGAGGCTAACGTGTCTCTCCTCTTGTTTTCCTAGGATCACCTCTGCTTGTTAAGAGACAAGCCTGGGAAAGGTACCAGCACTTGGGTTAACTGGACGTCGGGCTCTGCCTCACCTTTCTCAATGAGCAGTGGATGCCTTACAAAGGTGGCGATTGCTGGTGGGGCTCTTCAGCAAACCATGGTCATGCCTTCCCTGGTGCTTCCCCTGGGGTGAGAGAAGGACCCATACACGAAACACTCTGTTCCTTTAGGCTTCTCTGAGGAGGGCCATGGCAGCTGTGGCTTGGGACCGTGCCCAGAGCTTGGAGACAGTCCTGCTGTATGTGTGCATTTCAGAAGAAATTAAGTTACAACAGATTCTGGAAGAGTCAGCAAAGAAATAAAAGCACAGCAATACTGATTTTTTCTTCGTCGTTTTGTTTTTATTGGGCGGTGATGGGCAGTACTAGGTTTTGCCTTCCCTTAGGCATTGAAGTCCGATTTCACTACTTCTGAGCTTTACTGTAGGATATGAAACTAAAACTATTGAACAAAGATGATAGCTTTGTCCATCATCATCTCAAAATTGTGGAAGCTTCTACTTACAGCATTTCTGATTTCTCAGCAGTGAGGTTCACAGCTTATGAACAGTATCAGCAAGCTAAAAATGGCCGTGAAATGCTGTCTATCCCCCTATCCCATCCATGGACTCCCATGTGTCTTAGGAGGTCTCTCAAAATAGGAGACTTCAAAGCAGGGCAACTTTGAGATTCGAGTATGAACTTGTCTTGTTGGAGATAAGTGGCTGAATCGTCCATCAGGGAAGAGATTGAACACCTGAATATCCTGAAAACCAATGGCTTCTTGCAAGCCTCAATCCAGTTAAACATGATGTAAAACTCTCTTTTTTATCCAACACACTAAATTCTCACCGTCGTGCCCCGACATGAAGGATAATGACCCACTCAGAGTCCAGTAACTCGGGAGACGCCCTCTGCCAGGACGCCAACATGCCAGGTTTAGTCAGCGTTCAACTGTTCTTCGTGTATTCATTCAACAAACATTTTTGGGACATACAGAATGTTAAGTGTTGAGAGCGCAGAGATGATAAGGTACGGCTCTGATCCTTGCTGGCCAGCTTACCTGGCTATGATTTAAGGAGATATGTTTCCTTCATTCGTCGTTCGTTCATCTGTTTACTAAGCCACTGTTTCCTAAGGGCCGATTCTGTGCTAGCCTCTGGCATCTGCCCTGCTTTGACTTTGCTGAGGGGGTGATGGACCAGAGGTGAAGGGTTCAGGGCAACCAAGGGCATCTGAGAGAGGTTAGTGCTTGATGGTCATCCCTGAGAGAGGAGCCATTCTCAGAAACGAAATCCAAGGAAAGAACAGAAACGTTTAAAAGGGATTTTAGCTAGTGATGCCTTAGGGGGTACGATCTAACTTTCTGCTCTGTTTTCCTAAGAAAATGTCAACCAAATCTGAATGTTCGCCAATACTTTAGAACCATATTTGTTTTTTGCGCTGCTCAGTCTGCCTTAAGGCAGGTGCGGGGAGGACCGGTAAGCCTCCGAGCACCATCTATTACAGAGATAAAAGGCAGAATCAGAGAAGCAGTAGACATCCTCTGGAAACAATTCAGCACTGGGGCAGCCAGCCTGATACATTTTATACATTCTCTCTGTATCTTTTCTATCTCTCTATATTTATCCTTTCTCAGCCCAGGCCTGTCACCTGCATTCCTCTCTTAGCAAAGTGAAATCACAGTGGTTACAATAATCCAGCGTGGGGCCCGCCTTAAGAAACAGGCTTAACTCACAGCCATACCAACCTGATATTGGATGATAGATAGATAAAATCAATAGGATGTTATATATAATATGTATGTTAGATATATATTATACACTTTATTTTTCTAGAAGACCCTAATAGGAGGTGGAGAAGGGAGTCACCAACCACTGATGTTCGTAAAACTATTCTGCAAAACAGAAAGCACCAACTAACAGGGCGACTCTAAACAGTGTTAATAAACTTATGTAATCATATTACAACATACATGCATTTCAAATCATGGTGTTATACACCTCAAACTAATACATTCTTATATGTCAATTGTGTTTCAATAAAATCAGAAAAAATAAAAATAAATAAAAAGAGTTAAGTGAGTTCCAGCATAACTGTTTAAATGGGGGGGGGGGTACTAAAATGAGTACAATCTAAAAGTTTTGTTGTTTAAGTGGGTAGGCTTCCATAATTGGGAAAATTCCAAAATAAGTAATACTTTATTCCTTGATAGCCCCAGACAAATGATGCACTTACATCGATTTTGAATTGTAGGTTCAGGAAATGGGGGGGACTTCCTGGGTACACGTTTTCTAGCAGAGAAGTGAGTGTGGTCATAAGTGCAGGCAGTAGTTCTCACCGGCCAGTAGGTGATCCCCCCCGCCCTCGCCGTCCCTCGCTGCAGTGGAGCCAAAGCTGTGGTTCTCTGTCACCCTCTGCACACCTCATCTCCTTCCCTCAATGATGGAGAAAAACACAGACCCCTGGATGTTACAGCCTGGTATGGGGGAGGGAAATGCAAAAACGATCTTTATTAAATAATAGTAAATACAATTGACATTGAACTTGTATTTTTTGAGCAACCACATCTGTGTACAAAGGATGAAAGGAAGGGTGAACCAGAAACCTCAGTGGGAATCCTGCCCAGAACACTTTACCCCACGGAAAAGTCTATTGTCACTGAAGAAAACAAGGCAGAAACTAATGGTGAAAACATTCAAAGGAGACAATCTTCTCTGGAATTTGATGCAGAGATCGCATATCCTTAACTCTGGGTTCTGAGGCCATTTCTTTCCCAACATTCTTCTCTGGAGCCCTTTTCAAACCTATAGGGGTACTTGAAGATTTGCCCCTCTTATAATATGAGCTTCATGATGACAGAAACATGTTGCTTCTGTTCATTGCTACACCTCCCGGTCAGAACAGGGCACTCAAGGGACATGGGAGGGTTACATAAGTGAATGAATGAATGAATGAGGGAGGGAGTGAGCAACGGCCCCGGTGATGCTGATGTTGTCTGACCACCCTTCTCAGAGCCACCGTCATACTGGGTGTTGTACTAAACAATTTTAGATACCATCTCTTTTAACGACACTTGAAAAATGGATATTGTCACCAAAGACCTGGTGGCCAGCCAGCAGAGGGGCTCAGCCATTGCGCCCGTGGCCCAGAGCCCAGCGCCCAGGACAGAACATCTCCATCTCATTTTCTGGGCTGCAGCTCCCACCAGAACCATCCACACATCCAGAGATTTCTCAACATCTGCTGTGGCCCACAGCACTCAACACCGACCAGCATCACTTACCACACCTTCCTTGGAGGAAAGGCACCGAATGACCATGGAGATCATTTCAGTACCTTCCTGGGCTGGGCACCACGGCCTCATCTGATAGCTGGCCAAAGAGGCAGAAGAACGTGGGAGGAAGAAGCCAGCGAGTGGTTAGGTCAGTGCTCTATTTATCCGGTTTGTCTCTTTGTCCCTTATCTCTCACCCGCCTTCCTGTTCATCTTTCTCGCCATCGATCTGTCTTGTTCTCTTTCTTCACTACAGCTCAGCTACCTGCTTATCCATCTGTCACAGTGTTTCTGGGCAAGAGGATGAAGAGCACTAGGTCTGTAAACGTGCTCCTTCCTCTGTCAAGGCCTGGATGGAAAACCTGCTTCTCCCTCATTTGTGTGACGACACATCAGCTCATCCACTCAGTATCTACGCACAAGGTTAGCCACGGTTCAGAAATAAAATGTAAAATTACTCGTCCGCTCTTTCCTCTTGGAGAGCTGTGTGGCTCGGGGCCAGCTCCCTCACACTTTCTCTCTTTGGTCGATCATTTGAGTCGAAGAAACTGCCTGCCTGCTTCTTGGAGTCTTGGGTCTCCCAGGCATCACCGCGCTGTGCGAATTCTTTCAACAGATAATTCCTCCACGTTCCTACCATCCCCCGGGTGGAGGTAACTCTTTGAATGGAGGTGGTCTTCCGTGTGGTCACGTGACTCTGGGAAGGCTCTGTGTGTCCTGAAGATTCCCAGGGCCCAAGCATGGATGTCTGACCAGGCACGCCTGTCCTAGGGGTGCCCAGGATTCACTTTCAGCGTTTTCAAGGCTGGCCAGGCTTCTGCGCTCCCTGTCGGTTCACATGAAAAATGATGGAATGTGAGAACAGTAGTGGGCTGACACACGAACCAAAATTCTGAAACATGCACGAACATGTAACCCGTAGACATGGGGAAGAGACAAGGGCCCGGGGAGTTTGTCCGTGGCGAAGGATGGTGATGGCGACGGAGCTCTGCGGTGGGACTTCTGAAATTGTCCCACAGTGTCTTCAGGGCGCGCACATGTGTATAGGGGCGAGATAACCGGAGGGATTCAGACTTGGTCTACACAGGTTGCAAAGCCACTGTGCGAACATCTTCCCTCCCGGAAACTATCAAGTCAAAAAATTAAAGAGTGGTTAAAGACTTGTCCATGTTGAATCCAAATGCAGCCGATGATGGGTGTATTCGTTTTCTACACCCGCCATGACAAAGTGCCACGCAGTGACGGGCTTGAACAACACGCAGTTAACTGTGCCCCGGTTGTGGGAGTGGCACGTCCAAAATGAAGGTGTTGGCAGGATTTGTCCCCAAGCCTGCGACGGAGACCTGTCACACCTCTCTCCTGTTTCTGCCGGCTTGTCGGAAGTCTTTGGGGTCCCTTGTCCTGTAGGTACAGCAGGTGTGTCTTCACGTGCTGTGTCCCTGTGTGTATGTCTGTGTCATAATGTCCAAATGTCCTCTTCTTATTATGCAGCTGTCGTGTTGGATCAGGGACACACCCTGCTCCAACGCAACTTCATCTTGACTAATTCCATCCGCAATGACCCTGTTTTCACATAAGGTCACCTTCTGAGTACCGGGGGTGAGGACTTCACCGTGTGAACTGGGGGGGGGGGGAGTATACTATTCACCCCACAACAGTGGGGAAACCAGTGTTCCAGAGATCACTGTTTTGTATGAATTCTGTCCCCCCCTTCCCTTCGAGATTATTCTGGGAGAACTACTCTGACTTCCGGACTCAGTTTCCATGTTTATTGGGCATGCCAGGTACCAAAATTTGACACTTACAGAGTCTTATACATACATATGAACTATTTCATAACTTATAACAGGCATCATAGTCATACGATAATCAAAATGCAGAATTAATACATATTTTCTAAAGATTATGGAAAATTAGAAACATTGTTTGTATTTAAAGTTAAAGTTCTATTTATCAGCGTTAGATGATGACCATTCACAGAACTTTCCTCAAAATCAGATAGCTGGATGATTTGGGGTCTATGTTTATAAAGACAGCTAGAGATCTTTTTGATTTTTTAAATTGCAAAGGAACACAAGAACTAAACAAGGGACTTCGAGAGTCCTTACAAACAGAACGACATTTTCTTTTCAGAGATAATGAGGTAAAAAACAGATAGGTCATCCTACTTCTTTGAACTGTTCATGTAGTAAAAGAGAATTAGCAGGATTAAAGCTGCAGAAACCTAAACTGTTTTCCCCCCCACATTTGTTTTCTATTTTGCAGTGCTAAAAATTAAACAGACTTATTTCTATTGAAATCTGTCACCCAAACTGGCTTATGAAGCAAAACCCACCAGCCCTGGACGACGAGCCCATCTGTAGCTGGGACAAAACCCTGGCCCAGTCGAGCACCCCGGATATTTGCCACGGTGACAAAATGAGTATACGTCACCGTGTGAGGCCAGTGCAAGTGGAGGAGATTTTTTTTGGTGAAATGAAACCAGAGATGGCCAGAAGTGGGGTTCAAGTCCAAGGGAAACAGCCTGCCATTCCCTGACAGGAGTGTCCCTGGAAGCAATTATGTCATCCAGTTCAAAGTATTCCAAGTAAAAACTTGGAATAAAGATCCCACACAATTCCGTTATACTAAAAGCTAAAGGTACTTAATAACTTTACATTTTATTAAAACAGAGAATATAAACTCCAAGTGGTTCTACCTCAGAAATAAAATGGAGTTTCAGAGTCACATATTTACAACATATCGTCTCCCCAAATATTGATTTGATTTCCTCATAAATCCAAGTTATGTGATGTGCCAGTTATCTATCAGTGCATACAAATGAAAAAAAATGTTTAGCAATGGACAAACCTATTTTATTGGGCTCACAGATTCTGTCGGACAGGGATTTAAAAATGGTGCAGCAGGAAGGGATCCTTTCTGCTTGTGTTCTCTAGGGCCTCAGCTGGGAAGTCTCTGACACTGGGATTCCTTAACTGTCTGGGGCTGAAATCATCTGGGGCTATGGGAGGGGAGGTGTGTTCACCCCCATGTCCGTTCACCTAAGCTGGGCTGGCTTCAAGACTGGGCTCCAATGAGACCGTTGGCATGATGGGTCCATGTGGCTTGGACTTCCTGACAACATGGTGGCTTTTGGGGTGGTTGGGCTTCTTACGCAGTGGCTCAGGGTTTTAAGAACAAACATTCTGGCCAACAAGGTTGAAATTGCACGACCTTTTCAGATCTGACCTTGGAAGCTACACAATGTAATTTCTGTCACATTCTGTGGTTTACACATGGATCACTGTGGCCAGCGCAGATTCTCAATGGAAAGAATGTCAAAGAATTCGCAGCCATCCTTAAAACACTGGATTCATTATTTCTGTAGTGTGTGTGTGTGTGTGTGTGTGTGTGTGTGTGTGTGTGTGTGTGTGTTTGGAAGAACTCTCTCTTCTCGCTCATGTATTACTTCTTTATCAGTGATTAAAACAGGGAAAGATTGAGGCCATTGTTCTCTGGGATGACGTCATCACAATAAACCCTTACTCTGCCCAACTGTGCATGTAGAACTTTGAAAAGAGTTTTTGAGAAAATGGCAGTGAAGACCTTGCAGGGTTCACACGATGAGGGGACAGGAAATTCATCACATCATGTTTTCCTCCAAGGATGCTTTTCCTTCTGCACATTAATAAACAGAATATTTTCCTGAAGGTTCTCTTTCAATCTCTAAACATAATACACATGAACATTTTATGAGCAAGCTGGTTTTTTGCACAAGAGTTGCAGATTTCAAACAATGCAAAACGAATTTCTCTCTGAAGCCATTGCACAGTTAACCACATGATATGCTTAAACTTTCCCCAAATTTCCATTTTCTTATCCTATTTATCATAACGTTCCAAACTCTCCTACAAATTTGTATTCCTCTCTTCTTTGAAATATTACTTCCCAAAGCAAAAATTGAGACAAAAACACATTCACCCAAAACACAAATTCTGTTCTTTCGAGGCTGACAAGCCATAGTCAGTTTTGACCTACAATTTACTGATTTTTGAAATAGTGATCTTCACTATTTCAAATGGGGCAGTGTTTTCTGGGTTAGCATCTGGAATAAAAGCTTTGGCTTTGTTTTAAAAGTTTTGAGTTTATTTTGAAATACAGGTTTGTTTTCCAAGAGTAGTTGATAATTCCAAACATAAAAATTACATACATTTCATAAACTGAGTTTGGATTCTTATTAATGTCAGTTAAATTAACTCTCAATGTGGGTGAAAAAAAGAACAAAACTGGGGGCACCTGGGTGGCTCAGTCGGTTAAGCATCTGCCTCTCCCTCAGGTCATGATCTCAGGGTCCTGGGATGGAGCGCTGCATCAGTCTCCCTGCTCCATGGGGAGTCTGCTTAGGATTCCCTCTCTCCCTCTGCATCACCCAATGGTGCTCTCTCGCTCTTTCTCTCAAAAAAAAAAAAAAAAAAAAAAAAATAAAAAAAAAGAAAAAATTGAAGATTAAACTGTCTTGACATGATAAATAAGTATTATTTTTTCAAAATCTTTATTTTTTTTGCCTTCTCAAAGTGCCTGAAGGTTATGTTTAGAACCAACATACAAGTAATTATGTATTTTTTCTTCAATTAAAAAAAAGGCAACTTTAAAAAAACTCTCCTAATTATCTGAGGGAGATAATAATATATGGTTAAGGGATGCCTGGGTGGTTCAGTGGGTTAAAGCCTCTGCCTTTGGCTCAGGTCATGATTCCAGGGTCCTGGGATTGAGTTCCATATCGGGCTCTCTGCTCAGTAGGGAGCCTGCTTGTCCCTCTCCCTCTGCTGCTCCCCCTGCTTATATGCTCTCTCTCTCTCTCTTTCTGCCAAATAAATAAATAAAACTTTTTAAAAAATAGTAAATGGTTAAGACACAGAGGGATGAAAAAGTATCTTAAGGAAGTCGTGAAGTGAAGAATCTTCATTTCTTTTCAGTGCTTTTGAGTCATCTCTACAAGCTTAATTCTGAAGGGAGTTAGAGGCTATAGGGGAAGGGACCTCAGACTGTCAGAATTTCTGTTCTGAGAGAGCAGATTCCTTTACCTGTGTTCACAAATGCCAAAGAGTGGTAGCCCCAAGCAGTCTCATGACGGAAGCGAGCAAAGTCTGCTTTCTGGGTCCTCAGCCTACTGTCCACCTTCCTGAACCGTCCTTCCCCCTCCTCCTATGAGTGGGAAATCTATGGGAAATCGCCATATTTACCCGCCGATACTCAGACAATGTCTCCCACTGTTGCACACCAATAAACCTGATCTCAAAAATGTCAATGAAGTTTTTAACACTTTTCTCTTATAAAAATCAATGTCATAAAAATCCAGCTTGTTTATAAATAACATATTAACTTATTATTGTTTTAATAATAATAATAAGGGCTAGCATTTATTGAGTGCTCACCATGGGCAAGATAAGTGATGTGATTTATATATTCATTTCATCTGTAGAAAATATATGTAAAAAGAAGATCACTAGAATTATTTATAGCTCCGTCCCCTAGAGATAACCACCATCAACCTATCAGTATGGATCTTTTGTGCCTGTTTGTGACGGCAAACAAAATAATGAAATTGTACTTTACGGTATTTTATAGGCTGCCTTTTTCACTCTGCACATCGTGAATATTTCCTTGTTATATAAAAATCCTTCCCTAACAGTGTTTCCAGTGGCCACATAGCACACCATTAAGGGAAGTAGCCTGCTTTATTTAACTGATGCGTTCTGACGAGACATTTAGGTGCTTCTTAGGTTTTTGAGTTTTTTTGTTTGCTTGTTTGTTTTGCTATGACCTTGAAGCTTCCGTAAACATTCCTAGAACTCTATCTTTTCATACAGGCATGATTTAATCACTAAACTTCTTCAGTTTACTAAGGTTGAAAAGTCAGAGAAGTCATTAAAGAATCGCTTTTTGAGGAATTATTTTTATGGCACAAAACCCAAAGCCCTTAAAAAAAGTATGGGAGGATTTTAGTCCTTAGCCTTGAAGTTA
>NW_019154145.1:5716925-5822052 GCF_002288905.1 Enhydra lutris kenyoni | reverse complement strand
GGAGAGCTTGCTGGCTTGTTTTATTGGCACTAAGGTTTTCCCAGCATCCCAGAAACATGCAGAGGGTCCTGAAAGCAACCTGTTCCAGCTACTCCTAAGGTCAGCCTTGGCAGGAAAAATACATCTTTGGAGGGAAATGCATTTGAGAAATGCAGTGATCTAGGAGAGGCAACGCGGAAGTTAAGTTCTCTCTTCCCTTCTTTGGCAATGAAGTCCAATTCTAGCTGCTACCATCACTCAAATCACACCTGATAGTTCTTCTATATCTGATCCATGGTGAACATCTGTCAGGATGTTCCTTTTTACACGCTTGGAGAGCTTGCTGGCTTGTTTTATTGGCACTAAGGTTTTCCCAGCATCCCAGAAACATGCAGAGGGTCCTGAAAGCAACCTGTTCCAGCTACTCCTAAGGTCAGCCTTGGCAGGAAAAATACATCTTTGGAGGGAAATGCATTTGAGAAATGCAGTGATCTAGGAGAGGCAACGCGGAAGTTAAGTTCTCTCTTCCCTTCTTTGGCAATGAAGTCCAATTCTAGCTGCTACCATCACTCAAATCACACCTGATAGTTCTTCTATATCTGATCCATGGTGAACATCTGTCAGGATGTTCCTTTTTACACGCTTGAGGATGTTATGTCATAGCTGAATATAGAACCATATGTTTCATATTTAAAATGAAAATTCTATTATTAGGTCAAAAATTCTTAAATCGTTTACTCTTACAAACCATAAGTGACTCTTAATCTCACAAAACAAACTGAGGGTTAATGGGGGGAGGGGGGTTGGGGGGGTGGGATTGGGGAGGGTATGTGCTATGGTGAGTGCTGTGAAGTGTGTAAACCTGGCGATTCACAGACCTGTACCCCTGGGGATAAAAAGATATTATATGTTTATAAAAAATAAAATAAATTAAAAAAAAAGAAAAAAAAATTCTTAAATCGTTCTGAACTGAACAAAACACATTTATCTGATTATCGTAGTGGCAAAATGATGTTCCATTTGCAGAAATGTTCATGAGTGCCGTCAAAGGAGTTTGGATTTTTTTTTCCCTCCATCGATGATATCTTTCTAACAAAGAATGTTCAGGAGAGCAGAAGGCAGAGTTGGCAAATACACATTAATTTTTCCATCAGAAATGGAACACATGCTAGGGATGCTCCAAGATTTATGGGTTTTCAGAAACTGGCACACTCAGAACCTCATTCTCTGGATCATTCTCTGAATCTTGTTCCCACTGATGCAATAGTGGTGGTTTCATATTCTGTCTGGCCATATTTCACAATTGGCAAAACCCAGCAGACTGTAAGAGCCTCCAAAGGGTCATTAGCTGGAAAACCTACAGACCCCAATTTTACTAACATCTGAGTTCCCTCAGGAATTTTACTGTTAGCAAACACGAGACATTTGGATAATGGACCAATGTTTAGTTCAAAATTCTGTAAAACAGCAGTGCTTCCTTGTTTCTGGATGTTCTTTTCTTTTTAAGGTCCACAAAAAAATACTGAATTAGATGACATGTACAAATAATAATAATAATAATAATAATAATAATAATAATACCTACCGGTTGTTCTTAGGGAAGTTGTAATAGTACCTTCCCTGAAAATTCATTAAAAATGCAAAGATGGTGTTCTTTCTGATTTCAGAAACCATTCTTGATTGAAAAACAGGCAGTATGTATTGTTTGAGTGTTTTGAAAATGTATTTTTGCATCTACTTAAAATGAAAAATGTATTTATAAATAAAGTGTTCACTTGTGTTTAAAATATATCGGTATAGAAATATCTATGAACATCAAAACTGAGGGGAGTGTAATCCTATTTAGGTATACAACATGGCATTAAAAAGTGATTTTTTTTTTCAATGTGAAGATTTCTTCCTTCCTTCTAACCCACTACCCACTGCCTTCTGCGGCTTTCTTTACCTGAAAACACAGATACAAACACACAGATACACACATACAGACAAACACACTGCTTGAAAGAAAACATGGAAACTGTTGGATATTTATTTTAATTGCTGACATTGAAGAACCAGAATTAGAGCACTCTGTGTTATTCCTTTTCCTTAAACCAAATAAACTTCATCAAAAAGAGAGTCTGTGTTGCTAAACATTCACCCCAGCATAACAAAACTTCTTTTGTCTCCTTTTCCTGTGAACAAAAGTCTACAATCAAATCATATCTCCCATGTTGGATCTTTGTTTAACTTCATATATATTTTTAAGGTACAAAATATCTCATTATGCATTCATAAGATAGAAGTTGGTTGAAGAACTAAAATCTTAACCATTAATTTGTTCAATAAATGTTTTGGACCTCTTCTATCAGATGGCTTTTGATGTGTAAAAACAGTAAAGTCTTAGTGATATGTTCACTTCCTGCTCATGTGTTCTGGGGTCGACTGGTTTCAGGTGAATTTGATTGAGCTGGACTTTAGGCTGTAAGCTGGGTCCACGTGGTTTCCTGTCTCTTCAGTGTCAGCCACCATCCGAGTCATGGTCTTCTCATGGCAGGAAGGCAAGGCTGGTTGAAGCCTCCACATGTTTGTGTCCACTAACATTCCATCAACCAAAGCAAGTTCCGTGGTCACAACCAAAGTCAAGGGGGCAGGGAAATGTACCTCCTACACCCTGAGGTCAAACCAAGCTGTATAGCCAAGCAAACATTAATACAGCAGAGTAATATAGCAGGAAATGAATATTTTTTGGAACAACAAATAATCCGTCTTCACGCTACTCATGCCCTCAGCTTTGTATGGGAATACGATGGTGAACAAAACTGTGCCATCATGAAATTTAAATTTTAGAGGATGAAGCAGGCAGCAAATAAATAAATACAAAGTCAAGTGGTACTCTCAAGGAAATGCGAGGCTCTTATTTAACAGGTGGTCAGGAACATTTTCTTCGAAGGAGACCTAAATGAATTGAGAGGACTGGCCATCTGTTGAAAGAGCTTTCCAGCCAGAGGAAAGAGTCAGGAAAGGGGCTCTGAAGTGGGAACCAGCTTGGCATCTATAAGAAACAGCAAAGCAGCCAATATGTCTAGAGTACGGTGAGCTCATACAGAGTCCTGGATGACACGATCTTATTCTGGGTGAGCGAAGGACCCTTTGGAGGTTTGAAAGCAAGTGAATTATGAGTGGACAGGACTTGGGGATCTATAGGAGCATTTCTAACTCAATTTAATGGGCCCTTTGGGAATATGGAGGCATGTATGCTAATACAAGTTGTTTGATAAATTCACTCATTAATCTCCAACACTCAAGCAAAACATTGGTTTGCTGCAATCCGGTTTACTGTTGATTTCTATTTTCACAACGCAATCTGATTCGTTCTGTTTGCCGATTTTTTTTTTTTTTAACTTCACAATCTGAGTAATGGATGCAAATACTAAGTGGTTTCATTTTCAGGAATCTCAGGGAATATTCAAAAACCAGCTGACCTTGCAGCTGCCCTATGCAAATGACTTCACCCCAAAACTCACCTCCTGTTGTCTCCTCTTTGTGAACAGCTGTATCATCTGCTAGGTGCCCCTCCTAGGCGAAGGAGCTCAGTGGTAGTGTAGGCTTTAGTACAAAAATGAGCTTCAACAGTCACTGCATTTAAAAACAAAACAAAACAAAAAACAAACCTCAAACGCCATGCCCACAATGCTGATTCCAAGCCTGCCGTACCTTGCTCTATCTTGCTTCCTTGCCATTTAAAAGGAAGTTTAATCATCTTTTACCAAATTTGTTTTCCATAGCCAGAGGATTTCGTAGATAAGAAACAATAAATCCTTAGCAACACAGACTCCTAACAGATGGTAGTAAACGGACTTGAAAATATTTCAAAACCTGCCCTAATTTCCATTCCCCAAATGTCTCTCTCTCCCAGGTTTTTGTTTTGTTTTGTTTTGTTTTTTTAAATAATAGCCGTTCCCTTCATTGTCTCCAATGGTCCCATTTTGGTTATAATTTATGCTCCCTTATGCTCTGAGACTGTATCCAGATTACCCCCTAAACACAGGCAACTCCAAAAAAGAAAACTTGTAGCAGTTCTAAATGTTTGCATTCATCTTATGGGTTGAATGTCCCATTGAAAACAAAAGCTGCAACATTATTTTTTTAAATGCACATTTCTTAGCAGGAGAGAAAATGCTTAGTCAGATTGGTGTTTCAAAGAGTAAAAACCCACCTGATTTAAGGACAGAGGATTTTGTTTCTGTCTAGGTCACCAAAAGGAATTTACAATGTAAATTGAGAAGGGGCGTTCTAAAGATATGATACTCTGTACCATTACCAATTACCAGGATCTTCTACGGAAAATGCCTTAGTTTAGTGGACATAGTTCTGATTCATTAATCTTAGTTCTGCCATTGTGCTACCCCAGTGCTCTTTTATCTCATAATAAAGACATGATTTTAAAAAAGTACATATGTATACACACGTGTATTATTTTATATGTATACATTTATAAGATATAGATAGATAGATAGATAGATAGATGATAGATATACTTTCATGTTTATAAAACCCCTTTGCCTTTACTTTCTCCTTTGAACCTAACAATCTTATGGCGATGGAAGGGTCCATATGTGTTTTCGTTCCCATTTTATGGATGAGACAACTGAGGGAGGAGGAGGGTATCAAGAGTCTTGTCCAAGATCATACACAGTCAGGATAGAAACCCCAAGTCTACCAAGTTTTCTCCTTCTCTTTTACAACACCACTTATTTCCTTTTGGATTGCAAATTAGTATATCCTTGGAATGAAGTGTTTCAGCAACATGAAAGAAATGTCTTTTTTTTTTTAATTTCTTTTAAGAAATTAAAATTTTACATGGTTCTACCACCCAAAAAAGCATTGACATTTGCCTGTTGAAACACATAACTACCATTTCTTATTAGAGACCTGGGATCATTCATTATGCCCTGGTTTACAACCTGTCTTTTTTACTTAATGGCTACCTAGTAATCCATCAAAATGGTTGAATCATAATTAATTTATCCCCTTTAGTGGGTTGTGTTCCCTTTTTTTTTTTTTTTTCCTCAGTGAGAAACATTCTTGCCACAAATTGGTGCAGGGATGTGTAGGGATGCTCTGATAATTTCCATGAGACAAATTCGTAGAAGTGAATTTATTAGGTTCAAGGATATTAACCATTCTAAGACGTGAAGTCCCTATTGACAACATGACCCATTGCAAAAGTTGTTGCTGGAGACGCTGCCATCGTCAGGGCAGAGACACACTTCCTGGACCCTACCCCAACTCAAATGCTCTTTCTCCTGGACATGGTGCTCCTTTAAATAAGGAATAATTTTTCACATTTAAGTGGAAGACATAATGAGATGATAGATGAGGTACTCTCTGGCAACAACACTACTCTCAGTAATGGCCAAGGCTAAAATCAATCAGTTGCTCTTGTCACTGGAATGGCTCAGCCTGAAGATGACTGAGAAAGTTTTCTGAGAGTCATATGCAAACCCATTATCCAGTTTGCATCGTGGAGGCCAGGTCGCCCATGGGCTCAGTTGTTCATTATGAGCAGACTTTTACAAATTGAGTTCCAAGGTTTCTGCCATGCTTACTGTCTTAGAAAACTAGAAGAGGTCACTTGGCCAATTCTCCTTGGTAGAGAGAGGGACTGACATTTATGGACCCTGCCAGGAAGGGAAGGGATAGCACGCACTGCCCCTCATCACCTGACTTTGGGCACTGACAGATTTTATGCCCACAGAAAGGGAACTCCATGACAGGCTAACCAAACTTGGGGTCCTATAGACCATCAACACAGAGAAGCAAATGCTCTCATGCAAGCTGATTTTCACTCCCGAAAGGGAGCTGACAAGATATTGTCTCTGAATGGTTTCATCATCAGACATTCAATATTGCCCAGATTGAGAGAGAATCAATGTCACGACAGTCAGGAAGGTCATTTAACTCTGCAAAGTACCGATGAACGCCATCTTGCCCAATCCTCAGAACACCGTGACTTGGGTTTTGTTTTATCTTCATCCTGCTGATGAGGGAACTGAGCCTTGGAAGTTGTCTACCCAGTGAACGCCTGGGCCAGCACTGCCACCCACACACCCAGTCCAAAGCCCCAGATCTCCACCGCTGGGGGGTGCACCTGAGACTCATGTGAATAATGACGTCATGCTTCACAGAGGCAAACACCCCTGCTACAATGGGAGATGCCCGGTTCCCTTCACTCTGAAGGTGACGTCGTGGACTTCCTGCCCTGATGCAAACCTTGCAAACTCCCAATTAGGGAGTTAAGGATTGAGATACTTTGCATTGGAAAAGAAAAAAAAAAAAAAAGAAAAGTAAAAAGAAAAAACCTGAAAACCGGTTGCTTTCCAATGCAGATACCATAACATGCTCAGCTGTGACCAACACATTTGCAGGGAAGGTTAGATAATTTTCTTTGAAGAGATGCCTGGAATTCTGTTTGTTAAAAGTTGTTTTCATAGACATTCCCTTAGCTCATTGGGCCACCCTAAATGGAAAGTTGTGTTTATAAGATCACGCTTTCGTGTTGGCTTTAGGTTACAAAGTGTTGATGACTTGACATCTTTTGGGAGGTTTTAAATGACACAGACCATAACTTGCACTGAACGAGCGTGGCTGGCATCTTTCAGGAATTTTAGGTCCTGCCTAAAACCTGTTACATGTTTCTCCCCATCACAAAGGAAGACGTCTTGCCCAGAGAGCCTGAGAGCAAGGTAGGCTTGGCTCAAATTCAACAGATGGATTGGGAAAGAGGATGTGGGATGTGGAATATTCTAGTCTGGCGTTGTCGCTCACCTTCACCTCCTCACTTCTCCATGCCCATCCTCCCTCCCCCCAAAAAACCCCCAAACCCCATGTGTAACAATAGAAATAATCTTGAAGAGAGGTCAAGGTTTTGTTTACAGCAATAACCAACATTTGTCAAAGACACATGCCACGCTTTCCCTACATTTTCATAAATTATAATTTTGATGGAAGTAGGGAGATAGATAGGCAGACTCTCAACTGAAAGACAGTTGCCAAAACATGGAAGCAACAAGTGTCCTTCACTAGCTGAACAGTAAATAAACAGTAGTCCATCCGGACAGTAAAATATCCATCCCGACGGGGAAAGAGCATTCGATGCTGAAGAGAAATGAGCCATGAAAAGACATGGATTTTACTAAGTGAAAGAGGCCAGTCTGAAAAGGCTATTTACTGTACGATTCCAACTATATGGCACTCTGGAGAAGGTAGAACAGTGGAGACAGTAAACAGATCCATAGTTCCAGGGTTTAGAGGCGAGGGAGGGCACGGGGGATTTTTCGGGCAGTGAAATTACTCTGCCGGATTGTATAATAGTGTCCGTCCGTCAGGATACATTAGTCCAAACCCACCGAGTGCACAACAACCAGGAAAGACACCTGATGTGATCTCTAGACTTGGGGGATGAGGATGTGTTGATGTAGGTTCATCCTTGGTTTAAAAAAAAAAAAAATTTTTCATTGATGAGGTTGTGGATCATGGAGGAGACTAGATGGGTAGGACAGGTGTATGGGAAATCCTCGTGCTTTCCTCCAAATTCTGCTGTGAACCTAAAACAGCTATAAAAATGAAGTCTTAGAAAAATGAATAAATAAGCACAGTCACTCTTACCCTGTCCTTCTTATTTTGGTTGTAATGTGTGTGTGTGTGTGTGTGTGTGTGTGAGAGAGAGAGAGAGAGAGAGAGCAAGAGAGAGCCCCATCTTTCTCTTCACCCTGCTTGCTGTCTTTCTAATTTACTTAAAAACTCCTGATGCCTGTTTCTACAGCGACATGAGGCCCTAGCTAATTGTCTTAATTTCCATGCTCTAGGGAACGTGTGCTTCTTAGGTTGTCCAAATGAGCTGGAGAGACTCTGTGTAAAAAGATTTAGGAATTCTTCCCTCATCCTCATCATCCGTCTCCAGGCAAGCTTAGATGAAAGCTGAAAGGCAATACCTGTGGATATTCAGCTGGCGCTCGTCGCACTTGCACTCGGAGGTTGGAGGGAGAGTGTCCACCAAGAGCACCTGACCTAGAAGAGATGACATGGATCGCCTGACTCCCTGATGTCAGCAATGGGGGACCAGGGAGCTGAAGTTGGTCCCAGTGCCTTGGATGGGCTGAGAGCACCAACACCATCAGCTTCTTTCCATGATGCCTCCACAGTTTAATGCCAGGCCATCTGTCCCCTCGACCTCGTGCCTTGTCTTTCAGGCACATTTACCATTCAGCTAGGGACTGGAACTTCCAAATCTTTTTGTGTCTTCAATATCTTCAATGGTCTGAAGAACAGATGCCAACCCTGCCATTGTAATCATTCATGACACGTCTAGAAAACCTTCCTCTAAAACCCGCCTGCCATCGTGTTCTTTGTTTTTTGTTTTAATTTCCCCAGGTGATTTTTTTTAAGATTTTATTTATTTATTTGACAGACAGAGATCACAAGTAGGCAGAGAGGCAGGCAGAGAGAGAGGAAGCAGTCTCCCTGCCAAGCAGAGAGCCTGATGTGGGGCTCGAACCCAGGACCCTGGGATCATGACCTGAGCAGAAGGCAGAGGCTTTAACCCACTGAGCCACCCAGGCACCTCCTGCTGTCGTGTTCTGAACACCCTTCATTCATACATTAACCCCTGTGAATTAGTGAATGTTCCCTTTCTTAAGCGACTATTTCTAGAAAGGGTAGCCCAGTTAGCTGTGGTAAGCCATTAACAATCTAGTATGAATTATTTGACTCTGCTGTTTTCTTGTGGATTAAATCCATTGAGATCCTGGCACCTGCAGAGTGGGCGTTTCAAAGGAAGAGGGTAAAGAAACAATGTAATTTTGGAACACAAGGATGTAACTGCTCAGGCCCCATAGCCAAGCGCCATAGTGTGCGATGAGTCAGAATTTGGACTTGAGAAGCTGAAGGGGTGGGGATTTGAAAGAAAGGGAGCTGATTTCACTTTGTACCTGGATCATTTGACAAGGCTCATTGATGGTTGGATTTATTTCGTTTTTGTCTGTTTGCTTTGGTATTGGTTTGGGGTTTTTTTACACGGCGATTGGCACAGTTTCTGATACTTTGTATGTACCCAGTAAATGTTAGCAACTACTTATGTTATCTTCATTTTGTTTTCTGCCACACTCCCTAAGCCTTTTTTCCTGAAATTAAGAAAATTGGGGTCAAGAGAAACCAAGAGCTGGAACGAAAGCAGGATTGTTGACGTGGAGGTGTGTTCTTGGGAAGAAAGCAGCACAGAGGTACAGGGTGGGGGGTACACTCCCTGCCACGTCGCTCTGATGAGCGATAGGGACAGGAGATCATGTCTCTCAGCCTGTCTCCAGGTAAGCTGGGTAAACCTTCTCTGTTTACAACTCAGCAGTGAGATCTTGAGAGGTCAGCAGTTCCCCAGTGTCTCATAAAGGGGTCAGGGTGTGGGATGAAACGTGGAGCATGGGGGTTGGAGTCAGTACCTGGAATGGAAGCTTTCCACTTCCTTCTAGAGCACCTGAGGGCAGACATGTGGAAGTTTGCCCTTGCGCATCCCAGATGCCTCTGGGTCCTTTCAATGTCCAAGATGATGAGGGATGCAGTATAACATGGTGCGATGACTGAGAACAGGAACTTTGGAGCTGAAGAGAGTGGATTATACATTCTAGCTCAGCTACTGACCTGGGCCAGCTACGTCAGAGCCCTGAGCCTTTGCTTCCCATCTAGCACACAGATATCATAATGTCTACTTCCAGGGTTGTTATAAGGATGAAATTAATATAAAGTCAATGTAAAGTAACACAAAGCACTCCCACAAATGTGAGCTTTTATTATAATTTAATGAGGCGATTGGGCAGAGAATGGTCCTGTGACATTGTCAAGGTCATGTAACCAGGAAACGCCAAGAGCTTGAATTAGAAATAGCTCCCCTGGTCTTGGACCCATGCCTGCGTGTGTAGGCAAGTAGTCATTCTTTTGCAGGACAGCCTTTAGCCAAGTTAGGATGTCCTTATTACATATAATTCATTCTTCCTTATAAAAACTTGACAGTTCTTCTAAACCCAGATCAAGTCATTGTTCTGAAGCCATATGTTCTTCAAGGTGTATTTATTAACTGTGCATTTTTAAAATTTTCAGTAGAAGGGTTTGGGGATTGGGGCACCTGTGTGGCTCAGTCAGTTAAACACTGGCCTTTTGCTCAGGTCATGATCTCAGGGTCCTGGGATCTAGTCCGGCATCAGGCACCCTGCTCAGGGGAAAGTCTGCTTCTCCCTCTGCCCCTCTCCCCTACTTACGCTCTCTGTCTCTCAAATAAATAAATAAAATCTTAAAAAAAAAAAAAAAAGAAGAAGAAGAAGAAGAAGGGTTTGGGGATTTCCCTAAGTCATGTGTGTCCCCTCAAGAAGAGGGGACTCTTGACATTGCTTGGTGCCATCATAAAAGAGGAGGCCTCAGGGGCTGGAGGCATAAGAAACCAGGGATCCTGTGCCTGTTGCTGGGGAGATTCACGCAGACTCTTCCCCTCCAGAGCCGGCAGAGACCAAAGACTCCACACCTATCAGTGTATTGTTGAGGAGACCCAAGTTGAGGGCAGGAAAGTGACCTAAGTTCGTGTAAGTTAGTGACAAGACGGAACAAGGATGTGTGTCTCCTCTCTGCATCAAAATTAATTTTTTTTAATGTGTGCAGAGGGAGGTGCCTTGGCCATCCCAAAGCTTTGAACATTTCCCCACCTTGCGCCCTTTTTCACCCACTTTTTTAAAAATGAGAGGCTGTGAAGTTAGACTGGCTGGAGTTGAAGCATGTTCATTCAATGTCGGGCTTCGGGAGGGAGGGGAATCCCAGAGGCTTTGCAAGCTAGTGGCAAAACCCGACACCTCCTTCTAGAACATTTTGCATTTTATGAGTTCCATAGATCATGCTCTTCCCTTGTTCCCCCACTTGCAATCCCCTCCCCACCCCCGACTCTTCTCTCTCACTGAATTTCTGGTTCCACATGTGGATGTCAAGGAAAATGCGTTCCATGTGTTTCTGGTTGATTTGCAGTTAACTCCCCAGAAAATGACTTGTAAGTCCCATTGTCCCCACCTCCACCGAACCCCACCAGTTTAACTGGGAGGTTCGATCATTGCCAAAGCTGTGCTGGAGAACGGGAGGTCAGCTTCCAAGTGGACCTCTAGGCTGGACAGCACAGTCTCGGGATCTCCGGGCCACAAAACTCTGCTGCCACTGGAGTGGGAATGCGGGTCGTGGGGGACCTCACCTCGGCTCCTTTCAAGCGGTCCCCCAGTGGGCCTCCCAGCATCCAGGAGCCTCCCAGAAGGAACGTGTGCCTCCTTTGTCTGCTTCCCTCCCTCTCCAACCTCTCCATCGGTGCCGTACAGCTGTGTTTCTGTGAAAACAAGGGCGCCAGGAAAGAGAAAAACACTGTTTATGAGGCTGTCTAGATTGGGGAGTCATATAATTTCAATAGCCCTGAGATATACACAGCTGACTACTTATGCAAATTTCAGACATCGTGTTTGAACAAAAGGTTGCACAGTAACATAACCTGGAGCTTTTATTACTAATGAGGCACTTATTTCCATTTGAATACAGAAGTGTGTATTTTTTTCCCCTTTTTACGGCTTCTCATAATTGTGTCTAATAATATAAAAATAACACCGGGTCGTCATCTCCACGAGGCTTAGACATCAGACGCAGACGTGTGTCATGGCAGCCGTCGGGAGATGTGACGCCTTGCTGACTGTTCGCTCCCTGGCACAGTTTGAAGACACTCAACCCAGGAGCCTCCTTGGAAGACGAAATTCCATTAACGTTGTTCTCCTCGGAATGCCGCCTGTTCTTTACGTGTGCTTTTAAAATTCAGAGCAATAGGAAGAAGGAAAGACAGTTAAAAAAAATGGCCATGTTTGGTCTTTATTATCAATTAGGTAAGGCGTTCTTGGCACAGATGAATGGCGGCGTCCCACCCGCCAGCGTGATTGGTACTGTGGTGTGCTTCAGAGAGCGAGAACTGGTAGAGGGGGGAGTTTCTTAACGTGATAGATGTCCCATAGGTGCATCATCGTGCCACAGTGAACTTTATTCAGTGGATAAAATAAGAGAGGCAACTGAATATGTAAATGAAAAGATAAATGACTTGAATAAACCATAGAATCCATTAAAACTTCTGAGGTTGCCCCAGTGTGTACACACACACACACACACACACACACACAATGTTAACCAGGTGAGCGGATGGATATGTTAATTCGTTTGGTTGTGATGATCGTTTCGCAGGATATACACATATCACATCATCACACGGTGCACCTTAAACGTATACAATTTTTATTTGTCAGTTATACCTTAACAAAGCTGAGGGAAAAAAAACAAAAGAATCAATCTTTTGGAGGCAATACTTCTGGGAGGGAGTGAGATTTTAAAGATTTATGTATTTATTTGTCAGAGAGAGAGCACAAGCAGAGGGGAGCAGCAGGCAGAGGGAGAGGTAAGTGGAGGGAGAAGGAGGGTCCCTGCTGAGCAAGGAGCCCAATGCGTGACTCGATCCCAGGACCTTGAGATCGACCTAAGTGGAAGGCAGGCCCTCCACTGACTGAATCACCCAGGCATCCCAGGGAGTGAGATTTTAAAGAGCATTTGTCACCCAGCGAGTAGGTGGTCGGTGGACCCCTGGGGGATGAGGTGACCCCAGATGAAGTCCTAGTGGTTGGAGCAGAGGGGCTGGTTGGGGAGCAAGGACAGGGGGTAGTGATCAGAAGGGCTGGGATGCAGCAATGGGTTTGCAGACAGTGAGAAAAATGTTCAGGAGCCCTCCTTGAAATAGAAAAAAAGAGCAAAAGAGTTGAAAATCTTTGGAGTGCTCCTCCCGCACCACCTGCCCCTGACATCACAGCAGTCCAGTTGTCTCTGAGCAACCTGCCTGCCAGATGGAAGAAGGCTCTGATTTAGAGTTTATGAACATTTCAGTACCCTGCTCCCTGACCCCAGGCCCCAACCTGCTGAAGACCATTTGCCTAAAAGGTGAGGAGAGAAAGGAGGTGTCTTGTCAGCCTACGGCTTCTTGACTTAAGCACAGGACCATGCTGATGACATTGCATGTGTCAACCTGACGGGTCCCCGGAGACCCAGGCAAATGGTCAAACATTATTCTGGGCGTGTCTGTGAGGGTGTTTCTGGATGAGATTATCATGTAAGTTGATGGACTTTGAGTAAAGCAGATTGCCATCCCTTGTGTGGGTGGGCCACATCTAACCAGTTGAAGGTCTGACTAGTGTATATATATATAAAACATATATATATACACATTGAAGGTGGAGTAAGAAAGAATTCTCTCTCTCCCTGTGTGACAAGATTTGAGCTGGAACATCAGTTTTTAGTTGTTTGTTTGTTTGTTTTTCCTATTTTTGGACTCAAACTGAAACACCAGCTCTTCTTGAGTCTCAAGCCTACCAGCCCCTGGCCTAAAGTTTACACCCTCAACCCCCAACTCAATGACTGCAGATCTTGGGACTTATCGGTCTCTATAATTGTCTGGGTCACTTCCTCGTAACACATCCCTTCTGCATGCACAAATCTCCTATTTGTTCTGTTTCTCTGGAGAACCCTGAACCATTCAGGTGCCCAAAATGCAGAAAGGAGACACAGGTGATAACTTCCATTCGACGATGGCAACTCTTCTGCGTTACTTACAGAAAACCAGCCCTGACCCCCAGCTTTAGGATTAGGTGGTCAGCTCCCATGTGAGTAGCAAACTTTTCCGAACTACAGAAACCTAATACAGTGGGAAAAGATTTAGGGAATATCATTACAGTTTCCCTCCACAGAGAAGTCTCTTCTCCCCACTCTTCACATGGTGTCACTTTTAAGGTACGGAGCATGCACGATAATGAGAGTCAAAACAAGCAGCCAGTCTCCCCAAAACGGAGACGTCTATAAGCAGTCCCGTCCACCAGCGGCTGGACCCTAAGCCCCAGCAGGGGCAGAAGCTCCTGCCTGAGGGGGGCAGGCCACCTCAGTGCTGGGACTCACCCCTTCCATCGCTTCCATCTTTTGCAGACGTGGAAAAGACACACATCTGGCCAGGTGATTTCCAAGAAGCTGTTGACAGAGATATCAGTTAGCTATTGTGGAATGATTTTATTTTCAGTAGAAAGAAAGAGAATGGAAGGAAGGAAGAGAGGGAGGGAGGGAGGGAAGGAGGGAAGAAGGAGAGAAGGCTATTTATGAATATAAATGCAGAAATATACAGTCTCCCGTCCATATATATATGTATATATATACTGAATATATATGTACATTGAAAATGCTTTTCTCACATATTAATTAAACTGAGAAGTGCTGACCTGTCACCCTCAGTCTAACATGATATCCTGTCTCAAGTGCAGGATCACAAATTACTGGGGAACACTTATTAACTAACTCCTTAATTATCCTCTCCCTCTGATATTTTTAAAGAGCTTATTGACGTATTTGAGAAAGAGCTAAAGAGAATGAGAGGGAGAGGGAGAGCGAACCTGAAGCCGATGCACACTGAGCTGAGAGCCCAATGCGAGACTCCGTCCCATGACCGCGGGGCTCCGTCCCATGACCACGGGGCTCCGTCCCGTGACCGCGGGGCTCCGTCCCATGACCGCGAGATCCTGACCTGAGCCAAAACCAAGAGTCAGACGTTTAACTGAGCCACCCAGGTGTACCCCGCCCCCCCCACTCTGATTTTTAAAATCGAACATAACGGACGCCTGTCTGGGAGCCAGAGCATGTGAAGCTGTGTCTGGGGGAGGTGCACAATGGGGTGTCCTGACTCTCCCCTCCTCGCCAGTTCCATCGTTTTTAGGCAGAACTGGGATTGTACCAGTTTGTTGTTCTCTCATCTGTCCGACCACCCGGTCCTAGGACGAAAGCCCCAGGGAGACACCCTGCTTTGGCACCCTGAACCCCCCTCCTGGGGGGTCATGTACTGTTGTCGTCCTAGGACACTTAGAGACCCCAGCTGTGGCCACGTGTGGTGTCTCCATGGCTCTTAAGGCACTTAGGTTTCCCACAACTGTCCTCACACCTGGTTGAACTCCAAAAGGACAGAAGACAGAGCGTGGAGGCTGAAAATGGCCTTTGACGTTCTCTCTAAACCCTGTATTTTAGAGGTTGAGAAACTGAGACCCACAGAGGTCATGGCGTTTTCTCAGACTTCTGCAGCTGGGGAGTGACCAAGTGAGGACCAGAACCCGGGTCTGCTGGCTCTCAGCCAGGTGCGTTCTCTAGGACACCGAATACACATGAGCCCCTGTGCCCAGGGCCACCCAAGGAAATGGGCTGGGCCCAGGGGCTGAACGCTCCAGGCATCTATGCGGACGCTGGGGGCTTGTAAAACTCTGGGTAGGAGATGTAAGAGGGTTTCTAAGAGCCCTCTTTACAAGCAAATGGATGTGGGCTGAGTTTTCAGAACGAGGACGACTACCAGGGAAGGCAGGACTTAAATGTCACCAGGGACCCAGCCATACCTCATCACAAGGCTCCGAGCCCTTGGGGTCCAGTCTAGAGAAGCCAGAACGACGTTCATCCCAAGGAAGGCGGCTCAGCCTCTGCCCCACGCCGGCGCGCAGCCCCCTGCAGTGTTTCTGAGAAGTGGAGTGGGCTGGAAAGGGAGGAGTTGGTGAGTTTAGGGGAAATTGAATAACTGCCTTTCCTCTCTGCTCCTCTTTTATGGGGCTTGCTTGGACACCTGTGCTGGCCAGGAAACGAAGCTCTTCCCTCCTCATACAACGGACGGTGACAAAAGCAACAGCAAGTCAGGGCAAACGGTGTCAGTTGGAGAAAGGCTACGGTGTCCAGAGATTGTCATGTTTGTTCTGTGTTAATATTCCTTTACATTGGTTGAGACAATTCCACGAAACAGGAACTATGCACATTCAAAGAATCCATTTTTCCCTCCTCCGACAGCACAAATGCGAACATATTTGCACACACACACGCACGCACACACACACATCTCATGTTTGGAGTTTTGAGAGAGGTGGAGTGGAGAGAATGATATTGTTGCCAGCGGCGTCACTGATTCACCTGACCCTGCGGGGTTGTGCGGGAAGCCCGGGGCTGGGAGCCAGGCGGGCTGTGTATGAGGACGACAAAGTCAGCCTTTCCCGCATTCAGTAGAATGAGCGGGTGAAGCCAGCCCTTTGCAGACTAGCCGCCCACCGTCGTTAGCAAGACATTTCCTTCTTCTAACATGAAACGAGAAAAAAAGTCTTCCTTAAAATCACCTAACTTCCATGAAATCAAAAACATTTTCTTGCTATAACCTCCAGATTGAAAGCAGTAAGTTACACTAAGCAACATTGTTTTAAGTGTCCAAGAACTGAGGGGAAGTGAGTGCCTATCTACAGGGAACTTATCTGGAAGGCAGAGAGGTCTCTGTATTTCCATTAATGCGCAGAAGCAAGCTCCTGGCGACGACTGAAGATTCCTGCCCAGGAACCAGCAAGAGTGTGTCCTTGTCCTTGCTGAGGCTGTAGAGTTTTGCTCTGGTTCCCATCCAAGACGTTTTCTTACTGGTGGACCAGGGGATTCCTTCTTTTCTTTTCCTGCTCTTTCCTAGCTAATCCGCCCTGGCTAGCAGAAGGAGAGTGTCCACGTCTGCGCTCCTCCAGCAGAAGGCCTCTGCATCTCGATCTGCCTCTGGACCGGGACCAGCTGCCCCGCCCACGTAGGTGGGGCCTGAATGACGCCCCACAGTGATAGCCAGAACCGTGAAAATGTACTGAAAACTGATTATGTGCTATACCTATGGCTTCGAGTAGTTGGTGTCCATTATTCCAATTAATGCTGTGGACACTTTACAGGTAAAGAAATGAAGCAAAGAGCATTTAAGGAATAGTCCCCTGGTCATAAAGCTACCAAGTGGTCGGCCTAAAGAGCACCCCACGCCCTCCTCCTTGACAGCTTCCCACCTATTTTAGTGACTGATTTAATTTCTGTGATCTGTTCATCACCCCATTTCACTGGATTCACACAGAAAAAAAAAAATCGTAGCGTATCTCATTTGACACTCACTGTGACTTTCTTCAAGCAAATCTAAAAGCCGTTAATGCAATTACTGTTTGAATCTCGAGGACAAAGAAAAACTCCTATCAATTCACAGGGCGGTTCTTACTGTCTGGTCACCAGAGAGTGACCTTTCAGGGGACAGAGGATCTACACCCAATTAAGAGAGATGATTCCTCAAAAGCCCAAGGCCATGAGTAATTGAAACCCTCCAGCCAGAGCAGAGAGAAGTCAGAACCGGGTATCCGTAGTAGATAAATTAGGCCATGGTAGCTTCACGGAAAACCTATTCCCTATGGTTTCCACTGCCACCGCTTCCTTAGAATCTCGATTGCAAGAAGAACATGGGATTTTTCTCAGTCAGGGGTTGCGGTGCAATAATATATATATGATAAAATATAAGATATTATAATAAAAATATATCATATATTTATATACAATATGATAAAATATAATATAATATTATATAGAACAATATAACATATAACTATAATTTTAAGTAAAAGTTATTATAATAAATATAATACTGTGTAATATTTTATGCATGATATATAATAACTATGTATATTATATGTAAATATTAAGATGTACAACATATAGTATTATAAATATGTTTAGTGTGTAGATATAAATTTTAGTTAATACATATATTTGGTCTCTGTCCCTGGATCCTGCTTAGAGGTTGAAACATTCTCATGTTTTCCTGATAGGAGTTTCTTTTCTTATTCATAATGAGCCCCTTCTGACCAGACTGTGTCTGTTTCTGCCGACAAGGAGACTCATGGTGGATTCTAGATAGTTTCCTGGGCGCGTTTGTCATGCCCGAAAGACCAAGCATGTGATTAGAGGACCGGAACTCTTAGCTGTACTCCCTGATCTCCAGGAAGGGCAGAAGGGTAGAGGTTGGGTTCAATCACTAATGGATAATGATTCATTTCATCAGTCGTGCCTGGGTAACCAAACCTTGGTAAAAACTCCGGATGGTAAGACTGAGAGAGCTGTCTAGTTGGTAAACATATCCACGAACCAGAAGGCTCTTGTACCCTGACTTCTTGGGAACAGGAGTCCCTGCATGTCCCCAACAGAAACACGGCCCTCAGCCTTGCGTTTCTTCCCTTTGGCTGTTCCCAAGTTGCATCTTTCATAACAAAACTATAAGTCTAGCATTTTCCGTGAGTTCTGTGTATTGTTGTAGCAAATTATTGAATCGGAAAAGGGTCTCGGGGGAAACCCCAAATTTGTAGTTGCTCTGGCAAGAGTGTGAGTAGCGTGCAGGTACCCAACACTCACTGGTGGCATCTGAAGTGGGGACAGTTTTGTGGGACTGAGCCCTTAGGGACTCTGCACTTGTTCTGCATGGTTAGAGTCACTATTGAATTGACTTGTAGGACACCCAGCTGGTATCAGAGAGTTGGTTCTGGATCACAGAAGCTAGCACGAAATGGAAGGTGAGTATGTGTTGAAACTTAGCATAAGGGGAAAGTAGAAATTGCATGACAGGTTATTGAATTCGTTTTATAGAGTGTTTCCCATTTGTCTGGTAAGACCCAGCCACTTAAAATAGTGACTTTTCAGAGGCTCCTTCCAGAAGCCTTTGCTAACCTGCCAAGCTAACTCAAACATAGCTTCTCCGCCCCCCCGGGGCATACATGTTTGCTTGCACATAGCCCACGGAGAGTATGGTTGTCTCACCTATTAGTATCCTCCACTCGCTGGTTCTCAGCTGGGGGAAATTTTGCCCTCCATGATACATCTGGTGATGTCTGGGGTCATTTTCGATTCTCAGGACCCGCTGGAGATGTGGATTGGGGCCTGGGATTTGCCGAACATTCTTTAAGGCACAGGACGGCCCTCACCACCAAGAATCATCTGCCCAAAAAAGCACCACTGGCACTGTCTTCAAGAAATTTTGGGTTTCCAGTGGACTGGGAGCTACTTAAGGGTGGAGATCACCTCTTACCCACTCCCACATCATTTGTACAGAAGCAACACTTGCTGAGTGGCTGGAGAAATGAGACAGGAAGCAAGGACACTTCTGTCTGGCAACTATAAGTGACAGGGCAGTCTATCTCAAAATGTGCAAAATTCGGCACTGAAACAATTAACACTCGAAAACATTTTCATGAAGTGAGCTAGGTTTAGTGCCTCATGGGGACTGTCCAGGGTCCCGGAGAATGGGCACAGTGGAGGGTCTGGAGTGGCACCCGCTGAGTAAGGAAGCGTAGAGCTTCGGTGAGAAACTGAGCTTTGGCACCAAATGTGGACTGATTTCACTTCTGGCATTAACAGTATAATCTTGAGTACACGGTTCTTTAGTTCCGAGCCTCTGTTTTGTCTTCTAAAAGTGGGAATATGTGATTTACCACATAGATGAACCTTGAAGACCTCATGCTAAGTGAAATAAGCCAGTTTCAGAAAGACAAGTACCATGTGATTCCAGTCGCATGAGATACCCAGAGCGCCTAAAATCATAGGCACAGCAAGCAGAATGATGGATGCGAGGGGCTCGTGGTGGGAAGGGGAGTAGTGGGGGGTAATGGGGAGCTGGTGTTGAATGGGGACAGAGTTTCAGCTTGGGAAGAGGCAGTGTTCTGGGCATGATGGTGGTGATGGTCATACAGCAGTGTGATTGTAACTAATGTCACTGAACTGCGCATTTAAAAATGGTTAAAATGTTAAATTTTATGTTAAGTATATTTTACCACACTAAAAATAAAAAGAAAAAACAAGATCTTTTGTGATCAATGTGGATGGACCTAGAAGGCATTTTGCTAAGTGAAATAAGTCAGAGACAAATACCATCTGATTTCACTTATGTGTGGAATCTAAAAAAACAAACAAAGGAACCAACAAATACGAATCTCTTAAATATGGAGAACAAACTGATGGTTGCTGGAAGAGAGGTGGGGGGAGGTGAGTGAAACTGACTGAGAGGATTAGGAAGGACAAACTTATAATTTTAAATAAGTAAGTCTTGGAAATGAAAAGTACGACATAGGGAATATAGTCAACAAAGGGTACAAAGCATAGAGGGCAAATGAGAAATGCGTACCTGTGTGTAGATTTGATGATGGAAAACATTTCAGATTCATTCTTCTTGATCTTTTAACCCAGTGCCCAGCTCCCCCCAAAAGTTTTCCAGTGCTGCCTGACGCCATGACATTTGGATCCAAGAGGAGCCCTAAAACAGGCTAACACCGCCGTGTAACCAGGAGTCAAATGATAGCTAATCTGAAAATTATCCTTACTGATCTGCTCTCCCGAAGGTTTATCCACAGAAAACCTCAATCAGCCTCTTTTACTCTTGGGCACTGGTGATAAATTACATTGGGTAACAGGCAAGAGCAAATATTTATTGATTAATAAATCATTAAAATTTGCAGACAATCCCATACAGCAGGAGTGAACATTTACGAAGGTTTACAGGGTATCAAACACTGCTCTGTGTAGTATTGCATTTAATAACGATGATAATTCCACCTGGAGGGACTACAGTTACACGGATTTTAAAGATAAGGAGACAGAAGGAACCTGCCTCAGGACGTATCAGAGAGGGAGGGAGCTGGGCAAGAATCTTAACTTAGAAAAAAAAAAGAAAACGAAGAAGAACCTTAACTTGGGCACCTCTGCGCTGTACTGCCCTACACTCCTCCTGAAGACATTCATTTCTGTCTGGAACTACGTCTGCGTACCTTGCGGACTAACAGCTCTGGGAGGGCACCTGGTGAGTTCTCCGGTGGCACTCGTTGAATCGGCAAACCCTGTTCCTGCACTTGCGTTTGAGGTCTAGTGCTTAGGTGTCACTGAGCTAAGGGACAGAACCTGAAACAGGGTCTCCAACCACTGAATGGTCATTTCTCAGTGCCCTGAAGCCCGACCCAGCCCTCTAGGCTTCGCCCCTCCTCCACACCATGTTCTCCCCGCTCCTTCCACCGCATGCCACCTTAGAAGTCTGCTGAGGTTTCTACGAAGGAGCAGGAGCCATCCTTCTGGCTCAGTGGCAAGGAAGCTTCCTGCAAGCATCGTGCATCTCTCGCACCCGCTCCAGACTTGGAACCGCCCTGGGTCCCGCCCGGTTCCTCCTGCCTTCCTCCCCCACCTGTGTGGGCACCAAAAAACCCAAAGCCCTTTCTCCCCCAACGTTGGATTGTGAGAAGCCCGCCTTCTGGTTTTATCTGCCAATACTGATGATTTATACAAACTCGGGGAGGACTCTTACCCCATGGGTGTCCCCAGCTCCCTCTCTGAAATCCGAATTTTAGCACAAACTGCCATTAATCCAGAATCTAACCAACCGGAAAATTCATGACCAAAATCCTGCTTAACATCAGCCATTGGGAAGAGCAATCAGCCGTCGGAAGACGGAAACTCACGCCAAGCGTATGGGTACCAAGAAATATTATCATTTCCTGTTCTCCTGTTTTGTTTTTTCATGGAACAAGCCTACGGGTAAGAAGAGATAAAGTCAAGGAAAGGAGGCCTACAGAAGCGCCCAGAAACAAGGGAGGGGAGATGGAGGAAGTGGGCAGAGAAGAGTCTGGTCCGTTATCTCACCGTGCAACAGGTGTTTCAAATACAAAGCAAGGATTTCGAGGGGTGCGTAATGGAAAGCCCAGAGGAGATGCCTTCGGGAGAAGCTGGGGCTCTCATAGAGGGCCTGCGCTCCATGTGTGTTCAAGTAAGAGTTTGGATTGGAGATGCTGGTGGAAGGCTGTGCGGATGCCCCGGGGAATGCTCCCTGACACCAGAGTCACCCAGGAACGTGTCTTGGAAAGTGCACTGGTCTCGCGGTTGAAGCCTTGGGCTTGCATCTTGCGCTAGCTTCGACTTCAGTGTCTTTGTCTTTAAAATAAATACAACGACACCTACTTTGTTGCCAGGAAAGTCATATTAAGCAAAACATATGAAAATATATAACATCACAGGTGGCCCGTAGGGAGCTCAGAAAATGTCAGCTCCATCAAGCTCACGGTTTGCCTCGCTGAAATTAACTGCGTTCAATACACTTGGCTGTCAGCGAACCGTCGGAGTGTCTCCAGTTTCCGATGTGAGCAAAGGATTTATGTTCAGGAACGCAGCTGACTGGCTGGCCTTCTGTACCTTCTGAAGGAGGAGACTTAAAAACTAGATGCAAGATGCATGCGGTGAAAAAAATATTTAGACTACAAAAGTGCGGAAGAAGTTTCCGAATTTTTTTTTCTTTCTGACATTCACATGCAGAACATGTCTGGCCCCAAAACGAGTTCCAATGCAGATAATAACAGTATGCTTTGGAGCTGCTCCCTGAAATCCAGTCGTCAGAATTCCGTATGGAGACAATGCCTGATCTTACTTCCCAGGTTCAATAAAATCAAACTGTTCGGGGGTTAAAAGCAGGAGAGCCCAGAAACCAGTGTGGTACACATTAGCTTGGTGCTTACGAAAGTCAAGCCAACTATACATAGGCAAAGGCAAAAAAAAAATTTTTTTTTCTGACTTGTCTCATAATGTATCTGTAGTTCCGGTGACTTCCAGGGGAATTACCATTTTAAAGCCTAGCTGTACCTGAAGCAGAATGCTATGGAGAGAGCTCACGGGAAAGGAGGATTAGTATCTAAAATACCGTTTCCGTCTCTCTACCTGCCATTAACATACATCATTGATTCAATCTCTGTGCCCAGATGTTACCCAAAATGTAAGATTTATGATTATAGAAAAATGGCACGGGGAAGGGGATCAATCGTAAGATTTGCAATCTTGGTTTGACACAGAATCAGTGATTTAGAAATGCTGTAGAGCCTGTGATTCTGGTAGAAGGAAAACAAAACTATTTGGTGTTCCTCTGCAGAAATGTGACAGATGTGAAGACTTTCACTATTCATCAGGTCTCTAAAGTGAGTTCAATTAATGAAGTAATCGATTTCAAGGCATGGACTTTTAAAATATACCAAGGTTTGGAAGATTTTTTGTTTTGTTTTGTTTTAAGCCATCAGCAGAACCACAGCCACAGCCAATTTCCTATGGTAACGTTCTCTGGGGCTTTTTTGGCATAACACGAAGCAAAGCAAGAATAATGTGTTTTGTCCAGTTCTGTTAAATAATTAGAAAACCGCTCACCAGTTACTCCCAGCTGGGAGCTAACATTAATATAATTTCCAGCCTGATCTTTCAAAGTTTAAGGCAGAATAAAGCTTAAATGCTGACTATTTCCCACATGTAGAATGTATTTCTTTGAAAATGTGGTATGGCATGAACTTCACTAAATCGTGCCACATAATTTCAGAGGGGATTAAGAATTCAGGTCTTTTTTAAATGTTGTTGGGTTTTGTGTATTTAGGATAGTTCCTTATTCTCCTGAGTCAAAAAGGTACTATCCTTGGAAATGGAAATTCATAATAGGAGTTTTTAAACATCCTTTTGATTATTTATATTCCTCGTTGCTAAACAACAGGGAGTTCAGGACTGAATTTATAAAAGCTCTAGAATTATTACATTTTCCAACTGTAAGAGGCTCAATTTTTCTGAGCCTATAGCATTAGTATATTTAAGAATACCTTCTCTGTTTACAGCCCGAGTTACTGTTCTCTGTTTATACTGGGGTTTTTTGTATTTGTTTTTTTGTTTTGTTTTGTTTTGTTTTGTTTTGGATTTTTTTTGTATTTGTTTTTATGTGGCTTTCAAGAATTTCTAAGTAATGTTTATGCACAAATCATATATTGTTTTTCTGTTATTGCTTCATGGTGTCTGTCTTACCCCCCGACTCCTAGCCCCTACATCCCCTTGTCTGGCACAGGTGTTCTGCTTTATATGTACATTATCCTAGAAAGAATAGGTAGGAAACGGGAGAAGTCAGGTCCTCCATGGGGTAAGGTTACCATTAACAGAATGCTAAGTAAACAATGGAAACTGTCCTAGTTCAGGCTGTTGTTGCAAAATATGAGAGACCCATGCCTTAAACTGCAGACATTTCTTTCTCGACATTCTGGAGGCTTGAAGTCCAGGATCGCGGTAGGTGCTGGCAGATTCTACTCGTGCCGACCGTCCGTTTTCTGATGAGTGGATGCCCACCTGCTCTCTGTGGCCTCACGTGGCTGAGAGGAAATCTCTCTCTCTCTCTCTCTCTCTGATGCTATCACGAGGGCGCCACCACTGGGACTTTATCTAACCTGCATTGCCTCCCAGAGGCCCATCTCCAAATACCATCACAAGGGGTAAAGTCTTCAGCATATGAGTTTGAGAGGGGATGTGATTCGGTCCAAAGCCAAAACCAGACCAAGAGGAGCCAAAGGAAACCATGGCAGGACCCAACCTGGAAAAACAATTCACGGCAGAGCAGGGGTTTGAATTAATCCCAGAGACAAAATGTCAGTGTTCCTACAGAATCTTCTTGCACGTTCCACGTTGTGTTCGTAAACCTGTGCCGTTCAAGGGGACCAGGTTGGCTTGCAGGCCCCACACTTGAGTTAGGACTCTCCACGCAGGCCCGACAGGGCGCCCCATCAGCAGGCAGGCACTTGGGGCCGGTGAGCCCTGATCTGCTGCTCTACCAAGTCCTACCTGTGGTTTTCCTTGGGAGAGTTTCCGATGGCTGGCCTCAGCATCACCCCGATGGAGGGCATGCACCTAGCTCAGACCCACTACCCTTCTGTAGGAGGGAACCTTCCCGCCGTTAGTCTGGCTGGGGTTGAGAGCTGGCACAGTGAGGAGGCAGGTGGTTAGCCCCTGGGCGACTCTCACTATCGCTGAGATCAGAGGAGGTGGAGTAGACCTGAGGCCGATGTACCCTATTTCAGGCAACTACTCTGCAAGCAGCTGAGGTTAAAGCAATAGAGATGGATTTCTTAAGACGGACCAAAGATACGAAGGGATTGTTAGATTTCAAAGTCAAGTGTCTGATCTGGTTAGGAAATTAAAAACGGAAAAAAAAGGATAATTAGAAACAATATTAACAGTGAGGAAAGGAAGGAGGAAGGGAGGGAAAGAGAGAGAGAGAGAGAGTGCCTAAAAGTCCATCCGATTTCTAAATACTTTGGTCATTTCCCCAATTGCTAAGGACTGATTACATATGTGACCTAATCAACATGGAATTTAGAAATCTCCCAGAAAAATTTAAAACAAAATAAAACTACCCGATCCCTCCGGTTGCTTAGAGCCTGTAGGTCTGTCCCTTCTCCCAGGGCTTTCTATCCTGGTCCTGACAGATCTCCACCGCCCCCCCCCCCCCCCCCCCACCCCTCCAACCCCGCTGCCTGCCCCGCACCCAGCCCCTCCCCCAGGGTTCTGCAGGACTCCACGAGATTATTTGGGCAGCTGAATCAAGATGCTGACTTCAGCATTGTGAAACACAGCAGCCGGAGTCCGAGCAGAAGGGCCTGATTTGCTGACAGTTTTATAAGCCTCAGTAAATGCCAATGGCTCCCTCCTCCTGCCTTTGTGTGATTTGCATTCCAGTGGCTGGAAGGCTGGAAAGGGGCTGCCTGCGAGTCCCCGTCTGAGGCTCCTTAAAGGAGTGGCCCAAAGGGATCACAAAATGCAGACCAGCCCCAGAGGATGCTCGGCACTCGGTTCTTCAATCGCATGGAGGTGGCACGGACACCAGCCAGGAGGGGACAGACGTGGAGTGGTGGAGGGTCTGGTAACCGCCCTTCTGCAAGCCTAGAGAAGCTTAGGAATGGGGTGCTTCCCGACCAAAAGGATGGGGGACACGCCACCCTTTAGTGAACAACTTCTCTTTGAAACATCATGAACTCCGAGAAATGGAGCGTCCAACTTCATGCAGTAATGGGAATAATGATGAAGCGAGGACATTCTTGGAGAAGCAGAACTATTCCCCACCTCTGCTCCCTTTCCAGTGAGTATAAACACCCATGGGCACACACGCAGGTGCACACACATGCAGGTGCACACACACACACACACACACACACACACATGCACACCACTCTTTCAGGCTGAGAATGTTCCGCGCTCAAGAAACTGATTCTGCTAAACGGGCACATCCCTGTAGTTCCCCACCACCGCTGCGGCCGCTGTTTAAGTTGTAAAACCTGAACATCCCAGAACCAATCAGTGGACACAGAGCAGGGGTGTTGGCGCCCAGTACAGAGGGCCTCCTGCCTGCAGGGCCTGAGTAGGCAGAGGGCCACCATGATGACGGGTGACACAGCGTAACTCATACCAGGCACAACACTAAACATTTTACCTGCATTATCTCAAGCATTCAGCACACAGAAATGCAAAAACATTTTGTGCATTGGAATTTCTATTTTCCTATCTTTTATGACAAACACTGTGGCTTAGAAAGTTTAAGTAACGGCCAAAACTCATGGCAGGAGTTGCTTTGAGCCCATATCATAGAATTCAAATGTGTCTTGTATTTGCCACAAAGATACAGAACAGCTGAAACATAATGGTTTTAAAGCAATAACTTGTTCTCAGGAATGTGCAGGTTGGCAGGAGGTCAGCTGACCGAGGATGAGTGCCGTTAGAGGTGAGTCTGGTCCATGTGACCCTCGTCTTTTCTCTGGGACATGTGAACCGGCCAGAGCACCTTCTTCTGATTATGACCGCTGATCAGCTGATGTGCAAACCACATAGAAAAATGCACAAGCCCTTGGTCTAGTCTTGAAACTGGCATGCCCAGCACTGGCTTCCCATTCTATTGGGCAAAGAAGGACACATGGCCAAACCCAGACCCAAGGATGGAAAATACATGTCACTTCTTTCATGGGAGGAATGGTGAAGTCTTTTAGGCAGATTATAGATAAGGAAGGGTGGAGAATTAAGGCAGGTACACAACCTACGACCTCCATGCTCTTGACCTCCACACTGTCTCCCTAGAACTATCCTAGTAAAGTTGGCCATCTGGGATTCAAGAAATTCATTCTAATGTATATCATTTCATGTTGGGAGATGAAAAGAGCTTCTGGTTAAGAACATTGCTTTGGCAAGAACATCAGTAGATTCTCGTCCTAAATCCCAGCTGTTGCCCACTAACTAGGGGACCTTGACCAATTAATTTAAATTCTCAAAGCCTCATTTTCCTAGTAAATAATAAATGCCATGTGCTCAACATGATGAAGTCAGAATTTCCTGCCACTTCAGAATTTACAACTCTGTAGGAGGTCAACGCCTTCGATACCCTTCGGGAATTATCCATGCTATGGAGATCAAATGGGATAACTTTCATCTGGAAGGACGGGCTAACAATGAGCTCCTTCACGCAAAAGACCTCCCCATTTCCCTCCAAAATAGAGATAAGAACACAGATTCCAGAGCTGCTGTAGATGAAGTTTGCTTCCCCCACCCGGGTTCGCATTTATTTATTTATTTTTAAGGTTTCATTTATTTATTTGACAGAGACCACAATGGGCAGAGAGGCAGGCCAGGGGCGGGGGTTGGGGGGAGCAGGCTCCCCGCTGAGCAGAGAGCCCGAAGCGGGGCTGGATCCCAGGAACCTGAGATCATGACCTGAGCTGAAGGCAGAGGCTTAACCCACTGACCCACCCAGGAGCCCCCTGGGTTCGCATTTAAAGTACTTTAAGCATTTTAACCAAATATATTGTCATCCAACATTTCTTTAAGTGTCCCTTGACTTTGGAGTTCAAATGTGTGTGCCGAGTCAACGGGCTGTAAGACCTTATTTGGCGTCCAACATTGTAAGAGATACGTGTGTGTGCGTGTGGCTGTGTTGGAAACAGACTTCCTGTCTCCATGAATTATTCTGAATGGGATGTTCAACATACGTACACGCTCTTGCCTCAGTCTTTAAATCCTCCTATTTCTAGCTCACGTAAACCCATTCAGAAAAGTGATATTTTTGTCTGTTACTGAGGGACCATTCTAGATGGATGACGTTTCGGTGTATGGAGCTACCTGTCCATCACTGTCCTGGTATGAGGCTCGCCCAGCTCACCAGCAAAAATGTCTGAGTTGGGGGCACTCCAGGTTAACCAGACAGCAATGAAGCAAGCAAAGCAGTGAAATGGGAAACCAGAGGTCTCGATCCCTTTTCTTGACTATGTCAATGACATCTGAGAAAGAAAAGAAGCTTCCCTGGTGTACAGAACGAATGTGAACTTCCATGGCATCCTCGGTGTTATCACAATCTGGCCTGACCCTTGCAGCTGAGCCGTGTGTCCTCCCGTGGGACATAAATAGTCTCAGAACATTCACCCAGGCCAGGTCACCCAAAATGCCAAAACCCTCCAACCTTGGAAATAAGTGACTCCTACATCTTTGCCAAGTCTTGCTTTATCCTGGCTCTCATGTGCCTTCCCTCTGGTTGAGATTAACTGAGACACCGTCTTCCAGGATCGTTTCTGCCTTTTGACGATACGCAGCGACTTAGAGCAAACCTCTGTTCCCTTAGATCCTCCCCCAAATCGCCCAACCAAAGCTCAGATCCTATAACAGTTTCTTTCCCACAACCTCTTACACAGACACACCCCCGGTTCCCCATGCTGCATGTTGCCTCTCACTACAAGAGTGATAAATCCAGGGGCGCCTGGTGGCTCAGTGGGTTAAAGCCTCTGCCTTCGGCTCAGGTCATGATCTCAGGGTCCTGGGATCGAGCACTGCATTGGGCTCTTTGCTCAGCGGGGAGCCTGCTTCCCCTACCCCCTCTCTCTCTGCCTGCCTCTCTGCCTACTTGTGATCTCTGTCTGCCAAATAAATAAATAAAATCTTAAAAAAAAAAAAAAGAGTGATAAATCCACTGCGTTTAACCACAGACGTGTTCCTGGTGGCCTTTGGCGGAGGGACCTTGACACATCTTCAGTATGGAGTTGAGTCCTAAGATCTTGGCTTTGGTTACTTATTTTTTGCCTCTGACTACTGAACATTTTCTTTGTCCAGAGCCCCTGGGTATCTCAAGCCACCTGCACAGTCAGAATCCCCGAGAAACTCCTCTCTGTGTTCTGTTCACTGTGGCATCCCATCCACCTCTATCAAGTGGGATGTGCCAAACCACCAGTTAGAAATCCCAACTGGTGAACAAATACTTACTGAGCGTCTCCAGGCTACGCTCCGGGCTACAGCTTGCGGGGGAATAGCTTCGCCTCCACATTATTTTAACTATGCACTGAGTACTTCATGTGGTGTGGAGACACCCTCTGGAAGCTTACATCTGTGGGGACTAGAAGACAGGCACATTGGAACAAACCCTACGCTACAGACCATATAGACCCATTAGCCATCCATCAACTCTTCCTTATCAGGAATTGGCAGGATGCGCTAACAAAAGGGTAATTATTTATTAATGGTTATGCGAAACCTGGGGTTTCCTCACATAATTTCAAAACACACAGGGCCATTTATTTTAAGTGGTTTCCAGACTTTGATCGATCGGATATTCTTTTGTGCTGGCAAAGGCATAAATGCAATGATGCTAACCAGAATAACTGTAGAAACTACACTGCCCCAGCACAGCCTTAGAAATCTCTGGACAATCATTCCCATGAAGGAAACATCAAGGCGATAGAAAAACCATCTGGTTTCTATTGCCAGTGCACTTGAACAGCTTGTAAAGGAAAAAAAAAAAATTAAACCTCACAACAAAAATCTGGTAGATGATAAACACAAGATTTTTACGTTTATCGGCCAGTTGCTATGGACCAAGATCAATACACAAAGAAAAGCAACCGTCAGAATCCAGCACCTCTGGCTGGACTGAAAAGAGCAGAAGCAACTTGAAATGGAAACTGATTACCGTTTCACTGCCCCAAACATAACTCGCAAGAAAGCCATTTATTTTCTTTACAGGGGATGGAAAGTCCAAACAGAATAAAATTATCAGGATGTTGCAAAGCAAAGCGCTTTTTCGGGTGTTTCCAGTTCCAGTGGAAGCAAAACGTAACCTCAGCCCAGGAGAGGGTCCAGCTGTGACGTCAGAGGTGAGTTGGCAGATTTGAAGGTCACGAACCATCCAAGGGTGATTTCAGTGGAATACGTGGAATTTCTGAGTAAGCCGTAGCTCATCAGCACAGATAAGGTCCTCGCTAAATATTTCTGCTTGCTTGGTCTCTCCACGCTCACCGCTTGCGAGCCCGGGACACTTCTGAGCTCACAGTTTGACTGGACACACAACAGCATTCTGAATGGTTTGCAAGAGTGCACCAGAGAGCTGGTCACCCAGATCGCTGGGCTCTTCTGAAAACCCAGCTGAACCTCGCCAAGGCTCGGCCCGCCTCAGCTCACCACTTCAACACAGCCCAGTGGTTTCTCCTATGATTTCCAGGTCTCTCCCTATACAGCAGCAATCTAAACAGTGGGCAACCTAGCATTAATAATACCCTCTCCTGAGTAGGGCATTTCCATTTTTCAAAGTCTTCCTAGGGCCATTTAATGTATATTCATGTGCATGTGTGTGTCTGTAACTGTCTCACCAAAGAGAACATCCTTTAAACTCATCAAGTGAGAAAAAGAGAGGGTACCTCCTCCTTCTCTTTTGCCTCCTAATCCTATCACCCAAGGTAACAACTGTTAACTGGTTCCACATGAACCTTTCTATGCTCATCAAGCACTTACTGTAAAAAAAAAGTTGCATCATATTTTACACCACTTTCTGCAACTTGCTATCTTACTTTATGACTACTATGGACGACATTCTAACTCGTCCCTTGCAGGCATGACTTCTGCTTATCAAAGCCTGCAGCTTTCTGTTGTACGAACATAGTCTCCTTTCTCCATGCACTGCCCTAATTCCTTCCAATGGCAGACCGCGGGGCAATAAACATCTTTGAGAGTGAAAAAAATTACAGTGCCTTCGCTGTTTAGCTAAATGTGGGTGGCTTCGTGTGTCTGAGGCTCTTGACTTTTCCCAAACAGCACCCAACAAACGCCTCCGAGTTTGTGGGCTGAGGTTGGCCATAAGCTTTTAAGAGACGGCACCTGGTTTCAAATGCAAGACCAATAGACATTTTAAAGAACTCCTTCCAGGGGCACCTGGGTGGCTCAGAGGGTTAAGCCTCTGTCTTCGGCTCTCGTCATGATCCCAGAGTCCTGGGATCGAGCCCCATATCGGGCTCTCTGCTCTGCGGGGAGCCTGCTTCCTCCTCTCTCTCTCTGCCTACTTGTGATCTCTCTCTGTCAAATAAATAAATAGAATCTTAAGAAAAAAGAACTCCTTCCAGCTGTCAACCTTATATTTAATAGAACATGGAATCCCATCTTTTCTTGCCTTTTAAATGTTTCCCAAGTGACTCCGCTCCATTTCCGTCTCTCCTGCTGTCCCAGGCACCTCTCATCTCTCATCTGTGTCCTGGGAACGTCGAAGTCGGCCTCTACTGAGCCTCTGTCACCTCCCTCGGATCTGGCCGCCCGGACATCTCTGCAGCACTCCGCTCCTGTGACAGTATTCCGCCACTGAGTGCCTTCCCAGCCGTCCCACTGGCCCTGGGATCAAGTAAACGCTTGTCAGCATAGCTCTCGCGGTCCCTTGCTTTCTGCTTCAACCTGCTATTTTGCCTTTTGCCACCTGGACTGTGAGCAACGTTCAGTTCCTCAAAAGCACCCCCTTCTCTCCTCTGTCCGGTCTCCACCTACCATGCCCGGAGCCCAGGTCAGTTTTGCTCTCCCTTCGCCCTCCCCGCCCTGTGACTCCAGCTGGACGTGGACCAGGCCGATTCACCATGAGACTCAGGGAGCTTGAACTTTGGGGCCTCGTGAGCTCCGGTCACTTTCAAAGTCCTGTACCTAATTTTATTATTTTTTTAAAGGTTTTATTTAGTTATTTGAGAGACTGAGAGCACAAGAGAGAGCACAAGGGGGGTTGGGGAAGAGGGAGGGGGAGAAGCAGACTCCTGGCTGAGCAGGGAACCCAATGTGGGACTCGATCCCAGGACCCCACAGTCATGACCTGAGCTGAGGGCAGATGCTTAACCGCCTGAGCCACTCAGGTGCTCCTGTGTTCCTAATTTTACATTAATGACTTTTTTTGGTCTTTTGGTGAGGAGACTCACCAAACTATAAACTCCAGGCCCCACAAACCTGGGGCCTCCCTGTGGGCCACTGAACAGCTTTGCCACGTTATGCCTAATCTGTGGTCTTGTTATCCTCCAGGGCCTTTCTCTAATATTAATACCTCTGTGGTCTCCACGTAATTCCAGAACCTCCTCTTGTACAGACCGCACGTTGAGGATTTCCCCAGGAGGATCTCAATCTTGTTCCTTCCTTCCTCCCCCCTTCTACACACTTGTAACCTCTCTGTTTATCCGTCTGCATGGGGCCCGATCTCCCGTGCCGTTTCTAACACTTGCTAATTTAGCATTCCTGGGAGAGCCCAGGTACATCCTGTTGACTGGTTCTTCCAACTCATTGATAAAGATTTTTAATAAACTCAGTCCTTTCAGAAACCCCTGGGACAGTCTTCTAAACCCCTTCCAGCAGCTGGATCCGCTGCCATTAGTGTATCTGTTCCACTACCTCTGGCCTACGGTTTTAGAGCCAATTTTCAATCTACATTGGAATTCTCCTATTCCAGCCAATTTGAGCTTGTTTTGCAAGTAAAATTTCATGAGACATTTTTATCAAGTGCTTTAGTAAAGTCGAAATAAGTAACATCTGCTGTGTTGCTCTTAGCTATTCACTGGGGTGGTGTGTGTGTGTGTGTGTGTGTGTGTGTGTGTGTGTGTGTGTATGCGCCCTGGTGTGCATGCATGCATTTTCCTTTCAAGAAGCAAGCTATTCAGTGTGTCTGGCAATATTTGTCCCTAAGAAACCCGGGATGCTGTGGGTCCTGGATTTCGTTATTCTTCTCTGGTTTGGTGCTAGTTAGTTTCCATCCGCTGGGATTTTCCCTCCTCCTAGTATTTGTCTTATACTATAAACAATTATTTTAGCTCATCCGTGAAACTGAGCATAGAGGACTGTGTGTCCCAAGGTCACCTCTTCCTTCATTGGAGGAATTCAGGGGCTCACTCTCTGCTCCCAGCTGATTCTAATCAGAGTGAACTCCGTCCCACAGTCTGCCCCCGGCTCTGGGCACTGGCGCCGATTTCGCGGTTGCACAAGATGACTTGGTGCACGGAAAACAGATTTTCATTTCCTCCACTTTGCCACAGCTCACTGCTGGCCTCCCATGTTTCCACACAACTCAGGACCCCCTTGGTCCATCTCTCTTCAAACCCTGTGCGCCTCTATCTTCTGGAACGGGGCGGGTCCTTACCTGACAGAGACTCTCTCCCTAAGCGAACATTAGTCAGACTCCCCTAAGCTCTTTTCCCAAATAGACCTCACCCTCGCCTTACCTGTAGAGCCCAATTTTAGCATGAACCCTGCTGAGTCAGTTTAGACAGAAGGCTCACCTTCTGTAGCTGATCTCCCACAGTAGATGACCAGGGTCTTGATCGAATGCCTGATGACCTTGAGCTGCTGTTGGCGAGAAACTTGGTCCCTTCCGCTAGAATCCGGGCTTTCCCTGATGTCTCCCTACTCCCCCGCCCCTTCGAAAGACACATGGAGGTGGAGTTCATTTCTGTAATAATCCTCAGGCTCTTGAGGTGCTGTCCCTGGGGATTCAGAGGTTTCTTGGGGTGAAGGGGGTTGACAACCAGGCAGGAGCAAGGAAAGAGAGTGGAGGCTAAACAGAATATTCGAAACTCAAGATAACTTATGCTAGTAATGATCTGTGGCAGACAGAGGAAGAATAAAGCAAAAAAACAGAGTTTGCATAAAGGTGAGCACATACAGCTTGGGAGCTTCAGAGAAATGAAAACTTTTGCTAAGAAAGATCTGTGAAGGCGACAGGAAGTCTCTGACCTAAAAGGGGGAGGCATTTTGAGTCTTTTTGGTGAGTTTCTTTCTCTCCACTGATCCTACTCTCTGAGCCCACAGGGGACAGGGAACACCCCAGTTATCACTGCTCCCGGGAGTTTGGGGGACGGAGATGCTGCCCCTTCCAGGAGTGCCTCCCACGGTCCCCTGGTGGGGGGGATGCAGAGGGATAAGGGGGTCATGGAGGCAGCATGTCTGGGTTCTGCTCTGTTTCCATTCCTAGAGCCCCAAGGTTCATTTTCCAAGCCATTTAGGATGCGGTATTTAGGACCTCCTGTCCCTTACAAACATGTTGGGAAATAAACCTCGCTCGTCCAGGAAATTGGGCCATTCTTAGGTTTTAATCTCTTTTCTAAAACCACAAGAGAGGTCATCTTCACCCTCAACAGTGGTTTCTGTCAACGGTTTTCACTATGAAGAAGAACAGTGACCTCATTCTGTGAGTGTCTAAGGAAGAAAATTCATAATACGTTTGACGGTTGGCTAGTGGCACTTCCATTCCGTTTTTTGGTTAAATGTTAGAAGAAGTGTGTCGTGAAATTCTATGCGAGACTATAACTAATAGTATGAGGGTCATTAAAGTGTGATTACTCCTTTATGATTGAGACTCCTCACAGCCCCCCAGTCCCCATCCACTGGTGTGTTTTATCGGGCATTGTACTGGGCTGTGGGAAAGCTCCCTTCAGTCTGTAATCAGCCTCAAATTTACCCCTCCACTGTCTTTGTACCACTCCATCTTGCTGTCCTTTCTGGACCTCTGCAACCTCCACGCCTGCCATCATCAACTTCCTGATGAAAAAGTGAAAATTAGTCCCCACCGAGAAAGTGAAAACCCGCCCAACCCCTCCTCAGGCTGGAATCACAGAGCCAGCTGCAAAGTTACTAGGAAACAATATTTCTCCCAAGGACATACTGCAACTCTAACATGTCGTAACAGCTCCTTCTTTGAGTGACTACTGCTTTTTCAGTCATGGAGAAACTTTGTTCTCTAAAATCAGAGGCTGGAAGAGACTTTGCTCTTTGAAACTGTATCAGTATGAGTGAAACATCCCCCCTTTTACCCAGAGGACCTCATCGCTTTTTGGCACGGAGAAGCAGCCATGATCCACAAACCAGGTGCAGGAGAACTTCAGATAAAGGCATAACATTCCATATATATCTTAGCTTTATTGTTTCCACGGAAACATGTTTCAGTCCAGACCTGATATTGACCTGTACATTACGCTACTTTGATTGGAGCCTATCAAAACATTGCTTCATTCAAATTTCATCTGAACTCCATCACTGCCCCGGCTTTTTTCTTATTTGCTTGGTGAGACATTCTCCAGAATGCCTCCTCCTCGTTGCATTAAATCAATAAACTGAATGTAGCAATTTGTTCCTAGTGATCTAAGACCATTGGGCCAGGACACTGAGTGCCTAATGTTTATTCTGCAAAAAAAAAAAAAAAAAAAAAAAAAAAAAAGAATTTCTCCAAAGGTTGGCAGAATAGTGACAAGGTTTCTCCCTACACTTATGTATGGTTCAAAATATGCAGAAGCTAGAACTTCTTCCTTTATTAGGGATATTCATATATGAAAGAGGCTATGTGAATTATACAAATCTTGTACTCAAGGAGTCAAGATCGGACAATACTTTCAGACAAATTTGGAAATAATTACCCTAGACTAGAGGTCACATTTTTTTTTCTACAAAAGAGTAGGAGTAAATATCTGAGGCTTGATCACATGTGGTTAACTCTGCTCTGCAGCATGAAAGCAGCAGTAGACAAAGTGTAAATGAATGAGTGTGACCACGTTCCAATAAAACTTTATTTACCAAGACAGGCAGCGGGTCAGATTGGGCTCAAGGGCCATAGCTTTCTGACCCTTGTCTTAGGCCATGTTGATAAAACAGAATCAGAGGTCGTGAGTTTGCTAATTGTCTTCTCCATCGAGGCTGTATGTCAAATATTACATGAGTGCCTAAAGAAGGTAGATAAAAATTTGAAGAACTTTTAGAGTCCCCAGAAAAGGAGGTATTCCTATAGTTGTGATGAAGGACCATGAGAACGAACAAATATTTGGCACCTACACTGTGCTTTGTACTTTATGTAAAATGACAAATCTTCATAACCTTACCAGGTAGGCATACAAATCCCCATTTTATATGTAAGAGAATCTGATCCACAGACATTATGAAGCTTTCCTAACGTCATTAGATTTTAATCATGTGAAATGGCAGCACCAAAATGCAAAACCGAGTCCATCTTGCTCCAAAGCTTGTTGTTCTCAAACGTTTAAGCAAGTCAACTCTCCATTGCCCAACTATGTCTTCTTTCTCATCCTTTCTAACAGGGCCAGGACATCGTATTCCCCTGCGTGTCTTTCATCAGAAACTTCTCTGGTGACTTAGTAAAAGAGAAGTTTTATAAAGATGAGCCACCAACTTCTTCCTGAAAGAGCCTCCTGACAACATCTTTCCAAGAACCAATAAGAAAGAACTAGAACTATCGAAGACAAAACTCAGAAGAGGTTGCAAAGCTCTGTCAGCTAAGCCAGCTCCTGGGAAATAAACAATGGCCCTGGCTAATCAACGGGACACAAAAGTAGACGTCTCACGAGCTGGTACATGATTGCAGGGATTCTGATGCTAAAGGTATTGGGCTTAATACCTCCAAAGCCCCGAGTTGTGTCCCACCCTCAAATTTAAATGCTGAAACCCTAACCCCCACTATGATGGCACTTGAATGTGGAGCCTTTGGGAGATGAATAGGGTTAGATGAGGCCATGACGGTTGGGCTCCCATGATAGGACAAATGTCCTTAGAGGAGGAGACCCAGGAGAACTTGCTGTCTTGCTTCATCTGCATGCACGTATTCAGGAAAGCCATGTGAGGACATTGTGAGAAGGTGACGGTCTTCAACCCAAGGGCAGAACTCTAGCCAGACACAGACACTGCTGGCACCTCCATCTTGGACATCCCTTTTCCAGAACTGTGAGGAAATAGATGTCTTTGTTTGAACCACACAGTCTGTGGTATTTTGTTACAGCAGCCCACACTGACGGAGATATACTGCCAGGAAAAAACACGCATAAACAAAAATCTTCGAAATAACTTGATCTCTTGAGAAAGTTCTATTTGAAAATATATATATATTTATATATTTTTTAATATTTTTATATATAGTATATATATTTTATATATATTTTTATATATATGTATATATATATATAGTATCTAAAGAAACCATACTCTCTTCACCTTTACAGTAATAAGCTATTGGCAGAGCATTGAAGGTCTACCCTTCATGTCGTCAGACAACAAGATTTGAATTGATTTCTAGACTCGAACTTGGGTCTCGTTACCTCATGCGTAGCAGCGAACATCAGTGGCCTGCCTTCACAAACCATGTGGATGACATACTTGCCCACTTGAGGACATGCTGAAAAGCTAGCTTCCTTTAAGTACCTGCCAGTGGTAATCACCACCCTGTCATGATGCATCTTTGTACCATTTTACATTCTTTGGAGAGGAGGGTGGGAAAGGGGACCACCGGCAGGGAGAGTAATTGAGTTATAGACTGTGGTTTATGAAACCTCAGAAAGACCCCCAGTGGGGTACAAATCACAGCGTGCAGCTAAGATAAGCCAGCTGGGTTTTGCATGTAGGCTGTCTGTGGACTGAGCAACCCTCCTCGTGGCCAGTTTTAGAGGTTGTTGTCTGGTTCATCTCTATCTCCCTCAGCGACTCAGTCTATACAGAGGAGCTGGTCCTGCAGGAAAGCCAAGCAAGTCCCATTGACAGAGGAGTCCCAGGAGTTGACTACAGTTAAAACACTCATATCCATACAATGCATCTGCCTTTGCTTGCCAGATAAGTCCGTGAACTTTCCGGTGAAGTTCTAACAGAAGAACATCTTGGTAAATGACCACTCTGTTCAAAAACCAGACCAGTGCTAAGTTTTCACCTCTGATGTGCTAGAAACAGCTTTCCTGTTTATCCTGGGGTGGGGGGTGGATAGGAGAGGCAGGAGAAGTTACTGTCTTTGCTTCAGTTCTAGAGTTCAGGGATCAGATAAGCCATTAGAGAGCCAGGGATCCAGGAGAGTCATTCTGCAGGAAAAGAAACTCCAGACCATGGTCTCATTCACTATCATGTCTCATTCACTATCCCTTTAAGTGTGGGTGGATTGCTAAGCTTGACATGGACCCGAGTTTTCACAAAGGAAAATGAGCATCATAGTATCTACCACCAGAGCTGCAGTAAGAACAAACGTGCTATGGAAATACAGCTAAGGGATTATTACATCTTTCCACATTCTGGCCAAAATGGTGCAGAGAGCCACAGGACTAGGTTCCCCGCATTCGGCGTGAGAGCATCTCAGTTCACAGACTTCATTTCACTGGCAAGCCCTTTAATAGTCTACAGTAAGGGTCCCCGGGTGCTCTGTTGGTTGATCATCCGATTCTTGGTTTCAGATCAGGTCATGATCTCATGGTTGTGAGATCAAGTCCCGTGTTGGACTCTGCGCTCAGTGGGGAGCCTTCTTGGGGATTCTTTCCCTCTGCCTTTCCTCCCTCTCTCAAATAAATAAATAAATCTTTAAAATAAAGAAAGATCCCCCAATCCTTCAGAGAAAGTAATGTCTGGGAAAGGTGTTTGTAGAGAAGGTCTTTGGCCACACATCTACCTGTCTGGGGAAGCCTGGAATACTGGTGGAGCTCTGTGATTTAAGTCAGAATCATCAGTAGCTGTTACTCTGACATGTGGCGATGTGTGCAAAAACACATGGAGCCAAAGTCTTGGGTTTCAGGACCTGCTATGTCAGCCTCTACTCAGGTAGTTTTGACAAGTTACTTAATTTCTTTGCTCTCCCCTTTACCTAACATGGGTGGCATGATAGTGACTTTTATGTGCCAGCTTGGCTGCACGAAGGTGCTCAGTTATGTGGTTAAACATCCTGGGCGTTTGGTGAGGGTGGTTATGAGTGAGTTACACTTATGATGGACCTTAGGTAAAGCAGATTGCCCTCCATAATGTGAGTGGGTCTCATCCAATCAGTTGAATGCTTGGCTAGAGTGAAACACTGACCTCCTCTAAGCAAGAGGGAATTCTCCAGCACACAACCTTCCAACTTCATCTACAAGATCAGCTCTTCCTGGTCCTATCTGGTGGATGGCCTTTGGACTCAAACTACAGCTCTTTCCTGCATCTCTAACTTGCCAGCTTCCCTCCTAAGATTTTGGACCATATATATATACACACACACAGTATTTGTTCTGTTCCTCTAGAGAACCCTGACCAAAACAGTTGGTAATACCAATCTTGCAAGGTTGTTTTGAGGGACAAATGGAGGTACTTCGTAACACCAAGCACTTGGGCAATATCCTATTTTTGTTATCATAAGGAAGATGAAAGAGAGAGGGCAGATTTCCTGCTGTGACGTCTACTCTGGCAAAAAAATGATGATGCCACATCTTATTGTTTTTGTGTGTCAAGGGGATGTCATGACAGAGCCAAAGATCCTCTTAGAGACCCAGTGGGGCTAACCTTCCACCCCATTTGGAACAGAGTTGCTGCTTGTTTTTGCTTGACGTATCCAACCTGTTAGAACCCTGGAGGAGGGGGACAGCTCAAAGAACATGATCCCTATGTTGAACACCAAATTTTAGGGCAGGGGCATAGAGATTGCCTCTTCCCTTTTCCCTCAAAGCTGGCCTTGTACATGTGTGATCATGGCGAATCAGGGTAGCAGCCCTTCTCGAGGCTGTCTGTTAGAATAAAAGGAAGAAGAGGACATGCACGCTTATGAATGGAAGTACAGGTGGGACACTTGACACAAGGACTGGCACTAGATATGGAACAAATTCAAGTGGAAACTCCTTTTTGTGTCCTCTAAGCGCACCTTAGAAGCATAGTCTTCTCTCTACTAACCTTCTCGGAAGGGGGAGCAAAGAAGCATTGAAGAGGAATTAAAAAGTTGAGGTCCACGGTTAATGAACACCTTCAGGTTGGAAGGAACCTCCGAAGCTCCTGTAATTAAAAAGCCAGGCTTGGGGGTGGGGGGGTTAAGGTGGGGGCGGGGAACCACACCTGAGCCATTAGGAGGAACAGCATGAAGCATGCAGCTGAATGAGACAAGAGCAGAATTCAGCTCTCCCGGCTCTCAGCCCTTCATCCTGACTGTGGAATTGAATTTCCCCTGCAACCACAAAATGAAACATAATTGGATTTCTCCCAGTCTTACGGAGGTATAACCTGCAATTCAGAAGAATCGGTGTATTCAACTTTCTTCCTCATCTGACCCAGGGGGATGAAAATGAACCAAATGATCCGGGAACAACAAGGCGGGAGCAGACTCTGATGTTCCCTGGGCATCTTCCTTCCCCTCCCTGCTGGACGGTGCTGCTGCGGCTGATAAAGGGACAGGAGAGCCTGCGGAGCCCCGCTGAATACAAAACCCAAGCCTCCTCTCCGCCTCCCCCCCACCCACCCATAATGAATCTTTCTGTGCTTTCCGCAGGAACCACCCTCTGCAGGGTTCAGCATTTGGCCGGGATTTCCCCTTTCCTTATCACCATTGCTGTCTTTGTTTTGGGAAGAGAAGGAAGAAACACCCATGGCTCATAGAGCCTGCACGTGAAGGCAGCTATGTGTGGAATCTACCTGCCCCATCCCATGTAAAATGCATGCGGCTCTCTCCCTCTGCCAGTCCGAGCATCCTCTCTATCCCTAAAGAACTCAGGACGGGCAACAGCAGCCTGCATTCTCTCTAAGATGACAGTCCCCAGATTTTTACTGATTAATAACTCAGATTACTCTCTAACGAGTGCAACACTTGTTTAAAGGCACCAAAAAAACCCATCACGCATGTGGAGATATTCCATTTCTGCGTGAAAGAAACCACTATGTCTGAACTCCCTTACCCTTCACTGATGTGGTTGCCATGGAAACCATAACATTAAGCCAGGCAGTTACTTCCTTCCACATTACATAATATTATCTAATGCTTAGCTACTCCTGAACAAACGTGTTTATTCAGAAGCTTTTTGTCGATGTAATCAACCATATCTGCTTTGATTTGATTAAACAAGGAGCAGCGGCATAAAATCATCCATCGCCATGGGCCTGGCGCCCGTTCGTCACCCAGAAAATGACGTGCCCTGTATTTGTCAGAAAGTCTGTATGTGTAAAGTTGTGGAAGGGACTCTGGTGCCGCTCACTGAATGCACGGTGACGGATGAAAGTCATTTAGGTTAAAAGGACATGACGTTAGAAACTGGAGCAGAAGTACGGAGGATGAAATTACAGTAATTTTGAACACTTTATTATTATTTTTGTTTTAATCAAAAGGGGAGGAGACAGCACAGAGTTTCTGGAAGTCTGTATGTAAAGTCCCTCGACGAAAAAAATGTTTGCTGTTGGGGGGCGCCTGGGTGGCTCAGTGGGTTAAGCCTCTGCCTTCGGCTCAGGTCGTGATCTCAGGATCCTGGGATGGAGCCCCGCATCGGGGTCTCTGCTCAGCAGTGAGCCTGCTTCCCCCTCTCTCTCTGCCTGCCTCTCTGCCTACTTGTGATCTCTCTCTCTCTCTCTGTCAAATAGGGGGGTAAAATCTTAAAAAAAAAAAAATGTTTGCTGTTGGAACACTGATTCCAGGTAGGAACACTGTTCCCCATCTTAGAAGGGGGTTTTCAGGAGTATTCTCCGTTTCCAGGTTATTGGTGGGACCCAAATGAATGACCATTCTCAATGACCCTGAGGCTCCTTTCTTTTTTAGTTATGGCATTAGACAGTCCCTTATACCTCTTCTGACTCGTTTTGACACACAGTTCTTGGTTATTTCTCAATGAGTGGCAACAATGGATAGAATACCCAGACATAAATAATACTTATTGAGACAAAGTTCTTGAAGGAGTAGTGGAACTTGCTCTTGCTACATAAGTCATTCTACTGTCCACACATAGCAAGATTTGGGGGAATTTATTATCACCCCCCCCTTTCTCCCTTTCTTGTCCCTCACGTCCTCCTTTCCTGCTTCCTTCCCTGCCTCCTTCCTTCCATTCTTCCTTTTCTCCCTTCCTCCCTTCCTCCTTTCCTTCCTTCCTTCTCCCTCCCTTTTTCTTTTTTCTTTTCTTTCTCTTTCTTTCTTTCTTTCTTTCTTTCTTTCTTTCTTTCTTTCTTTCTTTCTCCTTCCTTCCTTCCTTCCTTCCATCCTTCTTTTTCTTGCTTTCCCTCATCTTTTTAAAGTACTTACTTTTTTAGACAGATGTTAACAGTATTTATTGAGAAATGAATCCCCAGACTGACATTTTAAAACCATTTTACTAAATATTTATATAATTCTATAACCTATTCATGAATTTCTGATATGTCCTCCTTAAGTATATTCTTACTAAAGACAAAATGATGATGTGCATAATTATTTTAGGGGGAAAAAAAAGATAAGCCAAAAGTCCATTGAAACCATTCAAAACTCCCCCCACCCAAAAAGAAAGATTTGTGCCATTTTTATGCGAATGGAATAGCATGTGATTAGAGTTTCTACAGGAAGACGTTCTTGTGATTTGGTCCATAACTGCTTTCTTCTTGTGTTTTTTTGTGCCTATTGATTCTGTCATGTTCTCCCCTGTCAAGGCATTTTATTTCAGAGTCTTAATTTGTTTTGCATGGAATCCTTGGTCTTTTCATCTGCCAAAAGTCATTCTAGAAGCTTCATTTCTCTGCAATGTTCTCTCCCTCTCCTTCTTCAGCTATTTCTAATGACTCTGAACTGGCCAGTGCATTGCTGTTTTCATGAGGTTTCCTTTGTTTATGGTAGTCTTCCTCCTTCCTGTTTCATCCTCACTCTCTGGGCATCACGGCCATCTACCCCACCGGCCTCTTTATTCTAAGACTCCGTTCAGGCATCAACTCCTGGAAGGAGTCTCCAGTTCACCATGCTTGACCCCAAGCACCCACCACTGAATTTTCGCTTCCATGCTTCTAACTCTGCACCCTCCCCTGTGTATCTTTCTCTACAGAATACAGAAAAAATTAAAATATTAATTTCTCAGTTGTTGATCCGTCTCTCTCCATTTATTTATCAAACAAATATTTATGGGACCCTACTCTATGTCTGTCCAGGACAGTGAGTCAACAGACGTGAATAAGACCATCAGGGTCTGGTCCCTAACGGAGTGAACCCCCTGTGTCTTGAATTTCCCAGCAAAGTGTCTGACCCATAGCTGACACTTAGTATGTGCTTATCTAATGGGTTTTTAAAACTGCCCGCTTTCTTACATGTATTACCTAAATTTTAGAATAGAAAAATATGAATAGAAAAAAAAAAAAGACTTATCTGTATTCTCACTTAGCTATCAATTAAATCACATTTTTACATACATATTTTCCAAAAAAAAATTTCTTAGGTATAATGCAAATCTTCTTTGAAAATGGGGTCCAAGGGTGTGTTCCTTTGCACTTGAACATTGCACAAGCATGCCCACCGGCATTCAGATGGCTTTGTGTCTTACAGCCATCAATGTTTCTGAATGAGGGGACACTTCCATGGATCAGGTGACTTTCCAGCCACTCTTTCTTCAGATCTGGCTCTCTAATTTTTTTTATAACTTCACTACAGTGGAGACTGCGCTGACTTATCCAGTCATCCGGAAACAAGAACAAGAAAGGACATGGGAACTCGGTTCCCTGAAGACAAAGTGCTCAGTTTCAAGACTACAGACCAGGATTCATCATTGTCTGTTTCTGATCTGGAAGTTCCCATTTGCAATAACTCCCTGACATCTGGTGGGTTACATCAACCTTTCTTTTTGGGTCTCTGATTTTGTACTCCAGAGATTTGCATACAGACAAATTTCAGGAATCAAACTACCTTGCCTTTCAAATGTTGGTCCTGCGGTCAAAAGTGTAGACAATGAAATCCCTCTTTTTAGGCTCAGTTTCCTTTTCTGTAAAGTGAGAGCAATAATAAAAGATTGATCAAACTTCATGCATATATAAAACCCTTGGGCTAGTGCAGAGCACATGGAATGCATTTAGTTTTTAAAAGATTTTGAAAATTCATTTATTTGACAGAGAGAGAGCATGCACAAGCAGGGGGAGAGGCAGAGGGAGAGGGAGAAGCAGGCTCCCCGCTGAACCGGGAGCCCAATGTGGGGCTTGGTCCTAGAATCCCGGGAACTTGACCTGAGCCAAAGGCAGACATTTTACTGACTGAGCCACAGAGGTGCCCCACACAGAAAGCACTTAACAGACATTAATATTATAACTTCTTTCTCTCCACACGCACACACACACACACATATACCCTCATAACTCAAACACATAAAGATCACAGACCTCCCTCTTTTGGAAAATGTCTTTCTCCTTAAAGTAAGGCAATATTAATTGTATTTATAGTTCATATACTCCCATCTTCTAATAAAATGTTTTCCTTTGGCTTGATATCTCATTGGCATCTTCTTCGTAATTCTATGCTTTACTTGTCTTGTTAACGTCTAAGTGACTTCCTCCCCCTTGCAGTCTCAATATTCACTGCACTAGAGTTTTCAGAGTCTCCACTTGGCCATTGTTCAGTCACACAGTCACAGAAAACGTTGGCCCCTAGTAGTTCCAAATGCTTCCAACTGATACATCTATGATAAAATTTATTTGGGGAGTTGAATTGAAACCATTGCATAAAATGGAATTTCGGGTGGAAAATTGCAAAGCAAGACTATCCAATAATCCCTTTGATTGTTCAGAACTTTGCAACTCAGTTCAGTTGGAAAACATGTCATGCGCTCAGAGATCACCTTATTTGATATCCCCAAGTCCCACACTGGAAGGATGCCCCTCAGATGCTCCAGTAGGAAACCCCAAAATTAGATCAGAAACAAAGCTCACCCTTCAAAATGTGGGGGTTCTGAGTTCAAAGAGCCTCCAGCAACCAAGCCACATGGATCAAATGGAAAAGATGATGGAGAATATGAAAGCCAGAGCAGGGAGGACTGCAATTTAAATTCTCTCTTTATCTTCCCCTGGCTCTACTTGCTACAATTCCAGTAGCCTCTTTATGTGTTCCATTAAAGGAAGGCCGTGTGTTTATTCTGCTATTAACAAATCAGGAAGCCTTGCTGAAATGTTTGCTTTAGCTTAACGCTATGCTTGGTGGATAAGGTTAATTCAGCCCAGCACAGTTTCTTTTGTGGTGATAATAGTGGGATTTGGGTGTAAGAATATGTGTGTACATGCGTAAATTTTATGACAGAATCCTCCTTTTCTGCAACTGGCTTTCCCAATTTATTTAAATATTTGTTGAATGTTTTCATAAGCCTGTTTTTAAGGTAAACGGTTTGTAAGATTTTATCTCCCACCATATTTACTTATTCTCAAAACCGTTCCTTCGGTACATACGCACTTCAGTTTGACTTTTTACCATTTGAGTCCACATCTAGTCTTTGAAGTAAGTAGCACTTACCATCCCCTCTTTAGAGAAAAGGCAGCCAGAAGCTCCTGGAACTGACGTCACACACCCAAGTCCAAAAATGAATAAATCAGGGATACTTGGCTTTTTAATGAAAGTGCTAGAATCTTTCCCAGGAAAATGTCAGACATATAACCTTTACATATTACTTCTGGGAATTTAGCTTCCCCCAGACCCATTCAGGAAAGCCCAATTTAAGGATCGGTAGTAAGTGAAAGACCCAGGATCTAATCTAGTTCTTCTAGATCCTTGTCCAGCACACCCGCCCCCACCCCACGGCACTCCAATATCAAAATTCATGTTCATGTGGTCCATGTCCGTCTACAGCTTTTTAAAATTTTTAAATTATTTTTATTTTTATATTTTATTTTATTTTTTTTAATTAACATATAATGTATTATTTGCTTCAGGGGTACAGGTCTGTGATTCATCAGTCTTACATTACACACAGCGCTCACCACAACACCACAACCTCCCCAATGTCCATCATGCAGCCACCCCATCCCTCTACCTACCCCTCCTCCAGCACCCTTCAGTTTGTTTTCTGAGATTCAGAGTCTCCTATGGTTTATCTCCCTCTCTGGTTTTGTCTTGTTTCATTTTTTCCTCTCTTTCCCTATGATCCTCTCTCTTGTTTCTTAAATTCCACTTATCAGTGAGATCATATGATAATTGTCTTTCACTTATTGACTTATTTCACTAAGCATAATACCCTCTAGTTCCAATCACATCATTGCAAATGGCAAGATTTCATTTTTGATGGCTGCATAATACTCCATTATGTATATGGACTGCATCTTCTTTATCCATTCATCTGTCAATGGACAACTGGGCTCTTTCCATAGTTTTGCTATTGTGGACATTGCTGCTATAAACATTGAGGTGCACGTGCCCCTTCGAATCCCTACATTTGTATCTTTCAGGTAAATACCCAGTAGTGCAATTGCTGGGTCATAGAGTAGTTCTATTTTCAACTTTTTGAGGAACCTCCATGCTGTTCTCCAGAGTGGATGCACCAACTTGCATTCCCACCAGCAGTGTAAGAAGATTCCCCTTTCTCTCCATCCTCACCAACATTTGCTTTCTGTGTTTTTAATTTTAGCCATTCTGACTGGTGTGAGGTGGTATCTCTTTGTGGTTTTTATTTGTATTTCCCTGATGCTGAGTGATGTTGAGCAATTTTTCATGTGTCTGTTGGCCATTTGGTTATCTTCTTTGCAGAAATATCTGTTCCTGTCTTCTGCCCATTTCTCAACTGGATTATTTCTTCTTTGCATGTTGAGTTTGATAAGGTCTTTATAGATTTTGGATACTAGCCCTTTATCTGATATGTCATTTGCAAATATCTTCTCGCATTCTGTTGGTTGTCTTTTGGTTTGTTGACTGCTCAAAAGCTTTTTATCTTGATCAAATCCCAATAGTTCATTTTTGCTTTTATTTCCCTTGCCTTTAGAGATGTGTCTAGCAAGAAGTTTCTGTGGCCAAAGTGGAAGAGGTTGCTGCCTCTGTTCTCCTCAAGGATTTTGATGGACTCCTATCTCACATTGAGGTCTTTCATCCATTTTGAGTCTATTTTTGTGCATAGTGTAAAGAAGTGGTCCAGTTTCATTCTTCCGCATATGGCTGTCCGGTTTTCCCAACACCACTTGTTGAAGAGACTGTCTTTTATCCATTGGACATTCTTTCTTGTTTTGACGAAGATTAGTTGACCATAGAGTTGAGTGTCCATTTTTGAGTTCTCTATTCTGTTCCATTGATCTTTGCATCTTTTTTTTTTAAGGACTTTATTCATCTATCAGAGAGGGAGAGAGAGAGCACAAGCAAGGGGAGCGGCAGGCAGAGAGAGAAGCAGACTCCTTGCTGAGCAAGGAGCCCAGTGCAGTACTTGATCCCAGAACCCCAAAATCATGACCCGAACTGAAAACAGACCCTTAACTGCCTAAGCCACCCAGGCATCCCTAGGTATCTGTATTTGTGCCAGTACCATACTGTCTTGATGATTACAGCTTTGTAATAGAGCTTGAAGTCTGGAATTGTGTTGCCACCAGCTTTGGTTTTCTTTTTCAACATGCCTTTGGATATTACCTTTTTTTTTTAAAGATATTCTGACTCATCTCTTTTTTATTTTCCAGCCTGAAACAAAACTTTTCATCTGCCTCATTCATAGGACAATTTCTTCACCCCTGAATCATTTTGGATCTTCTCTGGAGCTGATGGACAGCAACATGCTCAGAAAATACCATGAAGATTTATTCAAAGGATGCTCACAGCTCCCCCGGTGATTCTAGACAGCAGAACATTGAATCCACATCTTCTGAGCATGAGACATTCATTTAACCTTTGGATATTTCTTCTTGGACCTGTTAACATTTTGTATGACCACTGATGGACTATTAGCTGACCTGTCTTTGGCAAACTTAATAGGCCTCTTATTTGAAGGTTATATTTATTTATTTGACAAAGAGAAACACAGTCGGAGAGAGAACACAAGAAGGGGTGAGTGGGAGAGGGAGAAACAGGCTTCCCGCCAAACAGGGAGCCCGATGCAGGGCTTGATCCTAGGACCCTGGGATCATGACCTGAGCCGAAGGCAGACATTTAACAACTGAGCCACCCAGGCACCCCAACGGGCCTCTTATTTGAACACAGATGTTAAAACCCTAAATAAACTATTAACTGATTAAATTTAAGAGTATATTAAGAAAGTGACCAAGTCTTTCTTCTTTTGTGACCAAGTTGGGTTTATTCTAGGAATGTGAGCACTGTGCAATAGTAATGTAATTGACTCAAAATAATGAATTAAAAGAGGACATTCACATGATCCTTTCAAGCCATGATGAAAAGCATTAGATAAAATTCAGTATCTATCCATGACGAAATGTTCAGCAAGCTAGGAATGAGAGCAAAATATTAGAAATACATATTCCCTTTGAAATTTGAAAAGATAAGTTATCTGTTTCCTAGAATGATTGCTATCAGCATTGTGCCACAAGTCTTAGCCGATGCAACAGGGTACGATTAAATAGAAAGCATAAATACTATAAAAGACAAGACTGACCAGATTTTGTTTTTGCTTACTATCAAACTGTCAACCCTAAAAAAATGCATTGACCTTTTCACCCTTCTGTTTTCAGGCAGCTTTGTGGGATGAGTGCTAATATTGGACTCCCTGCCCAAGGTCACAGAGCTAGGAGGATCTGAGCCATGCTGTGACCTTTGTCTGTCTGACCCCCAAGCCACAGGCTGCAACACCATCGCATTCCCTCCTTGCACTGTTGGAAAATGGAAAAGTACACGCAGGACAACTACCCCCTCAAAAAATTAATCAGGGTTATCAAAAGTAGGCAACAAATTCTCCTAACCATGTCTCCTGTGCCTCGTCCATCAAAGAAGAAGGAAGAAGAGGAAGAGGATGGGAAGGAGGGGGAGGGGGAAGAAAAGGAAAAAAAGAAAAGAAAAAGAGGAGTCTTAGAAGTTTCTTTAAAAATTAGAGTTCTTGCCCTAATTTAAAAAAAAAAAAAAAAAAACAGGGGTGCCTGGGCAGCTCAGTCAGTTAAGCATCTGCCTTTAGCTCAGATCATGATCTCAGGGTCCTGGGATCAAGTCCCACATCGGGCTCCCAGCTCAGCGGGGAGTCTGCTTCTCCTTCTGCCTGCCTCTCCCCATGCTTGTGTCCTCTCTCTCTCTCTCTCTCTCTCTCTAATAAATAAACAAAATCTTTAAAAATATATTTTTTAAAAACCTTCATTAAAATAAAGGGACTGAAACCGCAGGAAAATGTCAACGAGCAGCAGCACATGCCCACTGGAATTAGAACTCGTGGAACTCAAGCCAAGGATGTGCTTTTACTTTTCTTCCTAAGACCTCGTGGGTCAATGGAAGGCTCATTTTTCTAAAATAAAATAAACAGAGGATTTACGTGCCATCTCTCAGAGACTAATGGCATGTCTAACAAGGGCGCTACCCCAAAGCATTTCACATAATCAGATGTCGAAGAGAGTCTCTGTGGGAAAAGGAGGCACACCCACGCCTAGTCACCTAGTCACCTTTCTTTTCCTTCTGCCCTGCTCATCAGCATTTCTTCTCAAGCTTCTACTCGAAATCGTACCATAGGAAGAGAAGAAAAAACATAAACATTTTGTCTGCTGCAACTTAATTTTTCCAAACATAGTTGGCTTCGCTGTCCCAAGTTAATTAAGCTACACTCCATTTAGAGCTCTGTTGAATTTTTCCCTTGGCGTGTAGTGCATTTTTGTGTCCTTTTCTTCTACTGGTAGACATCAGTGTATAGGTGAGCATCTCTTGTTAGGTCCTCAGGAAACAAACTGCATCTTCAAAATCTGGTATTTATGAACTCGGCTTCAAAGCAGTTAGAAAACTCCAGAGCTATATTTCAGGAAAGAAATATCTTTTCTGTAATATATTGAACTACTGAATTAGTACTATGGGAACATCATGACTATTATGTGGCTCTGACTTGAGCATGGTTCTTTATGGTATAGTTTCTTAATATTAACCACCAAAGATAGCCATGAGAATGCACTACCAACGTGTGGATTTTTCTATTCACTTTAAGATCCATGGCTTTAATTTTATACTAGACTATCACATTGAAGAGAATCATGTCTAAATACCTTCTGAGATTAAGTAAGAAATTTCGAGCTGTTTCCAAAACATCTTGTTTCTGCAAACCTGCTGGCCGTGCTGGAAATGCTGGAGGGAGAACCAATCATATATGCCTCCCTGGGTTTGAACAAGTCCCCAGAGCTCTGCTGGGAAAGGGAGGCTGACTTGTGCAGCTGCTGCTGTTCCTGCTCTAGCGTCTGATACTGATGATGTCTGACTTTACTCACCCTTCAATAAAACAAGTGCAGGTCACAGAAGGAGCCCAGGGCAGGCTGGGGTGAGTCACAGAACTATCGACAACCTTTTCCAGGTTCGTGGTTTTATCACACGACATGGATGCAGATTTTCTCCACCAGAATCAATTTCCAAGAACTCCAGATTCAGGCGAGTTTGAAAGGGAGTTTAAAAAATGCACGTGTACCCACTGTGTCTTCTCAGGCTAGGTTGCTCATTCCGAGCTGAACGCAGCCAGAGAAAGACACCGTTTTCTCTGAATACGTTCATAAACACGAGGGCGGCTTTGCCAAGGGAAGGGACACGTGCTCCCAGCTCGACCAGGGACACACATCCTTCTTGCCGCCTCTGTTGCCTGACCTCACTGCCAGATGTCGCCCTCTGACACGGGAATGATGCGAGCTTCAGAGGCACTCGTGTTAGGCATCAACCTTGATATATAGAAGTTCACACTAACAGATGTCTCGTTGTCATCTCGCTGAGCTAGGCTGTGCCGGAGACACAGGGCGGTGGCACTCCCGAGCTACGACAGCCACGGAGCTCATGTGACAGCCTCGTCTCTCAGAGGGCTATGAGGGAGTGACTCAGCATCGTCATCAAGGCTACTGTCAGTACCACCGTCGCGCTCACTGCTATCACTACTCATCAGACACCCTGAATGAGTGAAAAGCCGTGGGACAAGCAAATGAAGGCGTTCGCAGATGCGGCACACAGAACTCGACGTTCTCCTCCCTGGCAAAAGCGAACAAAGAGAAAAAGAGACGCCTTATTTAGAGTCCTGTCTGGGTGCCAGGCGCTGTGCTGCGGGCTCCTGGCATCCTCGCCGTCAGCGGTGGGAGGACCTTCACCAGCCAAAGTCTTAGAGGAGAACCTGGGCCCCGTGTTCATTCTCGATGGAGGATCTGTTTTCAATTCGAAGTTTATAAAGGAAGTCACTTGCCCCACAGAAAGATCTAGCGTGCGGTACAGAGATGGAGAGAATGTGATGGAGAAGAAGGCAGGAGCTGTCCTCGGTCCCTTGGGGCTAAGCCCCAGCTCTGACTTACGTCTGTCCGTGTCTTCCTCCGCCTCACAGGGCCTGTCTGCGATGGGGTAATAGCAGGGCGGTTTCATACCGTTGCTGTGACACTTAGATGGGATTCCAAGCCAGCCCTCGGCACGCTAATTTGCACGGGATGGTCATGACTTATATGCAGACCCGGAACACAGAACGGACTGAGCCGGTGGAACCGAGTCGGAGTTTGGCGTGGCCCAGAGCAAGGCTTTCCCTGGAACTGGTCATTAGCAGCAGGTGGCGTTTTGCAGAGGATACTGGGGGAGGCAAACCTCCTTGAAAACACGGTTGATAAAGATTACATCCGATGTTCACCTCGGGCATCGGCTGGGAGTAGAAACTCTGATATTAGCACATGGTGCCCAAGCCCAGACAGGAAAGGCCAAGGATAGCATTGGCAGACACCAAGGGTCGGGAGGAGGTGGTCCACACAAAAGGAACAGAAAAGCAGACCAGAACTGAGATCAGTCTTGGCCACATCTGGCGAAAGCTTTCCCCTTTTCTTTCCTTTCCTTTTCTCTTCTTTTGAACCAGTTTCTTAACGAAGTGGAGATGGAAAAAGGTTAATAGCATCTCACAGAGCAATATTCATTTATGCTCCAATAAATTACAAAGAAAAAGTAGATACAGTTCTCACACCGGGTGTCTGTATCCGCTGATGGTTAACAGTTCTCTCCGGTCATCTCTCATCCCTGGGAGGACCTTATCACGGTATCATCATCGAGACGCCCAAAGCGCCCATCATGGAAGAATGTCCTTCTGCCTGGAAGTGTCCCACACGATGTCATGTCTTTTCCCTCATTTCGGCCCATCTACTAAGGCAGGGGTCTCAGTTATACTGGGAGAAAACAGCATCCCAGACCCTGAACTCTAACCGAAGCTGTCTGTCCCAACAGACTCTGCACTTGCTGCTAACATTTTTATGTTCTGAAATGAGATGGTCCCTTGCTGGAGTGGAGTCTGTTTCCCTTTATCCTTCAATCCCGAACCTATGCAGACTGAGAAGGAAACTACTGCTAACATTGTATTTCCTGCCTAAACATGAAATTTTTCAGAGCTACCCTCTCTACAATGCAGGCAAATCACATACTTACACGTAAGTCCCCATACTTAAATCTGCACACCTTGAGTCTCTGTATTGTAACAACATTTACTGCTGAATTACCACTTGTCCCTGCGTGTTGTGTCCTCTTGTGTTTGGGTTTGGATTATCAGTTTAGTATAGGCAGGAAAGAATCCTAAAAGCAGATGGATTTGGTGTGGACTCTAAAATGCTTTCTGGGCATATGAATGATAAGGATGTGTTTTGGTTTACTAAATGTAGAAAACTTCAGAAGCTCCAAGATGACACAAGGGAAGTTATTTTGGGACCAAACTCATCTTAGGTGTTGGGAACATAACACACATTCTGCTAATCAGGGAGCGGGAGATAGCGTCCCTCCAGGTAATTCGAAGAGGTCTGTCCTCCTTTCTTGTTATGGACAAAGAGGCTAGTCAGGGCCCTCCACCTGTGCTTAGGAAAAGGTAGGAGAAGACGGGTTCAGGGATTGCAGAAGGGATTGTCTGACACAGTAATCTCTTTCAGGGAAGCTGAGTAGAAACGGCATTTGACCGCAGGCATCTCCATGAAAGACAAACATAATGAATGGAGAAATAGGGCAATTGACCCTATAAAGTCGCCATAGCAAAGGGGGTACCACGCATTCTTCCAAGAATTTAACTGGATGAATGAAGACAGAATTATCCAAGTTGTGGGTTCTGTCAGAATACACACAATACATACAATGTTATCATTTTATACTTAGGGTTTTCTCCCAGCTGTTTACACTGTTTCAAAAGGAAATCATAGAAGAAGAAAAGCATAGGTGGGCATTGCTAAGTCATGGTTCAAATTATTTGGGCCCTTTGTTCTTGAAGAATCCCAGACTGTGAAATGTAAGTATATCCCATCTGAGAACAGCATGGAGCCTCTGGGGGAGATTGTCTTCTGCCGGGGTGCTCACGAATGGTTGTACAAGTTATGCACTGCACAACTCTGGAAGGCACCATTCACACTGTGGTTACATTGTAGTCTATGTAATTGGCATTTCCTAGAATTATGCAGTGTGCAAACACGGAAGGATGAAGAGATTGTAATGTTCTTTGGTCATTCTGTTGACATGTCCTGAAAATTTCAGAACAGGGAATGGAGAAAAAGAGTTGGTATGAAAAGGACAAATCTGGTATATCAGAGATGGGTGAAAAAGAATGAGGATTCAAGGGCTGTCACCGAGACGATGAGTCAGAAACCCTGCTCCAAACTCCTTAGGAGACAAAGAAACAGAGAGATACGATCAGATTCCAGAGTCATGGTGTATGTGAACTCAAAACAAGCCAGTTGTTACTCAGGGATACAGATTTCTCTGGTCCTAAGATCTGAGAGAAATTTCTCTGTAGGTGCTCAGAAAGAAATAGTTGAATGCTAGCAAACTCCGAAGAGGATGCATTTGGAGGCAAAGCAAACCATTGCCCACGTTGAAGAAGTGGAGTAAGTCTGTTCCTGAAAGTCCCTTTCTTAGCCTCAACCAAAACTGGACTACTTTGGAGCACTTGACGTTTGCTTCTCTTCCTTCTTGAGGGAGTTTGGAAGGTGAAGACAGAAGGAGGCAGCAGCTGAAGTCTATCTCTATCCTGACCTTCCCTGTCTTCTCAGGATGAGATTTAATCCACCCAAGACATCACTTTCTGGAAGCTCACACCTGGGAGTTTCTGCTCTTAAGGATCATTCAGGCTCTTCGATGGCGTCCTACTGATCCTACCAAGAGCTAAGGACTTCAGCACTTTGAGACTTCTCATACATGACCCATGCCTCTTCTGCCACTCACCAACCTTATAAGGACGTGGACTGCTCAGATTCCATGTTTTGTGAATTCAGTAGCTGTTGCCTAATGTTTCATGTTGCTTGTGCCATGAAAAGGCACAGTTCAGAAGAGTCCAGGACTGGGGAGCCTGGGTGGCTCCATTGGTTAAGTGACTGCCTTCAGCTCAGGTCATGATCTCAGGGTCCTGGATAGAGTCCCACATCAGGCTCCCTGCTCGGAGGGGAGTCTCCTTCTCCCTCTGACCCTCCCCCCTCTCATGCTCTCTCTCTCTCTCACAAATAAATAAATAGAATCTTAAAAAGAAAGAAAGAAAGAGAAAGAGGAAGGAAGGATGAAAGGTAAAGTCCAGGAGAGATCAATAAATATGCACACAGGAGTTTGTTGAAATAGGCTAATTTTAATCCATTCACTCTCACAGAGCCCCTGTGCTTGTAGATAAAGGCTGGGGTCAGCAGAAAGAGCCATCCCCAGGAGATCCCATAATTTGTCTACACAGGATGAAAAGACTAATGACTTGAAACAACTCTGTCTCCAAAATACAGATATTCAGAGAGCGACCTAAAAGCAGTGTCGGTTGTTTAAATGTATTTTGCAAACTCAAAAGGCAACTGTACAACTCCCAGGTTTGCTTCCCATGGCAACGCTGCCAATTGCTCTCTGTTTCTCCTCATCAGAGGTTTGCTCTAAGTCTGGGCTGCTCTGTATGAATAACCCAGGTAGAAAGCCTCCATATCTTTTATGTCATCTACAGTGGAACCTCATTAAATAGGACTTCCTAATTTGAAGTCAGTGATAATTGAGACAGGGGATCACTGAAGTTTTCCTTGGCATGACTCAGGATAAAATGGTTTGTTAAGCAAATTAAGAGTGTCAATGAGATTCTGAGGGAAATGTTTGCCTACTTTAGAAAACAAACTGTTGGGACGCCTGGGTGGCTCAGTTGGTTAAGCAGCTGCCTTCGGCTCAGGTCATGATCCCAGCGTCCTGGGATCGAGTCCCACATTGGGCTCCTTGTTCTGTGGGGAGCCTGCTTCTCCCGCTGCCTCTGCCTGCCACTCTGTCTGCCTGTGCTCACTCTCTCTCTCTCTCTCTGACAAATAAATAAATAAAATCTTTAAAAAAAAAAAAAGAAAACAAACTGTTGTCATGTACATTAGAACCTCAAGTGATCAATTAGGTGAGTGCTAGGCATTCTTCGATGGATGGTATGGCACAAACACAGACAGACGTCGAAGATTCCCCAGCTTTACTGCGTATTAGTTGGGTGACCTTGGGCAAGTTAGCTCATCTCTCCAGGCCCTGATTCCCTCCTTGAAAATCAAGATGAAAACATCCCAAATGAGCTAACGTATCCACAACACAGGACCGCTGTGAAGCGTTGATGTGTGATGGTTGTCTTCTCTCTCTTTCCTTTTTCCAAAATGGTACCGCAACCCAGGAAAGAGAGGCCCATTGCCATCCCAAAGTAAGGGCCTCCAAAAACTATTTTTTTTTCAAATGTTCTATTTCACAAAGTGGCCTTTCAGTTGGATTTCTGAGATGCCATTGTGCTTTGAAAAAGAAATGAGAATCTCTAAAAATATAACAAGATTGCGTTTTGTCCTCCTAAAATGAGTTGCCCCCGAGCATTTCTATAATAGGTCTTAGTAGCTTTTAAAGAATAACTAAGCTGATTGTCCCTGATGGAAACACATTTCCAAATCTGTGTCTCGTAGCAAATGTGCCAGAGAAATTATCCTCGTACTCAAAGGGTAATCTACGCATATAGTGTCTATGCGTGTCACTAACCCGGAAATGATGAGATGACTCTACAGCATGGGTGTGGCCTCTAAGGCAAAGAGACATGTGTATAGCTCTAGATACTGTTTACTGAGCTGTGAAGAACCGAGTTAACCATGCCCTAGAGGCCCTGCCTCACAGGCCGCATTAATGATTCCTGCATACACAAATTCATTAGTTGTTTAATTAAGTTAAATCATGAATCGAATTTGTTTAATCATTAATTAAGGAACAAGAAGCACTGTGCTAAAATTCAGCACCTCAGGAAAAAAGGCAAAAGGAAGTAGCAATTCCAAATTCCCATACCCTACACCTCCCAGTGGCTTCCATTCTGCCCCTCCGTCCCTAGACACACACAAACACACACATGCACACATGTGGAAATTATTTCCAGAAAAATATTTGCCTTTCCATTTCACACTTGGTATTGTTCTCAAAGAACAAGTGAAAGTCCTTTGTTTGCAGATTGTATATTTGACTTTTTTGGCCTTCTGCAGATGGGATTTTCCTTATTTTGGGAAGGTGGACTTTTTTTAACCCATGAAGGACCAATGGACAGCAGAGGAATTAAATTTCAACCCCAAATGGATTCTTGAGAGAACACTACCTGTAATCTCAAATCCTTCCATAATCATTTTAAGAATTCAAATAATGGCACAATTAGAATCCTGAACAGAAGTATTCTTAGGCTTCCAGCTTATCATAATATTGAGAATACAATGGAGAATTGCATTTACTCAACACCTGAAATGAAAGTCCCTCTCAGCAGGCACAGTAAAATGCTGGATGCCTCCTAGAACTCTTGCATTGTGAGAATGAGAGACAGTGGTCGTTTTCTCTGTGGGTGTCAGCAGATCCCCTCTCGTGATGTTAGGCATGACTTGTGAATCTGACGGTCCCTCCAGATGGTTCATGCCATAATAATGCACCAAGGCAATTTATTCTGGTTTCTAGCATTAATCAGTGAGTCGTTTATGGCCTCTCTTACAGGTGTTTCCCCAGAACAGGGTGTGAATTCTGGTACACTCGATTTCATTTTTCATGTTGCCAGAGGGGGATTTGGAAGGTTTACTTCGCAGCGTAGCTTGGGGACTCCAGGCCGAGAATCCCTGCTTTGGCATAATTGTCCATATCCTGGCGGAAGTGGCTGGGTGAGTTGTCATAGCAACAGACATAAAAATTATCCACCTGATTTTTTCCTTCTGGCTTTTCAGGGTACAGCACCGTGAAGTGTGGGAAACCTTTCTCCAATTTGCTTGCAACAGAGGTAGGTCAGTTTTCTCATCTATTATTCCTGAAAGCTGATTTTCAAAAACACCATCTTTCCAAATTTAGCCCAGTGGATCAGAATGCAGACATATTTGAGTGAAATGTAACCAGACAGAGCAGTGTGTACTATGTCAGATAAATTGGATCACCCGAATTTACGAACGGAGGTTCAGATCTTTGTGGACTGGAGTGAGATTAAGGGTTTCAAATAAGAGGAAGTTACAGATAGAGCAAGAAGAGAATTACTTGTGCTCCCAGCTTACTGAAATGGAAATGGGGAGATTACTGACTCTCCATGAATTGTCTCTCTTATGTTGTTGCTTTGAACATTCAGATGAAAAAAAATAGGCGTTTTTTGTGCCTTGGAGTTCATAGATATGAGATATACATACATATAAGTATTTCTATAGCTATAAATATATGTATAAATCCATATCTCTTTCAGTAACTATTAGTTGATTTCATGACTAATACTTCATTTTCAGCGTAATCCTACAAATAGGAAAGTTGTAGGACAGGATGCCACAGAGGTATGCAGTTGAGTGGAACCATCAAGAGACCATTGCTACTGCAGAGAGTAATAGACAACCCTGCTAGTGACAATATGAAGCCTCCAAGCAAATACTTTAAGAGAAGTACAGAATGCAGGCGAATACCTCAGGAGGGCTCAGCTTCCTAACTGAAGACATCAGGATGTGATCCATAAATCAAGTGGCATTTAGGATGAATGAAGTACTGAGAGAGAGTAGGGAACGCTGAGGTAGACAGGCGGGATAAGCAAAGGCTCCGAGGTGGGACTTCCCAATTTCATGGCAGGAGTGAGAGAAACTAGGACTCCAATGCCAATGCCAAGGTCTATATTTAATTTGGTGGGTCACCGAGAATTTTTTGAGTAATGATGTGACTGGAATTTCACAGGACAGGTTCATGGGACACCTACTGGTATGTGAAATGAGCTGCAGGGGGGAAGAGGGTGGGCACGGGGTGGGGACAGTGGTGTACAAGGATGTCACTGCTGGACTGACCACAAGGTATTTGACAAGGAAGAACACAGACTCAAAACATCTCCAAGGCTCCCATGGCTAAAGACGAGGCAGTTTGAAGATCAGTAAAGGAAACTGGTAGATAAAGGGAAAGAATCAAACGTTTATAGTGCCTTCCTTACACAGACTCTAACCCAAGGTAACCAAATAAATGATTTGGAACATTTTTGTATAAATGCATTCTAGTTAATGAATTAAGGAGAGAGAGACTAGAACATCACTACCTTTCAACCACTAACAAAATAACAGCTCCAGGTCCGTGGTTCTCAGAAGATGGTCACTGGACCAGTGGTATCACCTGGGAGCTTATTAAAAATGTGAGATATTGGGTCTGACCCAGACCTACTGAATCAGAAACTCAGGTGGGACCTCAGCAATCTGCAGGTTAATAAGCCCGCCAGGAGATTCTGGTACATCTTGATCAAGATTGAGAACCACTGACCTCAACAATAATCATCAGTGGTTGCTAATACCACAGAAAGAGACCATGTATGGTGAACTTCCTTATAGAAATAGAATATGTCACCTATGCAGCAGCTTTGCCAAATAATGCGTATCATGCGTCTCTATCAAACTGTCAATTTATAGGATACGCATGGGACTCTAGAACACACTAAACAAACTTTCCTGGGAATCCAATCAACAAAATCCTAATTGCAGGAAACCCGACAAGACCACCAGAGTGGACTCTTCAACAAATGAATTGTAAGGAAAAAGGGAGAGAGAAGGGGGAATCAGAGCATTTACAGACTAAGGAAACAGACCAGCTGATGGAGGTGTGTGGACTTTATATCAACCTGAATCACACAGATGTCAACCACAAAAACAAAATTATGAGACAGTTGACAAATAGCAGCAGTGGAACACTGACTCAAAATATCATAGACTGTTAATTAATTTTCAGTGATAAAGTGTTGTAACTATTTTTTTTATAGAATCCCTATCTTTTAGAAATAAATACTGAAACATTTATAGCTTCAAACTCATCTGATTGGGGTAGATACAGAAACAGAAAAACAAGGTTGGCCATGAGCTGGTAATGAGTTGCTAGATGACAAGGACACAGAAGTTCATGGCATAATTCTGTTGCCCTCCAGAAAGACTTGAAATTTTCCAAAACAATTTTTAGAAAAATGGAAAGATTTCAAAGACATAATTCCTCTACCTCTGATGCATACACAAAGTGTCTCTGATGTTTGCAGCCATGATGATCATAAAAGTGGTGAGCCAGAGGAAGTCCTAGAGTTTGGGGTAGAACAAATCTGTTCTTGAGCATGTTGAATTGAAGGCACTGGCAGTGAGTTGATGGGAAGGTTGGCTTGTAGCTTGGGAGAAAAGCTGGTATAAGAGAATTACCAGGCTAGATGACATACATTATAGATATCAGATGTATGCTCAGAAAAGGAACAAAAAATAAGTTGTCAGAATAAGTACCATTATACCACTGTTTTCTGACATAGCCCAGGAAGAGAAGATGTAAAGCTATGTGTTGGGTTTTATACGTCCCAAATGTCATAACAAATGAATACGCGACTTTGCATAAGTCAGGACGGGCTAGGTCATGCACAAGCAACAAGAAAACCCCAAATCTCAATGGCAAAACACATGTAAAAGTGTGTGTATAGTTTTGTTTTTGTTTTTGTTTTTTAATTTCTCTTTCACATATGTGGACAACACTGGTCAGCATGGGGCGCTTTGCTCATCAGGCTCCCCTGGAAGCCGGAACATCTCCAGAACAGGTGTTTTGAGGGGAAGGGAATGTGGGAATTCATGCCTTAGATTAGAATCTAAGCCTCTTCTCCATTTGCATGTCACTCCATCAGCCATTTCATCAGATAAAGCAAGCGACAAAGCAGGTATGGTCCTCTCTCACCCTTGAGCCACATCTGGATTCAAAGGAAGCAGGACGTGCAGTCTTCCCAAATGCCCCGTAGAGGAAATGGAACATTTAGGCACAGCTCTGTTACAAACTGAATCAGGTCCCCCTCAAATTCATATGCGGAAGCGCTAAGCCCCCATGTGACTGTTTTTAGAGACAGGACCTTTCAAGGATGTAATGAAGATTCAATAAGGTCATCAGAGTGGGGTCCTGAGTGAGTAGGACTAGTTTCTTTATAAGAGGACGAGACTGAAGGAATGTGCGCTCACACCGAAAAGGCAGTCTGTGTGATACAGGGCGAGAAGGTGGGCATCTGCGAGCCAAGCAGCGAAATCTCAACAGATATTAACCTGCTCTGCCAGCACCTTGATCTTAGACTCCAGTATCCAGACTGTCAGAGAGTAAGTGTCTGCTGTTTAAGCCCCCTTTCTGTGGTGTCTTGTTACAGCAGCCCTAGCTGACCCTGACAAGCTCTGGTGACTCCCAGAAGCACAGAGGCTCGGTCTCGGTGCGAGAAGCATCTCAGGATTAGATATCTCTTTTTTAAAGATTTTATCTGTTTGAGCGAAAGAGAGAGAGAGAGCAGGGGGAGGGGCAGAGGAAAAGGGAGAAGCAGACTCCCCGTTGAACAGGGAGCCCGACATGGGACTCGATCCTGAGACCCTGGGATCATGACCTGAGCCGAAGGCAGACACTTCACCCACGGAGCCCCCAGGCGCTCTGGCATTACCCATCTTCATGAGATTCCAGTGGCGTTACTCTGAGACTTAGACCATCTATCAGATTAAATGAACCTGGTAAAGACAAATAAAAATCAGCCCCAAGAAAATGCTTCATTAAGGACTCCTCCCTGTCTACGCCAAAAAGTATGTTCTAAGTGTTGTTTTCATACATTTCAGATGAGGATAAATAATCTAGGCTCCAGCTTTCGTCCCAGCTTGTTTAACAAACAAAGATGCTGCTAAGTAAACTGTGTTACTTCTCTCCATTTAGTGTGGAAATGATCTGATGCAGAGACGGCAGCCTACGTGCTGGGGGATGACTGCGCGTCCCACTGGCTGGGATTTCTAGAGACTCTTCTTCTGGCTGGTCCCTGACTCTTCTTCCGGTTTCCTGCCCCTGGGACAGGGGGATGCTGTCCTCTCCCAATAAGAGTGGGCTGAGAGTCCTTTTCTGATGCTCCTCCATCGTGCCTTTGGCAGCAATCACTGCTTTTTTGTGTGTGTGCCAAAATTACCTTTTCACTTGGGTGCACTCCTGGGGGGCTGCACCCCCAGGTCTCTTTTAAAAAGGGCTGGGCGAGAGCCAGGCTTTCCACTGTGAGCGCCTGACCAGGACCCTAACACACTGAAGCAGAGTGGCCTTTAGGCACTTGTCCAAAGTTACAGTGGCAGATCTCAGGATACAATAAAAGCAAATATGAGCTGAGCATGTACAACGCGCCACACACAGATACAAGTACTTAACGCAGGATACAGGGCAGGCCGGAGAGAAGGGACGTTTCATGTCAGTCGTGCCTCAGGCCTCCAGAGCCTCAGGAAAACAAGTGTCAAGTATCCTCTGTTCCAGAGTGAAGTTGAATCCACACCATCTATACAAGACTTGCAAGGTGGGGTCTGGAAGCAGGTGTTGGGATGGTTTGCTTATCCTGCATCTTCCGGAATGCGTGGGAACCTGGAAGTCAAAGAGAAGAGTGGAGGTAATCCTTCCAGAAAATTGTTGGTATTTCTTCAGAGGGATACCTAATCCCCACCTTACAACTGAGAGGGACTTCAAGAAGATACCTTCAGCTGGGTCTCCTGGAGTCCGGGAGGTGTAGAGAATATGGGCATCTGATGTCCACCTGTGGAATATAAAGGTGATGGCAGTGTTCAAGGCAGGGAAGGGTAGAAAGAGGCAGAGCTGCAGTAGGAGGTCCCTGTACTTCCCCAGGGATGGCGGTCACATCAGGAAGCTGGGGGTCCCATGAGCCAGGGGATTCTGTCCAAGAGGAGTGCCTAGGGAATGAGATCCAGAAAAAGGTGCTTGGCAGAGACCCAAGACAAGGGAAAAGTGGAGCACAGTCCCAGCTGAACCAGGTTCTCCATCACCCACACAACATCCTGGTAGCAGTCAGCTGGGGACAGCTGTGAGCCAGAGAGCATGGACGCTGGATCAAGATGGTACCAACCACTTCACCTCCTGATCCTCTCCCCTTCCCCGATTGGGCCAGGGATGAGTGTGGGGATGGGGCAGGAGGAAACTAACCAAGCAAATAGGACACTGCACCCTGCTCCATCTCAGGCTTCCCAGTCTGAATAACACCAAGGGAAGGAGATGCTCCCAACGGAGTAAGAGCTCTGAGGATGTGTTCGTAGGCTGAGCTGGATGTTTTAATTGCTGAAACTGGAACTTTCTTATCTCATTCCAGACTAAAACGAATCAGATGGGAATGTGAATTGGAAAACAGGATAAGGGGTTCTTCACAAAGTTAAAATAGAACTTCCATATAATTCAGCAATCCCAATTTGAGGTATAGACCCAAAGGAAATGGAAACCGGACCTCAAAGAGGTATTTGTCATCCCACGTTCGTGGCAGCATTATTCACAGTAACCAAGACATGGAAACAATCTAAGTGTCTATCAGCGGATGAAAAGATAAGGACAATGTGATAAATAGAAATATAGATGCAGATTTATACGTCTCTCTATAGATATTTATCTTTGTAATAGAATATTAGTCAGCCACGAGAAAGAAGGAAATCTGGCCATTTGCAACAATATGGATGGATCTTGAGGGTATCATGTAAACTGAAATAAGCCAGACAGAAACAAATACTGCATGATATCACAGATAATGTGGTATCTTAAAATAAAAAAAAAAAAATCCAACTCGTAAAAGCATGGAATAGAAAAGTGGTTGCCAGGGGTTGTGGGCGAGGGGTAAGGGATAGAGGGGAAGCTTGGTCAAACTTCCCATACAGTCTTATACTTTCTTCTGTGAGATGAACAGCGTGTGAGGATCCAATGTCTAACACAGTGACTGTAGTTGGTAACACTGTATCCTACAGCTGAAATTTGCTAGGAGAGTAGAAAATGTTCTCACTGAAAAAAACTAACAAGTAAAGTATGTGTTAACCTTTCACAGTGTATATCATTATGATACACTTTAAATATCTTACCATTTTATTTGTCAATTATGTAGCCATAAGGCTTAAAAAAAAAAAAAAAAAAAAAAAGGATCAGAAGGCTGTAGACACTCTCTGTCAGGACAGAACGCGAATCGGCCCAAACTTGGATTTGAAGGTGACTTTAAAGTTGTGCCCCAGGAAGTCCGCCTCAATCAGCAAATTCATGATGTTTGCCAAAAGTGGAGAATACAGCAAGACTTAGCCCCACTTAGGAAAATAGAAATACATAAAAGAGTACAGGTTCTGGAATTGGACTTCCCTGCAAACCTGGATCTCCTCTTGCTGAGCTATGTGGCCTGGGCCAGTCACTTGACGTCCCTGGGCTTCGATTTCTGTCATCTGTCAGACAGGTGTTGGGTTATTTATTCCCCAGATTTTTCTCAGGAAGAAGATACGGATAAGGAGGTTGAGGTGCAGAGAGGTTCAGTATGGTTCACCTCCCAGGGTAGCAGGGAAGTGGGCTATTGGGATCCAGTTCTACTCTATGGCCTTATCCTTAACCACTGCAATATGGCAGCCCCCCCAAACTGAGTGTCTGGGTGCTGAGGCCAAAATCCTACTTCCACATTTACCTTTACTAATTAGGGGAAATGGATCAAAGCTCGAGTGACATTGTCCATTAAATAGGACCCATAATATCCGTCCTAAAGACTTCTTAGGACTTTCTCATACGATTCAAATAGGACAATCTTTATGAAAATACAGATTACAAATTGCTCTTTAAAAGTAGGCAGTTATTATGGACAGAGTGTTTGGGTCCCTCCAAAGCTCATTGCTTGGGACCTAATCCCCAGTGTGATGGTATTTGGAGGTGGGGCCTCTGGGAAGTCATGAGAGTGAGGCCCCATGATGGGATCTGTGCCCTTACAACAGAGGCCAGGGAGCTAGCATTCTGTCTCCACTGTGGGAGGACACAGAGAGAAGCTGGCTATTTGCAGCCCACAAGAGGAGTGTCAGCATGTATGACCAGAGCACTCTGGCACCCTGACCTTGGACATCTGGTCTCCAAAATGGTAAGAAGTAGATATCGGCTGTTCATAAATCACCCAGTCTCTGGTACTTGTTATGGGAGCCCCAACGGGCTAAAGACAGCCCCTAAATAATATTATTGCCTACTAAATATATTTGGTTTCTCACAGGGAGGTTTATTCATAGGAAAAAAATATAATGAAAGAAAGCTAATGAGGGAATCTCTAATGACCCTTAGAGTTGTTTCCTTATTGGGGTCATGAGTCATCACTGGATTTAGTAACAACTTCGTAATGTTTGACATCAATGGTACCAGTTTTATTCTAACGAATATACAACATTCAAGCCTCATTCCTTAGAACAGTAAATCTATGGCATAGGGTGGAAGACCAGATCCCAAGCCCCAAAGACCCCAGCCTACAGGAACTGTTTTGAAGGACAGGGGTTGTTTATAGAAATATCTTCATAGCGTGTTGTTTTTAAAGAGTCCATGATTTAGGAGGAGAAATAGGAGGAGCGTATATCTCAAGCCCAGATATTACTATTTTATCTCTGGCTTAGCAACTCATGCACATTCCCAAATGCCAAAAGACTCTCCCAGAGCCTCCGGGTCCTAGCCCTGGGCATGGTGAAGACCATGGGCTAGAGCCTGTACGTGGCCACAGGCCTTTCTTTGAAAAAGAAGGTCTTCCCCTTTACCAGAGCTGTCCAACGGAAATAGAACGTGACTACAAATGCCAGGCACAGATGTAATTTTCAATTCAAATTGTCACGGTAAATTAAGCCGCACGTATGAAAGCCACACTTCTGTAGAAAGAAACAGGTGAAACTAATTTGGATAATGTATTTTCCGTAATCAAATATATTCCAAATTTGTCGTTTCAGCATGCAATCAACATGAAAAATATTGAGATATTTTACTTTTGTTTTTTAGCCTCAGTCTTCAAAATGTGGCTTGTATTTTTACACTGATAGCACATTTCAGTTCAGGCTAGCCACTTTTCTGAGCTAAATAGCCACATACGGCTAGTGGCTTCCTGGTAAATAGTTCAGACTGATGCCTTCAGCCAGGCTTTTCCTGGATCCAAGGGAACGCCCTCTGGAAATAGAATGTCAAGCTTGGACACAGTAGGACTCACGTGTAGAATTATGGAACCCACCATAGAGATCATCTTGTGTACGTATACAGCAACTACTAATAATATTAATATACAGTTGAACCTTGAACAATGTGGGGGGCTAGGGGTGCCAATGCCCCATGCAGTCAAAAAAATGATGTATAACTTTTGACTCTTCAAAATCTTAATTACTAATAATAGCTTACTGTTGACCAGAAAACTTGCCAGTCACACAAACAGTTGATTAACACATCTGTTGTTTGTTGTACGTATTATACGCTGTATTCTTACCATAAAGTCAGCTAGAGGAAAATGTTACTAAGAAAATCGTAACAGAAAATCCATCTGTATTACTGTACCATGTTTATCTAAAATCTCTGCATATGTGAGCCCATGAACTTTACACCTGTGTGTTTCAAGGGTCAGCTCTGTAGTCATCAGAAGCCTACATCGGGTAGACTTTGCAACTCACATCATTTTTCACTGATACGAGGAGAGTATTGTGTTGACCTATCTGTTCTACAATAAGAAGGATGCTGGGTTGAAGGGCATAACCTCCTTAATACTTCAGTTCTCCAATATGAGGACAAGTTTAAGTTCACAGATTCGCTGCAAATTCAACTTCTCATGGCCAGAATCTTTATTACAAGAAACAACTTTCCTAATCCGTAGGGAACTGGTAAAGGTCAATATTTTGGTTACTCTCTTTGACTGACAGAGCAATGAAACTTTACTGTCTGTGCAAAGTGAACTGTAATTCTATTGAAACAGAGAATAGACATCTTTTTATGGAGTGGGTTATGTTTTCTACACGGTTTTCTTTCTTATGATTGTGCTTACAGTTATTATTTTTATTAGATTTCATTTGGATCTCTGTGATGGCTTCTTTATTACCTAAAAACGGGTTTGTTGATCTTTCCCTTTTTTTTTTTTTTTGTTGGAGCTTTCTTTTAAAGCAGTTTATACCATCTGAGTGACTTATTTCCCTTGGCAACTGCAACGTGATTAGGAAATTTACCCTTTGCATTCAAATTCATATAGAGGCTTTATTTCCCTGTGTGTCAGAAATGCTCCCTGCAATTCTTTTCTTTTCTTTTCTTTTCTTTTTTTTTTTTTGGTTATTGAAAAAGTTTACTTGTCAAGATGCCCAGACATCTCCAGCTCTCTGCAAAAAGGTGCCCTTCAGGTAATTCCTGGTCATACTATTGATGTTGGTAAGTCAGAACATCTTATCCACTGAATGCAAGCAGTCCTTCAAAAAGAGTTTTATATCTTTAAGTTCCAGAATGATTTTTCCCTTCCCCCAACTCACCCATAAACTACAGTCAACTTGTATGCCTTCCTGCTTATGGAAAGACATCAGATTGGATTCAGTTGTATTCCATAAGGAATCCAAAAGCTGAGAACAATCCCCAAACTATTAATACTTCACGTTGCACTAATAATGTTTGGGTTTATTGTTTGTGATGTTGCCTAAGGTTTACTGTGCTTCCCCCCGCCCCCCCGCTTAGGTTGTTATTAATTTTAAATTACGTTCCTCAAGCATCTACCAATTGAAAATAAGCGAATGCAAGGTGTTCCAACATAATCAACAGAGTGGCTAATTCAACCAAGAATAATCAACAACTTGCTGTTTTTCACTTATTTGTGAAAAATTTACTGAGTACTGCTCTGGTCAAGGTGCGGTGCTAGTCTCTGAGACTGTTCTCTGGGCTCACACTTCGGTAGAAGATGTAAGGCATGCAACTAAGTGACAAGCATGATAAACAGTGATAGTTTTGTGAGGGAGACAGAGGAAAAATTGCCTGCCGCGGCAGTTCAAAGAGGGTAGAGAGTCATCAAAGGAAATTATGCGTGAGACAGCTTGTGAAATAGGTGTGAAGCAGTGGATTGGATTTGGACGTTGGGAGGTAAGAAGTAAATAAATACCAGGCAGAGGAAGTGGGGTTCATCTGAAAGCAAGTTACCTGCTCCTGAAGAAAGTACATAACTGTGTGCTCACTGAGAACACTCCTAGTCTGTGCCTAACACTCCAGGAACATGAGCACCTGGGTGGCTCAGTGGTTTAGGCACCTGCCTCTGGCTCAGGTCATGATCTCTGGGTCCTGGGATCCAGTTCTACATCAGGCCTCTTGCTCCAGGGGGCGTCTGCTTCTCCTTCTCCCTCTACTCCTCCCTCTTATTCATGCACTCACTCTCTCTCTCTCAAATACATAAAATGTTTTTCTAAAAAGACTCTCTTTCAAATAAATAAATAAGTAAAAATGAAAAGAAAAAAAAAAGACTGGGAACATGAAAAAAATGCACTGCTCACAAAAGTGCAAATTGTTACTTATTTAATAATGACTTAATTACTGGGACCATCCCCAAGATAAATGTCTTTTGTTTACATAATTCATATAATACTAAAACCAGCAGAATAACGGCTTTCCCCTCCCACAGGCTTGTTGAGGCTTTCTTGTTACTTGATTATGCGTTTGAGGAATAAAACACCTAATATGACCCCTTAGGAGAAAAGTGTCACTTTCACTCCAAACATTTATGTTCATACAATTGGTAGCAGACACATGCACACTCATTACAATGATCATCTCTAGCACAATCAACATTTCTACAGAATGTATTTCTGAATGGGGAAAAAAAAGTCCTAGTACATATATATACTTGAGCTGGTAAGATGTCTGAAAAATTAGTACCTTTCTTTGATGCTTTCAATGCAGAAGTGTCTGATTTTGTAATTAATGCCTTCGTTTAGTCAGTAACAGATCAACAAGTTAGCCTATGCATAAGAGGACCAGAAAAACGAACAAACAAACAAACAAAAACAGTATGCTAATGAAATGGCAATGAAGGGGATCAGGACATGCCACCCCAAAATATGCCACTTTGGTATAAGGATTATTTTGAACTGAAGGCAACTAAGAAACAGCAGATTCAGGAGGAACAGACTGCCCTTCCCTTTTCTGCCTGAGAGCAGGGCAAACATTTCCTTACATAGAAGTATCTCCCTTTCCTGTAGTAGGGTCTTTGTCACCACAGAGGACACACCAACTTGAGTCTGCATAACAAACATTACTAAATAACTGTTTATCTTTCAATTGTTTCCCCCATATATTTACTGCCCCTAGAGGCCCAAATCCCTTTTTCCTTTGTCTAGTCATTTCTCCACAATTTATCATTCTTTGTTAAAATGGCCTATAAACTCTCAAGCCAGAGAGTTTCTTTCAGTTTTCCCCTCTTTTCTGTGAAGGTCCCATGTGCAAACAAAATAAACCTTTTCTCCTGTTTCTCTGTCTTTTGTCAGTTTAATTCACAGGCCCCAGTCACCAAACATAAGAGGATAAAGGAAATTTTTTTCCGCCCCAATCCTGGTGACATTAGAACTCAATAAATGTTTGCTGAAAGACACTGACCAGCAGCCTTAAGATACACTGTCTTAAGATACACAGGCTGAGGTAATTAGCTGTAGTGGCAGAGTTTGGGAGGTTTATTTGCAACACACAGCCCAAGTGCACAACCTAAGTAACCGATTAGAGTCATGTTCCCAGAACAAGTCCTCTGACTCCAGCGCTGCATCCTGCTGCTGCTCCCTAATGCCTCTCAACTCAGATGACCAGAGAAGAGTAGTTTAACCTTTTCCATTTCTGTTTTTCACATATACATATTCTAGTCGATTAGCAGGGTGACAGAAAGTATCTGGTATGCTGAGCTGGGTTGGCAGATAATAAGCCTTACCTCATTGGGCCTTCAGAACCGATGGGTTTCCTCTCAACCCAGAGGCACAACCTACCATTGGAAGATTTAAAGATACATGCAAAAAGATAAATAAAAAATGATATAAACATTTTTTTAGATTTTGTTTCCCAGGCAACTGCTCTCAATTCAAGATTGAATGTGAACAAGAAAATCCCCCAGAAGCACTTCTGTCCCCCACTTCTTCTCATCCTCTTTACCGCCATAGAGCTGTAAACTCTGGGGACCCAGAATGCTACCTTCCTTTGGAGAAGGAAAGGAGATGCAAGGGACGGTTCAGGAATGATGCTGAGTCCACAAGGATAAAATGCCTGATGGCAGACGACACATTCTAGAAACTTTCTGTGTCAGATGGACAGGGAAGGGGCACAGGCTGACCAACATCTTGGGAGGCCAGAGAAGATTGAAAAGCAGCCATTCTGTCATTTGTCACAACCTTGAAACAGCAATTCACCTCAGTGGATGATGGGACGGGAAGGCTGGGCTTTTCAGACCCATAAAGTAAAGGTTTGGTGTCTGAATGAAAACCGTGGCCTCCAGGCTTGTCACCTCACCACACACGCCGTAGGTGTCCACGGCCAGAACCTCCTGTCATTTGCGTCGTGAGGAGCCTGAAAGCACAAGGGGTTTTGGAATCACCTTGGGAGTCAGTACTGACTTGGAGATTTTCCAATAGTCTCCGCACCTATTAAATGTATGTAATCCATACCCATCAACGGTGAAAACACGCTTTGTCCTTGTGGTTAGAGTGGAAGGGCGACTCCTCCCTTGAAGAGTGTGCCTCTCACCAGAAACCCCCTCACCTTTCTGAAGCAAGGCTGGGTTTGGGGAGGGGGCGTGGGGAGGAAGACATTTCAAATGTGTTATGCCAAGATTTTCCTTTCTTGCTGTGCTCGTGACACCAGCCTTCCGACAGGTGGCCCGGGGAGCATATGCCCAATTCGTCACTTGAATCCAAAAGTAGCTGTTGAATTGCTAGGCATTAGACATTTTCTAGAATAAAATTCTTTATTTTGTTTTATTTTATTTTATTTTTTTTTGGTAACAAAAATATTTATTTATTTACTTATTTAACATCTTAATTTTATTTTTTCCAGTGTTCCAAGATTCTTTGTTCTTTAAAAGAAATTCCCAGTTGAAAAATATTTTTTAGCAAACTTTCACTATTGCCCTCCTCATCGATCTATCAGTACTTCTACCAAGGGTATTTCTGAAAAAAAAATCCTAAAAATTCCTAATTTAGAAATTCCTTTCGGTGATGAAGCATTTATAAGAAAAGAAGTTTGGAGACCTGATTCCTAGATTATTCTAGGCAAGTATTTATGACTTTTTTTCTGAATTTCAAGATTTCTCATTCCCTATCCAAATAAATCAGTCTATGTATTGCTACTCTGTATTTAATATTGAACTACAAAATTACGAGTCATTCTCCAGACTTTTTCTGTTTGTTTGTCTCTTTGTTTTTTATTGTCTTCTGATGGCCTGTTCCATTAGACTGACAGAATTAGCCATTGAACATTTAGCTCAGCACAATTTTCTTTTTAGTTCAAGTTCTTTTCTCCAAAGTCACTCAGAAGACATTTTGGATTATCCCCCACCCCCAGCCACCTCCACATTTCTAAACCTCTATACAAACCCATTCAAATGGCCCAGTCATCCTCCAGACTCTAGATGTGTGGGGCTGGGGAGAGAGGGGACGGTGACTTCCATTTTCCAAATGCAGGACTGTCCTTGCTCCTTTCCTTTGCATTATTTTTGTTTGACTGTATAAATAACAAAATAATTTAGGAATCCAGGAAGCTTTTCTCCAAGCAATGTTTTGGTAGTGTAAATATCAGGTCTTAAGTAGCATGGAACTCGTACAGAACGCCAGGTCTGCGCATGAAAGGAGGTTTCAGGGACAGGTGACGGTACAAGGGACATCCTAGAAGAGTAAGAGGGAAGACAGCAAGGTGACCCAGGACGGTCAGGATGGCATGTTCATTGCACTAACAGGAGACAGCACAGATTTGCCAGTTAGGACATTTTCATTTAGTGCTGTGAAAATTAATTAAATCTTTTTTTAAACCCAAGAATGCCAGTATTCTCTAGGTGTTTATTTCAAAAAAATCTCTAGCAGAGAGCAAACAAGAGGAGAGAGAAGGGGCGCTGGGTGGCTCAGTGGATTAAAGCCTCTGCCTTCGGCTCAGGTCATGATCTCAGGATCCTGGGATCGAGCCCCACATTGGGTTCTCTGCTCAGCGGGGAGCCTGCTTCCCCCTCTCTCTGCCTGCCTCTCTGCTTACTTGTGATCTCTCTGTCAAATTAATAAATAAAATCTTTAAAAAAATAAAGAATAAAAAAAGAGGACAGAGAAGAGAAAAGAAATAGGATTAAAAAGTACAAACTCCAAACGAATCAAAGAGAAAGAAATGCAAGGATAAAAAAGAGAGTGAAGATAAAGCTGCCTCAGAAATCAGCAGGCACAAGATCTGCCCATATAAGACAAAATTAAAGAAACAGAACAGTTATTCGGATGATGATATGCATTACAAATGCCAAAGATTAAGAACTGCGTGATCTCACACACGCTGACCTTCCATTCTGGCATTTTGCTGGAAGTTCCTGGGCACATGTGTCTGTGAGCAGTTCCAGAATTACATGTTGCAAAGTAAGAAGTTCAGAATTTTATATCTGGTAGGGGTCTTGGAAAGGATTTAGTTCACACCCCTGAGGATGCAGATAAAGAAAGTAACAAATGCTTTCCCACACCCGGAAATCTATTCCCTTCATTCCAATTCAAGGAGAACAGATGAGGGTTATGGTGATGGGATGAGGCTCACGGTGGGGGCGTTGGTGACTGTGGGTGAGGCCAGTGTTGGCTCAGCAAGCTATTATCTTTGCAGACCCGGCAAGTGGAGCGGTATTGCTCTCCGGAACATCAGCTTCAAATTGAAAATCACGCGTCTTTCACAGAAGCTATCTTGCTTTTGGAAATTCAGTGTCAGATGGGACAATCGCATCAGGTTTGGGACCAAGCTTTTTTCTAAAAATTCTAGTCACCCTTTTACAGAGCAAACGAATCTAAAACGCTTTTGAAATTATTTGAGTCTAGAGTCAAAAATGTTTCAGGGTCTTTATTTACAAAGAAACTATTTTAAGATAGGATCCAAATATTTTTTCCTATAAAAATCTGTCTGAACTGTTTTTGAGATCATTAGTCAGGTTTCAGAGAATTTTCCTGCTTAGCAAAGGGAAGGCTGGAAATATTTTCATAACTGCAGAGTTAAAAAAATTTTTCAGAAACATGTTTCCTCTGAAAGCCTTTTTTGTTAGTACCCACGGTTTTCCCATACAGTTGTGTATATTACATAAGACTTTATCACATATACTAGGCTGGAGAGAATTCCATAAAAAGGCCATTATGCTTTCCAAAGTAAATATTTTTTCCCATTACAAAAATAAGAAATATTCAAAAGAGAAAGTTCAAAAAAATACAAATATAATTAGAAAAAAAATGACTCCTATCTTAATCATTGTCAACATTTAGTTATGTTTTCTTGTAGGGTAATTCGTCAACACACATATTTTTTGTCTACAATTGTCATAAAATTGAATTTAAAAAGAAACTGTAAAACAGGATGTTCCTAGTTTGGATTATCTGGAAAAATCTCAATTTTTCCTGCTTCAACGTGTCTTTAAGGACTATTATTGGTTTACCTAATACTTGTGGTGTTTTACTGTTTCTCTCAAACGCCTTGCAGCAGGCTTTTAAAATGTGTTTCTGTCCATAAAATCTCTGCCTTTTATCTTGTCTCTTCTTTAATACCAAGTCTTCAGTCACTGGAGTGTTGAACCACCAGAGTACCACTTTACAAACCTGTCCCTCCCTCAAAGGAAACCAAACAGCCATCTAGCAAGGAAGGAGTGGGTTTGAAGGAAAATGAGAATCAGAAAGCAGCACAGCCACAGCCAACGAAGATGTGCGAATTCATTGTAAACCACTTCTTCCCTGGAAATGTTCTTAGCAGAAGGGTAACTGTCTGTGACAAGGATGTTGTCAATGCAATGTAGCAATTTGGTATACATTTTTATCCCATGGAAAGGATACATTTTGCAAATGAGGTCACACCCAGTGAGCTTCCTTCAGAAGAGCCCTACTGGTTTGTGGCTTAGCCCTGGAGACAGCATGGTGGCCAGGACGATAGAGCGACGGTGGATAAACGAGTGAAGGTCCTTGATCTCGAAGTAGAGGGAGCTCTCAGGAGCTGTACCAGGAGACTTCCGCCCTCCAAGAGACTGGCGTGCGAAAGGAGTGTCACCTTTGCTCTCTGTGACTTCAGAACCCAGTATGTGGATTCGTCAAAGGCTAGAAATCAGCTCCCTAAAATTAATTTGTTTCTGAATATTGAGATTTTCCCAAACGTCATGGTATACCTTGTCCATGCTTCCATCCTGGAAAGTTTAATAAGCTGTTGCTAAGCAACCGTCTAACCAGAATGTTCTAAAGAGAATTTCTACACTAGTTGTACATTCTAAGGGGTTATACTGTTGTGTCTCTAACATGCCTTCTACTCCCAGACTCAGGGATACCTGATACTGCTGGAAGGATCTCTACATCGGAAGAGATTGGACTATGTTCCAGATGACTCTGATCTTACTACTCTTTAAATTCTTAATGTTTTGACAGTGAACTCAGGAATCATATCCCAGAGTCTCAGCCTCTTTTTTTTTTTTTAAGTCACAAAAGCACAATTCTTAACTAATTAAACAGATCTACACAGAACAACCCATTTCTTGGTAAGAATTAAGTCCCCAAGACAAGGTCCCCTCTACTAAAAAAATATAGAGCATATTGTTGTAGGTTTGTGCTAACAAGCATTGCAAAGCAGTGAGATTTTCTAATTTGTCCTTATTTTTCATGACAACATCTGTTGACCTACAACTGGCATCCAGCATAGTACATATGTGCCAGAAACTATAAAGGTAGACAGGAGCAGAAAGGGAGGGGGCCACTGTTCAGGAATAGGAGTAGGAAGAAGAAAGGCAGGCTGCTTGTTCTGCTTTTGTTTTTAAAGTCACTTTTTAAAGCCAGAAACAAAATACAGAATACCCACAATAGGATAATACTGACCTCGAGCTGGTCTGGGCACATGGAGGCACCCTGTAGGGACTTACCCAGGGACGGCTGGGTTGATGGAGCTGTGTTCTGAAGGTCATAACTGTCCCCAAGCAAATGACCATTTAATGACTTTATTCTATTTCCCTTCTAAAAATCGGTAACATTTCCTGCTAAATGTTTACAGGTTTTTGCCTGGTTTGTGTCTTAAACCTGCTTCAAAGGTCAGCAGCGCCCCATCCTGCCATCCTTCTAATTCTGTGCTGTGTTTCCTTCTGCAACACGAAACCCTTCCTGACTTTCCCGGAGGCATCTAAGCTACGATAATTGTGAGTTTCGAGGGTCTGCCCAGAAGAGGAGGGAGTTGTAAGTGCATCTGTTCTCTCCAAATGTCTGCTGTTTTTGCAACAAACCTTTAAATGATGCGGGGCTCAGGCAGGACGCCATTTGAGATTTGACCCCCATTGTCACCTTGGACCTCAAATTCCACTTTGCCTCCATAGAGCTTATGTTAACGAAGCCAGGTGGGACCGAAGGGGGGGAAAAAATCTTTTTTCTTCCAGAAATGTGCTTTTATTTCTACTGACACGATATTTAGAGAGAGAACGGGGATTGAATAAAAAATAATTGTGTTCACTAAAAGAGATAGCTTCCCAGTGCATAGTTACAGAGTTTTTATTGAACCACTAGTTGCTACAACTAATGATTACCTCTGGCCTCAGTTGGAAATAACCTACTATCCAATTATCGTTTCCAGAATAGTTCCTGTTTCCTCTTTAGAGCAGGAGGCAGCAGCAGTAAAAGGTAATTAGCAAGAACTGCAGGGACAGCATATTTTCTACACTGGGTGACAATGTTGAGTCCAACTGAGTGAAGGAAAAGCGACTTCGTTTTCTCCCTTTGATGGAAATTTTGACTGCTAATGTTTCCTGTATTTGAAGTGTTCTGAGACTGTATAAAACCACTCCCATGAGGGAGAGAGAAACTGAATAATGACTGTGTGAGAACCAAGATAATTGATGGTGGTAACCCAAGCCAGTGAGGGCTTGATTTTTTCTCAGACTCTGATAACCCATTGTCTTTTGCTCTGCCCATGAACTGGGGACTAGACAGCAGCACATACTCGAAGTAGAAATGCAGAGAGTAGTCCAGTGGAAAGCAAATTATTTTGTTATTATTTTTTAAAGATTTTATTTATTTAGGGATGCCTGGGTGGTTCAGTGAGTTGAGCCTCTGCCTTTTGGCTCAGGTCATGATCTCGGGGTCCTGGGATAGAGCCCCGAGTCAGCCTCTCTGCTCGGCGGGGAGCCTGCTTCCCCCTCTCTCTGACAGCTGCTCTGCTTACTTGTGATCTCTCTCTCTGTATCAAATATATAAATAAAATCTTTAAAAAAAAAAAAGATTTTATTTACTTACTTAAGAGAGAGAGAGCACAGAGGGAGAGGGAGAAGCAGACTCCCTCTGAGCAGGGATCCCAATGAGGGGCTGGATCCCAGGACCCCAGGATCGTGACCTGAGCTAAAGGTAGACATTTAACTGACTGAGCCACCCAGACACCCCAAGGAAAGCAAATTATTTTTAAAAGAACAAAAATGTACTGTTTTATTTTTTCTTAATTTTTATTTAAATTCAATTAACATAGTATATTATTAGTTTCAGATGTAGAGTTCGGTAATTCATCAGCAGCATAGAACACTCAGTGCCCATTACATCACCTCCCATCCTTAATGTCCATCACCCAATTTCCCCATCCTTTCACCACCCCTTCCCATCCAGCAACCCTCAGTTTATTTCCTGAGCTTAGGAGTCTCTTATGGTTTGTCTCCCTTTCTGATTTCGTCTTGTTTTATTTTTTTCCTCTCTTCTCTTATGATCCTCTGTTTTGTTTCTTAATTCCACATATCAGGGAGATCATATAATCGTCTTTCTGGCAATAACACCCTCTAGTTCCATCCACTTCATTGCAAATGGCAAGATCTCATTTTTTTTGATGGCTGAGTTGCACTGTAAGTTTTAGTAGAAAGCTCATAATAAGGCAAATGGGCTCCCAGGGTAGGGATATAATGACAACCACCACCGGTTTCACGTGGCTACCTCTGGCAAAACATTCCGTTCTCATTCTCTTGATAGATGGATGTTTTCGTGTGTTCTACATCTTCAGGGATGGGAACTCAAGGGGTTCGAAGTCCAGTGAATGGTGGGGGCAGGGAAGGGGAGACTAGAAAAGGGTTAAAGAGGAAGAATTTCTAGGACTGACAAAACCAGTCCTAGCTGCTAGTTAATAGACATGCCTGAAAACTGGGGTGGGGGAGGGGAGCTAAAAAAAAAAAAACAACAACAAAAAAACAAACAAGCAAAAAGGGAAAGTGTTAGGTTTCTAGAGACTGAAGCCATAGAACTTTACATTTGGTCTAAGATACCCTGAAGTCCAGGGATCAGCGCTAAAAGGGATTTGAGATTCCCACGAGACATGGCATCTCCATCATCTCCTTTCTGGGTGTCTCAGGAACCAAGTTTTATAGGTATTTGTACCAAGCTGACCTGATGGTATTTGAATTCTCCTACTCTGACACCCTGTTGTGTATTTCCTGCCCAGTCCTGATGTGTCTGCATTAGCCATGCCTTAAACAAGTCAAGAGAGGCAAGAGCTCTCATATTTTATAAAGAGGCAAAAATGGGCACCCAAATCTGGGTTTCTCCCCCTGAGAGTGGCCAAGGGCTCTGAAGATCTAGATTCTGAAAACAGTCTTCCTTCCAGCATTTTGGGTATCTCCAGGGAAATGATTGATTAATTCTTCTGTATCTCATTTCCAGAGAAAAGATCAAAACTGGCTGAAAAGTTCCTAACTCCACAGATACTGTGGTGAATGAGCCAAGTGTGGCTTATAATTCACATGACTGCAGTCAGGATTTTCCTTAACAAAGAGGACTCAAGTTATGTACAGAGAAACAGTGGGTAAGCGCATCGAGAAGCCATGGGTCATGTCTGTTGCCCTTAAAACTATGACAGGACTCAGGGCACTTATGAATGAGCCAAACTGCAAAGGTCAATGCATCGTGCAAATCACCCCATCTTTGACTTCATTCTCACACACCACAGTGGTGACATTGGGAGTTTAACTTCGGATTCCACACCTTGTGCAACCTGTACCTTGAGTTCATCATTGAGTGAAAAGCACTGATCACGCAAAATTAAATTGCCTACCCTTCCCGCAAAATCCGAGGCCAGGGAACCCCCTTTACATCCTTGATGGAAACTGTGAAGACTGATTTTCTGTTCATTTTCCCTTTTGACCACTAATGAAAGGAATAGAATTCTGTGTACATTCACAAGGCAAAAATAAGAGCTTCTTCGATTATCCCGCAAGAAAACGAATTGGGCGAACCAATCTTTGCGGTGGGAGTAATCGCCATGGCATAAGGGTCGGCCTCTTTCATCTTTTCCTGGCTTAGCTTCCTCCAGCTACTTCCCAATGGATCTACCCACAGTTTCCCGGGCCAACCCCAACAGCGGCAAGAAGGGGAGGGGAATCCACATCTTGCTATTCATCTGTTTAAGAATTAGTGGGTCTAAGAGAACCTCAAAGTGCCCATGGGGCATACCTCCCTCCTTGCTATTTTAACCCAGTCCATAGCAGCGGGCTCAGGCTTCCATTTCCCTAGCTAGTGATCCCATGCATGCTTGGGGCAAAGCAGGGCTCTGGGGGCAGCCCACTTGGCTAGATTCCAAACTCTCATCTATGCAAGGGTTATAATCCTAACAGGACAAGCCTTTCAGCTGACACCATGTCACCCACCCTGTATCTCCCACATTTTAGGCTGGATCTTTCTGATACAAACCTGCCCAAGGTGGGCCTGAGCAGTCTTCTCAGTCTATAGCTAGACCAGTCTCCCCGGACCTGTCTTGCCTGGCCCATTTCCCTCCCTCCTCATCCGTTTACCCAAAAGGCAATGGGAATCATTTTAAGGCACCCCAAAGAACAGCCACTCCTTGTTGCTGGAACATTCCAGGAGGCTCCAGTTTCTACTGTCTCTGGGACCAAGTGCCAGAGAAGATCCCAAGGACACTGTCCTCAGGCCAGGGAAGACAACCCCTCAAAGCTTCATTCCACTCCACTTGCCCTCTGGAACCAGACTGATATCCCACCTGTTAGAAGTGTAGATTCTCACTGTCCCGTGACTTTGACACCTTGACAGGGGACATGATTCTGCTTCCCAAGGAAGCATCTACTCTAGATGGAGAGAGACCGGGCAAAGGATGAGGCTTAGTGGGACACTGCATCACATGGGTCTCAGCACCCCAGAGACTAGAATGGAGTAATAAGCTTCTGGTAGCTGGTGCCATTCCTTGGGTCTTCCTTCCCCATCTTTCCAAATTAAAGGTATTTATATCATTAAATTTTTTTTTTATTTTGAAATAACTTCAGATTCCTAGGAAGTTGCAGAGATAGTACAGGAAGGTCATCTGTACTCTATCTGGTTTCCCTCAATGGTGACATTTTACATAGCTATTGTACAACATCAATGGAAGGAAACTGACATTGGAGCAAAGGTGGGTGTATGATTCTAAGCTATTTTACTACATGTATAGATTTATGTAACTACCACAGTCAAGAGACTAAACTATTCCATTACCACAATGCTCCTCTCTTTTTTAAAAGATTTATTTATTTATTTGAGAGAGAACGAGAGAGCACATGCATGAGCATGAGGGTGCGTAAGGGCAGAGGGAGAGAGAGAATTTCAAGCAGACTCTATGTTGAGCAAGGAGCCCAGTGCAGGGCTCAATCTCATGACATCCAGATCACAACCTGTATGAAACCAAGGGTTGGATGCCCAACTGACTCCACCACCCAGATGCCCTACCACAACATTCCTCTTTGTAGTAGGACACATCCCCTTATCCTCACCATCCCTAATCCCCAGAAACTACAAATTTGGTCTCCAACCCCACACTTCCGTCATTTTGAGAGTGTTATATAAGTATATAAGTGAAATCACATAGGATGTGACCTTTAAGATTGCTTTTTTTTTTTTTTTTTAATTCGGCACAATGCCCTTGAGACCCAGCCAAGCTGTTGTGTGCATCAATAGTTAATTTCTTTTTATTGTTGAATAGTACCTTTGGTATGGATGTACCACAGTTTATTTAGTGATTCACCTATCAAAGGGCATTCAGGTTTTTTCTAGTTTTTGGCTTCTAAAAGTAAAGGTGCTATGAGTAATCGTGTATAGGTTTTTGTACAGATGTGAATTTTCTCCTCTCTGGAATCAATGCCCAGGAGTGTAAGTGTGGGGTTTTGGTAAGTACATGCTTATCTTCCAAACTATTTCCCAGGTGGCTATAACAATGAACGTAGGATGGATCTCGTTTCTCTGCTTCTTCCCAGTTCTTTCTGTTGTCATGAATTCTTTCTTTTCTTTTAGCTCTTCTGTTAGGTTTGCAGTGATGTCTCATCATGGCTTTAATTTGCATTCCCCTAATTGCTAATGATGTTGAAATTCCTTTCATATTCATATTTGCCATCTTTATCTCCTTTCCAATGAAATGTCACTTTGCATCCTTTACCCAATTTCCAGTTGGATTGCTTGCGTTGTTTTTACTATCGACTTTTAAGAGTTCTAGATATGAAACCTCTGTTGGATATGAGAATGTGGAAAACTTTTCTCTCAGTCTGTGGCTCATCTTTTTAATCTCTCGCCAGAAAAATTTCCAGAGCTAAGGATTTTAATTCTGTTAAAGTCCAATTTTCCAATTTTATTCTTTTATAGACCATGTTTTTGGTGTGTTTTGTCTAAAAACTCCTCACTTGACCCTAGGTCTGAGAGATTTTTCTCTAGAAGTCTCTAGTTTTGCATTTTACATTTAAATTTATAATCCATTTTGTCTTAATTCTTGTATAAGGAGTAAGATTTAGGTCAAGGCTCCCCCTGCCGTGAATATTCAATTGTTCCAGCACCATTCTGAAAAGACTATCTTTTCTCCATTGAGTTACTTTTACCCTTTTATACCTGTATGGATTCACTTCTGGTTCTGTTCTCTATTACACAGTCATGTTTATTGTAGCTATATAACAAGTCTGAACCTTGAGTAGAGTGATTCCTCCTGCTTCATTTTTCTTTGTCAAAATTGTTTTAGTTATTCTAGTCCCTTTACCTTTCAATGTAAGTTTCAGAATCACCTTGACTACATCTACAAAGATTTTGCTGGGATTTTGATAGGAATTACATTAAACCTACACGGACTGCACGGGCTTAAATGGACATGGACTCGACATCTACACTATGTTGAGCCTTCCAATCCATGAACTCCATGCGTCTCTCCATTTGTTTAGATCCTTAATGTCTGTCTTCAGGGTTTTGGAATTTTCAGTATACACAGTCTTCACATATTTTGTTAGATTATGTCCAAGCATTTCATTTTAGATTAATTTTAAATTGTCCTTTAAATTGTGTTTTTGAACAAGGAAGACCCTTGATTTTTGTACATTGCTCTTTTGTCCTGCAGCATTGCTGTCCTCACTAATTATGCATTCTTCCTTCTGACCTCCCTGGTTTCAGTGAGAAATTTGCTGTTATTTGAATTATTTTTCCCTACATGTAAGTGTTGTTTCTCTCTTACTGCTTTCAAGATTTTCACTTTGTTTTTAGTTCTCAGAAGTTCAGTTATAATGTCTTGATATGGATTTCCTTGGGTCTATCCAGTCTGGAGTCACATGCTTCTTTAATCTGTAGGTTTACGTCTTTTGCCAAAGTTGGACATTTTTCAGCAATTATTTCTTTATATACTTTTTCTGCCCACTCTCTTTCTCCTTTCCTTCTGGGACTTTGATGACAAGAGTGTTAGATCTTTTATATGGCCACAAGGTTCCCTCTGTTCTTTTTTTTTTTTTAAGTCGTTTTTTTCTCTGTTTTTCAGATTGAATGATTGTGATTGTTCTGTCTTCCAATTCTCTGATTTTTTTTCTCTGTCCTCTCTATACTACTGTTGTCCCATCTAATGAGTTTTTTTTTTTTATTTCAGTTACTGTTTTTTTAGACTGAAAATTTCCAGTTGGCTTTTACTTTCTATACTGTTGCTGAGACTTTCTATTTTTTAATCCATTTCAAGTGTGTTCATAAGTGCTTTTTGAAGCATTTTTATGATAATGACCATAAAATCCTTGTCAGATAACTCCAGTACCCTTGTCACTTTGGGGTTGGTATCTGATGATTGTCTTTTCTCATTTGAATTGAGATTTTCTTGGCTCTTGGTATGGCAAGTGATTTTCAATTATATCCTGGACATTTATAGTATTATATTATGAGAATCTGGATCTTCTTTAAATCTCTTTTTAGCAGACCTCCTCCGACCTTGTGCCAGCAGGTGAAAGAAGGAACCACCTCATTACTGCTGCATAGGAGTAGAAATTCAGGCTCATCACAGCCTTTGTTGATGCAGTGGGGGAGGGGCCATCTTATAACTACAGGGCAAGGGTGGGAGTTCAGGCTCCCCATGAAGCCTCTAATGACTCCATTTGGGCAGGAGAAATAGGGGTAACTCTTGCTACATGACCTCCACACCATGGTGTGTGTGTGTGTGCATGTTGAAGGAGGAGGTTCATCACCCCACATCAATCCTGACTCTCCAGTAGGCCTCCTGCAATACCACCAGTGAGGAAGGGATGGGTCCATCATTCCCCCTGTGGATGGGAGTTCCAACTCTCTGGGTGGCCTCTGCTAAGGACGTCTCCATTCCCCACTTGACCTTTTCTCTCTCTACTCCAGAAGGGACTACAGAGGGCCTGCTTAACAGCCTGGCCAGGATGAAAAACTAACTCCTTACTCAACTTTTGCTTATAGGTATGGAGATTGGACCACAGTTTTCCCTGTGGTGCTTGGCCTAGTTATGGTGGTGGTTGTCTAAAACTTTTCTGTCTTGGTAGGCTGCACTTGACCTGGTCCTTTGACTAGAGAGCAAATTTTTCCTGGAGCTTGTTTTGTCCATGCACATTAAGGCTTCCAAATTGCTGGCTTGTCCAGGGTCCAGTCTGGGATACATGAAGCGGAAGGAAAGTAGAGAGCGTTTACAACCATGTTGGTGTCCTGAGGGCTCCAGAACTGGTCTGCCTTCTCTCCACCTTAAACAGTGTTTTTATGTTTGTTTTATACATAACGTTCAGGAGTTTTAGCTGTACTTAGCAGGAGGAATAGGGAGAAGTATGTCTACTCCATCTTATTTGAAGTGTTTATGCCATTTTAAATTTGAAAAGTAAGACAGCTGGCTTATGAAAATTATGAAGATATTCTACCATAACGAACATGGACAAGCAAGGAAGCATTCTTCAGGAAAACCAAATGATCATTTATTATAAGCTGACCCATCTGAGCAGGGAATAAGCATGCTTCATTTAGTGAGCAATAGATAATAGTCTGAAAGGACAGAGAAAGATCTTTCTTAAAGAAGAAAGAGTGGAAATGGTAGTAAGCACTGAGGCATCTTCGGAAGGTCTTGAAAGACAGGTGTAAGTATGACCTCAATTTAAGCTACCATGGGATGTAGCATACCTAGAACTAAAATGGGCTTCGAAGTAAATCCTAGTTTTAACATATCACTCACCTGTTGTTATTTAACCTCCCTGACCATTTTTTTCATGTCTAAAATGGGTATTCCTTTAAAGGAGTATTGTAAGATTAGAGACAAAGGTCATAAATGTTCTAGCTAGGCACTATATCTTGCTTAAGAGCAGTAATATTAAAATAAGATAGGTTATGAAGATGTTAAAAACGGAAAGATACAATGAAAATGAGCTGAAGAACTGATGTGGGAAACAAAGCAAAAGAACAAGTTGTATTTCCTTACTACTTACAGTCTGTTGACAAGTCCTTGAAACAGGCAGAGTGACCTTCCTCCAGGAACTCAGCTGCCTCAATGTTAATACTTTGCTAAGGCAAGAGGAAATCTTAGCCCAAGCTCCCAGGATCCTGTGAGTCTACTTTAACATATAAAAATTCCTTTGGAAACTTCTTTTATCTCTACCCCCCAGGATATATCAGCAATCTCCCTCCAAGCATATGGCCCACTGATATACATCTGAAGGGTCTCGTGACAAGAGTTTTTAACCAGACAGTCATCAATGACATTGCCTAACAGTGGCTAACCCCCTCAAGGTCCTGGAAACCTTGTTTCCAAAATACCTTGGAGGCTTGTGCAGTCCCTAACCCCCTCCCAGCTTGAAAGTATAATAATCACCCACTCCTCACAACCCCAGAGGTCCTGTCCCCATGCTTTAATAAAACCACCATTTTGCTCCAAAGACATCTGAAGAATTCTTTCTTGGCTATCGGCTCTGAACCCCACCACTTCCGACCGTATCAGAATTAATTTGACAAAACATGGAGGAAATTTGGGGGATGAAAGAGAGTGTAACTTGGTGTATGAATCAGGAGACTGTTGTATACTATCTAGAAGAGGTGGTAAAAATTGGGAACCAGTGGCTTGGTTCACTCTGGTAGAACAAAAAAAAAAAAAAGAATATCACCACATTTTGAAGGGGAGAAATGACATGATTTATGACTGAATAGGACAAATACAGTTGAGTAAAAGCTCACTAATTCTTGGTGAATGTAAGGAGATGTGGTAGTTTATAGAAAAAAATTCAGTGTATGTTCTTTGCAATTATATAAAGTAATCAGCACTTCTTTGCAGGCATACATAGTCAACTCTTGCAGAGTACAGGCTCTCTCTAGAATCTTTTCTGATTAAGAAAATGATTCACAGTGTAGAGGCAGAAAAGTTTTCTCTTCTCTTCTTGGCTCTGGCTGGTCTAATAATTAAATTGATATAAGGCAGATTAACAGGAGAAAAACAAAAGTTTAATAATGTGTGTACCTCCTTTAGACATTGGAGAGACCCAAGAAAACTGAGTAACTTCTTGACATGGCTGAAACCGTCACCTTCAACACCATCTCCAGCTCAGAGATGTTGGGGGTGGGGAGTCACTTATGGGAGGGGGCCAGGAAAGGCCCGGGAAAACAGGGCGAGGCTGTTATGCAGCTGTCAGTTACCAGCTTCTCCACTGGGAAGAGTTTCTAGAGATTAGGAGTCCTTCCCCCCAACCCCCACCTACCCACCCTCCCACCCCGCAGCTGGTACAGCCAGTGAGACACTCTTACAAATGGAGATTTTCCCTTATAAATGTAAATGTCTCTTACAAAAGGGTAACTTCTGCTCAGTTTTCAGAGCTTCCTCTGTGTCTACGGTTTCTTAACAATAACCAGTTTAAAATAATCCCCACACCAAAGAGACACAGTAGGGGGCAAATTCTGCTCCCCTTAAACAGTTAACTTTTGGGAGGAGTAACGCTGTACTATACTTACTTTTAAACAATTCCTATTCTTAATATTTGAAACCTATCCTCTGGAGATTTCTTTGCACTTTTGATTTTTTATATTTATTATATTATATTATATATTATATTATATTATATTATATTATATATTATATCACTATATTAATATCTATTACATATGTTAACATTATATATTTATATATCAGAGAATTTTCTAAAAAGGGAAAACTATCATGAATAATTTTAATAAACCTGAGTAACTTTTATTTTAGCATGAAGTTTTTCACATTTAAAAGTTGCAGTAAAAACTTTATGGTTTGGTCAGTTTGTTTAATTGTGAAATATATTTGCTACTTAGTTAAGCTATCAATACTTCAATTGTCTTCCTTTTACACCGAGTAATTCCGAGATTTTCCCAAATCCCTCCTTGGGATGCATATCACTGTTTATATTTTTAAGAAGTATTTGCCCCAAACTCCCCTACTCAGATAATACCTAAACACCAATAGCTGAAAATGAAAGAGTGCTTTTGGTTTACAAGGAGTCAAGAAGGCAAGGCCAGAGGACAGATGACAGGGGCATCATAAAGTGAGAGTTGAAAGTTAATTTCCCCAGACACAGGAAGTGTCCACCCAAACACACACACACACACACACACACACACACACACACACACTGACAGAAAGTAGTAACTGAGTCCTGCACACAATACAAAAAATACTTTCTAGAGAAATGCTTGTATTTACTTCTCATAAGAGTGGCAAACCACTCCAGGCTTATGTCAAGAATTTTCGAAAAGAAATCCTAACTTCTACCATGTATTGGGATTTTGCTTGGGACTCTGTGTCCCCTGCACACATTATCTCATGGAATTCTTACAGCAACTCTGGGAAATAGGAAGAGATGATTATTCTACTTGTACAGATGAAGAAACTGGGTTTCAGTGAGGCTAAGGGAGTTTCCAAGTTCACCCTGCTGGTATGAACTTGAGCCCTGCTTTGACCCTGAATTTGTTTGACTTCCAGTCCTACTATCTCAGGTCCTTTGTGCATTGCTTTCTATAACCTCCCAAGGCAGCAAAAACAGATGCTGTGGGTTCTCTTTCCACTAGGAAAATAAAAACGAAATCTTTCATAATGGGAGTTTTAAACATTTCATTTGAATGTTTGTCCATTTTACTATATAAAGATTGTCTATCGATGGAAAGTTTGGATAACAAATAGGGAAGAATTTTGAGTTAATTCCTGCTTCCCTCTTGTGTCAGAGACTGGGAATGACAATTCCAAGAGCTGCATGCTGCCTTCTACCTTCTTTATCTCCCCTTTTATTCATGCTATAAATTGCTCCATTTCTTCTCCATCCAAGTGAAGGAAAAGTCTGAATTTGAAAATTTGATCTGCTCACAAAGCATACCTCAAATCCCTTGAAACTCTTAGTAAATGTATCTATTTCTTTAAAAGCAACAATTTCAGTGTGTGGTAGAATAAGATTAAATCAATACAACACAATGCAATAAGCCTTCTTTGTCTCTCGTCTTCCACACCACTGTCTCAAAACAATTTTCAGTATTAAGTAATGTACCAACTGATGAGCACTTCTCTGCAGGAAGCGGAAGGAATGCGACGGCCGTGGTAGGCTTTGGGTCTATTTTAGGACATTTGTCACTGGTGTATAAAATACAGATGTATCCTTCCTGTTCACATTGTGACGTTTCTGAGAAGTCATGCTGTTTATTGCATCCTTACATGCTTTGAAAGGGCTTTCTTTTTAAAGAAAGCCTTTAGTATAAATCATTTTTTCTAGAGCAAATAAAGACTCTTCGATATTAGCTGATTTAAAATCCACTTTTTATGCAGATCAGGTTTACTCCAGAATGCTCTAGAATTTTCAGGTAAAGGGGTCTTATGGTAACAGTCTAGCTGGGAGCAGAGGCTGGAGACTTGGCAACTGCTCCTTCATAGACCATAGGTTTCTCCAGAATGGTTTTAGGGAGCAGTTATTGATGCTATCGGCAGGCGTGTTCAAGGATCTCCTCAGTTCCAGTCACCTTTGGGCACTAGTGCTGAAATGATCATTAACTATCTCTCACTTCTGCTACGAAACTCGGTGAGATGGTAGTGAAGTCAAGACGTCCATCCTCACAATTCCCACTCTCCCTTTTCTCTGTATTTTTGCGGTCACGAAACTCATCTCCCAAACCAGTGCCAATAGCTCTCTACAGATCCCTGCATCTGCAAAGGTCCTATCTGCCCTTGTTATTTGAATCATGCCAGGGCAAAGCTGTGCCATGAAACAGAAACGGACTGTACGGTGCATGTACAACCAAGACCTCATCTCTGAAGATGAGTTGTGAAGTAATACAATGGACAGAACAAAAGGTGCTTCTGCAGAGTGCGGTTCAGTGTCCCTTTGCCCTCGTAGGGCGACTGGTAAATTTGATGGAAGCAGCAACACTCTAGCAGTTCAGAGGCATTTACAGAGAGAAGTTATTAGTGACTCAACTGTACTGACTAATACGGTAGTCACTAGCCACAAATAGCTACTTACATTTAAATCAATTAAAACTAAAGAAAACTAAACATTCGGTCCCTGGTTGCCTTAGCCTCATGATGAGTGCTCACCAGCTACGGGGGCTCCTGGTTACCGCAGTGGAGAGCACACGTACAGAACACTTGTCATCGCAGAAAGTACTGAAAGACAACGCTCCTGGGAGACTGCATTTCACGTGAAATTCCTTGACTCTAATGAGTTCATAATCAATGGCCCAAAGAATGGAGATTGAGAATCCCTTGAGTGGTTTCCCTTGTACTTATTAGCGGTTGAGTCTAATGCAGAAAAGAGGAGAATAGGAAAAAAAAAACTCGGGATTTAAAAGTCTGCATAGGACCAGGAGGGAGTGGCATTCCTCTGGCATTGAGGCTGACTTTCTTCTACCAAAACTGGATCCTTCATAGCGGTGGCTGGATTAAAGCACCAAAATAGAAATTTGGTTTTGCTGGAAGTACAGAATACGTATACTCTTGGAATACCTTTAACCTTAGAACTCTTAGAAGAAAAAAACAAAAAACAAAAAACAAAAAAAACCAACCCTAGTGCAACAGTTACAGCAAAATAGACATAAAATCATACTGTATAATTTTCAGGGTTATGCACCTATCTTAACACATTTCTGGATAGTTTGGAGGGTCATGCATTCAATATGCAGGAGTGACGTAGGACCATAATTATGAAAGGGAGCTCCAGAAGATGATTTCTCCATCTCTGACTCTGAAAATTTAAATATGAAGGGAAAATCCAATTTCGTATTGATGAATACAAATATCAAGTAGAAAATAAAAGTAGATCTTCCCAATTCGTGCACGTCACCACCCTGGTCCCATTCAGTGGATTTCACGGCAATTCCCTGGTGGTTCTCTGGCGCCATGATGTGAATATGGCCCCTCTCCAACACACCCAACGTCTTACTCTCAGAGAAAAATATGTGCTAGGTGCATCCGATCTGGGGGACTTAGAGCCTGTACATGGGAAGTGGTGCGCTTAGAGAGAGGCACCACACAGCATGAAGTGTGTCAGTGTCCCACATCTAGAAATATCTGGAGCCTTTCCAAATTCTAGAATCACAGTGCAGATGTGACATCATGAGGAAACACTCGTGCTTCAGCTACTTGTAAGCCATATATGAAGGAAATTTTAAATGACCTTTTGCAGAGTCTTGATGTGAGGACAGGTGACGCTGGGAGCCCCCATGGTCCCACCACCTTGGCCCCATCCGGGTCCCCCTCACAACACAATTTCATTTTGCCCGTACAGCCAATCCAGGGAGTAGAAATTATCAGCCCTGTCACATTGGCAAAGGGACTAAGAAGAGTATTTTAGAGCAGTGTTTCAGGAATGGAGTATTTGAAGGGTTTCTAGACACATCTCTTACAAATTTTCTCTCCTAAATGTCAGGTGTCTACTTTACAGGCTCTCATTTGAAAATGCCACACAGAAGAAAATTCCTAAACCACATCAGAGCCATTTTAACTGCCTTTGTGTGTCTTCTGTCCATGGTTCTTTTCCAAAACCAGGTTCTGACAATCGCCTCTGATGTGCTGTCCTGTTCATTGGGCTGATCAAAGATAGCGTAACTTCCTATGAGCAGTCCAAATTCACTGCCGACTAAATGAGCTGACATTTCATTTTTTTTCAGATGGGTCTCCAGCTCTTCCAAACTGGACTCACACTTCAGATCTATTAAAATATATCCAAATACATACTAACACTCCCTCCCCAAATTCTATCTTACAAAAATGAATGCTCAAATTGGCTCAAGAAGAAAACAAATTATTATGAGAACATTGACAGGTCTTCAGGAACCTGAGAATGGGGATGCAATTGGACCTCAGGAAGCATAAGAACCAGGAGCCCGAATGAGCACTGACCTCTTTCTCTGTCTATCCTCTCTGCTTATATCTGTACGTCTGATTTGTCGTTCTTTCTCATTCTGCAGAACCACAAGACAGGAAACATCGCTAACAACATCTCTTGAGCTTTGTATTTTATAGCTTTGGCTATAAGACAGACACCAAGCTGACTCTGTCTCAAACCAAACACCCCAAGGAAGAGAGGTATGAACCTAGCCTGGAAGTGATCCATCTTTGCACAGGTCAGGTCTGCCTGTGAACCAGAGCATGTTATTTAAAACAGTAAGTGGGAGTGCCTGGGCGGCTCAGTTGTTAAGCATCTGCCTTCGGCTCAGGTCATGATCCCAGAGTCCTGGGATTGAGTCCCACATCAGGCTCCCTGCTCAGCGGGAAGCCTGCTTCTCCCTCTCCCACTCCCCCTGCTTGTGTTCCCTCTCTTGCTGTGTCTCTGTCAAATAAATAAATAAATAAATAAATAAAATCTTAAAAATAAATAAATAAGTAAATAAATAACAGTAAGTGGCTAGCTGTGAGGAGTGTGTGTGTGCATGTGTGTGTGTGATGCACTTGGGTGTATAAGCTCATGGGCAAGGAGTTATCACTGCTAATTTTCTCAGTCTCTTTTTTCTTTAAAGTCAATATCTCAAAATATCACTAATGAATTTTTCTTATTACTTGGTAGAGTAAAAGTAAAATAATTTCAGATTTAAACATGCCTTTATATTGTACAAACACCTTTCCCCCCTCTTTTAACAAAATATTTACAAGTATCAAGACTGTAAGTTTTTCTCACAAGCTGTCATTAGGTTGATTGGGCATCTTATCATCTAGGTAGAATATATTTTGAATTGTATGAAATATTTGAATGAAATTGAAATTGATCACCCTTTTCAAAGAATTTTTTATTATAAAAGCATAGTTTAGAATACTGAATAACACATTACATAGTCACAATATTTATATCATCTAAAAATAATGATTAGGTCAGATGCCTTTGAGCATTACAAAAAGGAAAATATTAGCTGCATTATTACTTCTTACTTAACCAAAATATTCCTTAATTGTCTACTCACAAACACTGTGTCCTTATTTATATTTTTCTTCTAAATTATGATCACTTGCTATCTTGAAGACAACCTACCAACTTGATAATAAGAGCAAAATAATAAATGTTTTGAATTTTATAGCAGAAGGTGAGATTGAAAAGCAAACATGAAAATATAGGCATATTATCATTAATATAAGCAAAAACAATAAATATAGGAGACTACCTCTAAAGAGATAATTTAAAAATGGGTAAAGGGTCTGAATAGACATTTCTCAAAAGAAGATATATACACATTTCCAAAGAGCGCATGAAAATATGTTCTCATAATTAGTCACTAGGAAAATGCAAAGCAGAACCACACTGACATACCACTTCACACTCACTAGGATAGCGATAATCAAAAAGAAAATCACAAGTGTTGACAAAGAGGCACAGACATGTGAACTCTCGGTTGTTACTGGTGGGAATGTCAAACGGTGCATCTGCTCTGGGAAACACTTGCAGTTTCTGAAACCTTAAACCTAGAGTAGAATCCACAATTTCACCACCACCATAACCACCCCCCTCCGTGGATGTCCAAGAGAACGGAAAACATACATCCACATAACAAATTGTACGCAACGTTCACAGAAGTATTAATAATAGCCAAGCAGTAGAAACAACCCAAATGTCCACCAGTTGATGAACATATAAACAAAATTCTTTGTGGCTACACAATGGAATGTGATTCAGTCATAATAAAAAAAATACTGATCGATGTTGATGCATGAATGAAACTGAGATGCATCAAGCCAGGTGAAAAAGCCAGACATACGATGTCACATTGCATGATTCCATTCATACAAAATGCCCAGAAGAGGCAACTTCATAGAGACAGAAAGTACAGTGGCTGCCAGGAGATGGGGCCAAGCGGGGGCATATGGAATGACTGCTAACAGGTACGGGGTTTCTTTGGGGAATGATGAGCCTGTTCTGAAATGACATAATGGTGATATTTCACACCTGTGTGAATACCCTAGAGCCACCGGATTATCCACTTTACGAGGTAGAAGGAAATAATGGAAGTAGGTCATGTTATTATCCCTACTTTATAGACAATAAAAAGAAGTCACTAAAGATAAGCCATCTTTCCTAAGTCACATAATGACAGTCCAAACTTTAACCACTGTGTCACGTGGAACACTTGCAAGGTTCTCCTTGTTAGCGGAAGTTCAATGTACAAACCAAACAGATGGCATTGGTTTCTTTTCAGCTGGAGACAATGATATAAAATAGAGATATCTGTGGCATTTTTGCGAATTAGGTAGTGTACCCAGATATGCCTTAGGATCCCAATGACATGTAATAAAATCTGCAGGTTCCTTTCCTGCAATTGTCTCTCATTGGATCATTTGTAAACCGGTTCCATCTTTGCCACGTTTGGAAGCTTTTCCTGAAATGGAACAGAAATTAGGCTTTCGCCTGCAGAATCAGTACCAGTGTGGACTTGTTTTCCATTTCACAAAATGGCTTAACCCCTCAGTGCTTAGTTTTGTTGTCTGTAATACAGGGATAATAGTAGTGCCCCCTTAGAGGATTAATGTGAAGATTAAACACTTAAATTAATACACTTAATCTGCTTAGGTCAATGCCATGGACATAGTAGTTATACATAAATGTTAGTTATTACAGTAATAATTAATATTATGCTCACACCGATGCCAGGAACAAATGATCACTCTTCTAATTCCTGTTACTATAGTTCATAACAGAAGAAAATTCACTTCTAACTAGAAGAAGAAGCTGGTCATCGTTCACAAACCACTCTAATTGCTGCAAGAACATGTCCTCGCTCTCGGACGGCAGGTGGTGAGCCGCAAAGTCTCTGTGATGCAGGGAAAGCCAAGGAGGAAAGTGTTCTGCTGAACCAGTGCACTTTTCCTCAGGTGAAATCTTTGCTGATGGATGAAAATAAAAGCCAAATGACTTTTCGAAGGAGGATTCTGCAGCAGGCTGGAGCATGCAGCCCTGGAGGTTCCATGAGGCACAGCACACAGAGTCACCCAGAAACACTTGGTCCCCACTTTCCACTCAGACTTGCCCTCTTCACCTTGCCGTCCATTTGGAGGTATTTGAGCTCCTTCCTTGGGGTTCTCTCATAAAGCTAATTATCAGAGACTCTATGGCTAACCAGAAGTAAGTACAAGACCACAGTGCCTGGGAGAGCCTGGAGCTCTGTAAAGCCCGTCACCATCGGCTTCACTTTTGCTACAGTGTACCTTAACTCAAACAACCACACCTTCTCTCAGTAACTGACACGTGGCTGGGGCTGCTCCTCTTCCTCCACCTTTTTCTTTTTTTCTTTTTTTTTTAGTAAATGCACTAAAAAAGGAGGAAAGAAGTAGGTCAAAATCCAGACCTACTTGCTTTTTTTAAAAAACTGATCTTTAGGTTAGAGCAAATGTCTTAGACTTTATAGAGATTATAGAGACATAGAGAACCATTCATCAATACACAAGTACTGTGCATTTCATCTGAACTATATTTAAACTACTGCAGGGATGCAGGTTGTCATTGTTTAAAAATACTTGAGAGAAACCAACAAAACTCCTGACATTAAAATTTCGTTGTTTCAATTCTAATAGCCTAAGAGCCATGCTTAATATACAAGCTAATTCTTCTTCTGGAGATCCAGAATTTAAAAAAAAAAAAATCGTAAGGAAGAGATCGTTAAAATCACTTAGTTTGGGGCACCTGGGTAGTTCAGTCAGTTGAGCGTCCAACTCCTGATTACAGCTCAGGTCATGATATCAGGGTCCTGGGATCAATCCCCACGTCGGTCTCTGCACTCAGCAGGGAGTCTGCTTGAGGTTCTCTCTTTCCCTCTGCTCCTCCCACCAAAAATAAATAAATAAAATCTTTTTTAAAAAATCACTTGGCTCAAGTTCTATGTTTAAAAGAAGTAAAAACCAAGGCACATAAAAAGTTATATGTTATTCTAAAAAGTCAAAATTCTTCATTCATTCATCTTAAGTCTCCATTTTTGTAACTATGGTTTATTGAAGACTCAAGTGTGGCTCTGGGCTGATGACTGGGTTCATGTCAACATAAGACATTGCCAGAATGATTTTGTACAAATACTCATATTTCCAAATCGGTTTCTCAGGCTGTCAGGGAATTGATAGCTAAGGTTTGATATACTAGTCATGGATTCTCGAAGATCTTTTTATTCAATGCATGGTTGGGAGATAATTTCCATGAGGTCTTATGTTTTTGTGCATTTTGGAAGCAGGGCACTGACCCCCTTGGGCAGGCCATGTTTTCAAGTATTTTCTAATAGTGGGTAGTCTTGCAAGACAGAAATAGCACTTTCTTCCAGAGCAAAGGGCAGACATGCCTACTGCCCATTATAAAAGATTCGGTTTCCTCAACTCTGGGCTCCTATACTGTAATGTAATCCATTTCATGTCCAAGCACCACCTGGACCCCCTTTGAGTTGACTAGTGGGAATAAGACGTGGGGAAGAAACTCACAGGATGCTCATACTTGGTTACTCACCACCACTACACAGCTACTGCTGACTTGAGGTCTCCTACCTTCTACCAGTGGACTAATTTGTGAGCTTTCCTTCTCCCAGACCCATGCCCTTGAACTATATAAAAGTAGGCAGAACACAAAACATCCTTACATTGCACTTGTGGAAAAGAATAAAAAACTGGGAACAGGATCAAACAGTCATTGATCTATTATATTTGTGAGAAAATAAGAGGTTGGGATCAGTCCCTCTAATTATAAATAATGTAGAAAGAAAAACCATGGCACATATTCTAATATACTAATGTAACACAGCTAAAATACGCACATGTGCACACACACACAATGTATCAAGGACAAATAAAGAGATAAACTAAAAGAACATAAAACTGAATTCTTCACAGTTGAGTTCTGCTATACATAACTTAAAAATAACATTGATTCGATACAATAACATCCTAAAGATAAGTTATAAAACAACAGAAGAAGGAGATTGGAAGTATAAGAAATTGTTGACCAAACCTACATCTTTTTTGGAAGTAATTATTTAGAAAAAGCAAGGAACAGAATAGGCATCCCTGAAAATACAAGTAATGACATAAAAGAAACACCTTATGCAGATTAAAAAAGAAAAAGGAATAGAGAGAAAATCATAGAGTACATAAGGATAATCCCATATAAGAATACTTTTTACCTACAATAGAGACTCCATCAAACCGAATAGTTCCCTGTAATTTCTTCATGGCCAAAGTGGAAGTATAATGGACTTGTTTAGTTACCCTGTTTGTCATTGGTTACTCTCTCTCTTCTATTATTAGTATTATTGTTATTATAGTCTCATCTGAATAAATGAAGGTATAATGTCAGTTCTGAAATTGTTAAAAGATTTTCTTGAGACTTGTTATGGGATCAGTTTGAGGGGGGATAGTTCATATACACGTGAGAAAAAATGTATATTCTAATTTGGCAGGATGTATTTTCAAAGTACCTAATTGTGCTTTTCCATTGTTGGAGACACCTCCTCATTATTTCTAACATCTTCTGGTGCTGAGAAATCTCAGACCTCCTAATTTCTAACTCTTTATATGGACTTATTTTCCTCAAGAAACTTTTAGTATCTTTTCTTTGCAAATTCATTAGATGTGCCTTACTTTACTTTTTTGTTTCGCTTCATTTTCATTTTATATGCTTAGTACTCTCTAGGCCATTTCAGTCTGCAGTTCTATGTCCCAGAATTCTAGAAAATCTTTTTACGTCATTTGAGAATCTCCTCTTCCATTTTTTCCTTTTTTTAAGAAACCACCATTATTGAGATGTTGGATCTGGGAGACCACTTCTTGAATTGTCTTCTTTATTTCCATCCTCTTTTCTGTGTCTTTAACTTTATTACTCTAAGCTTCTTCCTTAGTTTTAACCTTCAACTATTCTGGAAGCTAATTGCAAACATGAGGAGGTAGAAAATAGAAGATATAAGTGGGAAACCTAGGTACAGAGTCCAGAAGTCCTAGTTTTTAGAAATATCTCATGTGTTTTTAAGAAAGATGCATATGCCATGTAGGGCTAATATTTTTAAAACATAAAGATGTCTCAGCCTTTTGAATTTCTTTCCACATGACCTATTCCCCTATTCTGCTACAGCTATAGATTTACCTAAGGAATGGTTATGAATGTTACAACAGGAAAGCAAAGAAGAAATGTTGAGGTTTTCAAGTGTGCACTCTGATAATGACATAGAAAGCCAAGCTTTTTCAAAAGTGAAATGGTTGTTTACATTACTTGGGTTCCCTTGTTATATTAAGACTGAGATCTGGTGTGTGTGAATGGCCAGTTAATTATAAATCAAAAATAGGGAGACTTCAGGATATGACACACACAGAGGTGTAGGGGAAAAAAACTCTCGTGTTTATTTCCAGGAGAAGGAGAGGAAGATACAGGGAAAAGAGGGCAGACACCAGTGTGTGATTCCAATTCTCCCTTAACTTTTCAATGTCAACACTCGAGGGGAGCAGAGTGAGACGGTTGGGTGCTGGTTGTGAAAACAGTGGGAATGTAAGGTCAGTGAGGTCCAGTGATCTGCTTCCCCTTGCAAGCCTCAGGAAGCTGCCAGCCTCTAGGGACATCCACATTTGGTTCTCAACCATGTCCCACTTGACATGAAAACAATAGTTCTGAACAGCAAAGGAGATGGTTAAATGGATGGTATGGAGATCTTCATCCTGGCTCCTCAGAATCTAGGTATGGCATTCAGTGGGGGGTTGCCAGAGTTTGCAAAGAGAGGTCAATCCATTTTATTTATTTATTTATTTATTTATTTATTTATTTTCTATTTTTTTATTTATGTTTTTAATTTCTTTTCAGTGTTCCAGAATTCATTGTTTATGCACCACACCCAGTGCTCTATGCAATACGTGCCCTCCTTAATATCCACCACCAGGCTCACCCAACCTCTCCTCCCCTGCCCCTCCAAAACCCTCAGATTGTTTTTCAGAGTCTCTCTCATGGTTTGTCTTCCCCTCCAATTTCCCCCATCTCCCTTCTCCTCTCCATGGGGAGATGGAGAAGTCAATCCCTTTTAAATCTGAATTTCAGATGATGATAAGTATTTTGAAGAAAATAAAAGAGGTAAAACATAAAAGAGAGGGATTTGGGAAAATCAAATCTACTCTGAGGTACTGAGATTGACATGATAGCAGCTGTATGATTCAGGGGTAGAGTTTTCCAGGCAGAGGACAGCAGGTGCAAAGGCCCTGAGGAGACCAGTGTGGCTTCGTGATGGGAGATGAGATCAGAGTAGAAGCAGGGCTCAGATCACACAGAGTCTTCTCAGTTATGATAAGGGAAGATGTCAGTGGGTTTTAATATGGAAGTAACATGACTAGATTTCAACTTGTAATGCTATTTCTGGCTATTGTGTAAGGAAGAATTTGTCAGGACACATGAGTAGATGCAAAGAGAACAGGTAAGTCACTATTTTGTTGGCCATGCAAAAGATGCTTATGGCTGAGATGAAAAGAAATGATTTATTAGGGACTGAAGGTGGGGCTGATGGGAGCAGCTGGTAGACTTGAAGTGGGGAATGAAGCAAGAACAGAGTAAGTCAAAACCCCACAAATAACCCTCCCTCTTTAGCCAGAGGTTAATCATTCTCCAGAATGCTATACATTTTATGTAAATGTCTCCCTGCAAGGTTGTTCTGGTTGGATTAACAACAGGTAAAGGAAATGCTAACACTAAACAAAATCAGGCAAATTCTGGAAACACATGCTAAGCACCATATTTCTTCTTGAAAAATTAATGGATGACATAAAATATCCTGAAATTCCTCATGGGCTACCTTACTCAAACAGGAAGGAAGCCCTACGTGATGAAGGAATGATAGATAGCAGTGTATATGTGCACTCAGGGAAGATGAAATTCTCACCAGCAGGAGCCCTGACGACAGAACTGAGATGATGAGTTTATGCTGTCCCTCTCTCTGAGCCAGAGCTAACTTTCCCAGCCTTGCTAAAACATCAGTTCACTTTCAGAGAAGAAAGGAAGGAAAATAGGTGATAGGAAGGGAAGAAAGAAAGGGAGAAAGAAAAGAGAGGGGAAAGAATAGAGGTAAAGAAGGGAAGGAAAAAGAAAGAAAATCAGTAACACTAGGTGGCAGTGATTTCATGACTTATCAGATCTCAAATTGGGCAGACTGTGGGTTTCATTTCTAAGGGAGATTCTAGGCTGAAAGGAGAAATCCATGAGTCCCAGAGAGACCTTTCTCCACTTCTACTTCCAACATTGCTGTGCAGCTGGATTCATGCCCCTCTGACTTCAGAACAGATAAGTCAACTTCAGGGTTCTTCCCCATATCACATCTTTAGCAACTGCTATCTCCTCCCAAGACTCTTGTTAAGGTTGCAAAATTAATTTACATAATTAAAAGCATTTTTGTATGGGACACATTGGTACTTTTATCAACCATTAAAGTTCCAAGCCTCAGAAGACCCTAGAGCATTGTTCTCAACCTTGGAATCATCTGAAGAGTTTGTAAAATCATTGAACCAGGGTCCCTCTGTGTAGACCATATAGTGGGATTCTTTTAAAGCTCCCCAAGTGACTCTAATATGCAGCCAGATTTGAGACACACTGAAGAACCAGAACACAGGCCAGCAACCACCATTTGTCCCTGAACTAGCATAGTCATAGCTCTCCTTCAGGGTGACCAGTAGTACATCAGCCAACACAGACTTGTTTCCCTGGTTGCCTTCTTGGGAGGCTGGAGGTCCTCTTAAACTCAGTCTACCAGTAACTCGACATGTGAGCACCCACCCAGATCCAGCAGCACCACCAGCAGGAGAGCATGGAGGTCACGAACAGGGGTTCAGACTCAAGACAGTTGCTGGTGTGACTCACCAGTTATGACATTGGGCAGTGACTTACCCTCTGAACTTTGGCTTTCTTCTCTGTAAAATGGGAATAATCATCAGCATCTCACAGACTGTTAGAGGTACTAATCTGTATCAAACATCTACAGCTATCCCTGGCACAATAAAGTACAGCTATTGGTCATCAGATTTCCTGCCGGGAGTTCATCAGATGCACCCCCAGTGGGGCTTCTGGGTTCCAGAAGCAATGATGAATTATAATTCCGCTGCAAATAAAAAGCAGACAAGCTCATAAAACTTGAGGTAGAAAGTGCTAGTTAGGGTGTATTTTCCACCGCAGCCGCTGCAGCCGCTCTCAGCTCTGTGAAATTCTTTGCTATCATCCTCACTACTGCTGCATTTCAAACCTGCATGAGTGAGCCCAGTGATGGTAACGTTCCCCAGACTCTGTCCCCTGCAGCGCGATACGGAATAATGCAGACAGAAATATCAAATACTCAATGATAAGAGAGGACTTGAACAAATGGTGTCTTGCCTTTCAATGGAATAGGGTACAACCATTAAAAGGAGAGGTCTTGAAGAATTTAGCAAGACTTCCATAATGTTCACAATATATAGCTGACCCTTGAACAAATGGGGTTTAGGGGTGCTGACCCTCATGTCGCCTGAAAGCCAAGTATAACTTTGTATGCCCCCCAAAACTTAACTGCTGTTTAGTTAACCTCTGGTTAGCTGAAGCCTCACCAATGGCATAAACAGTCAAGGACCACATGCTTTTTTATTTTTTTGCCAAGTTGTTTCTTGAGTATAGTTGACACACAATGTTACGTTAGTTTCAAGTATACAACATAGCGATTCAGCAAGTCTCTATGTTAGGCTGTGCTCCACGAGAGACCCTCCATCACCAGAGATTCTCATACTGCCTTTGAGTATGTTCCTTATACTCCCATGACAGATTCTTTCCACAACTGGACATCTGTATCTTCTCCTCCCCTTCACCCATTTTGCCTGCCCTCCCCCTCTCATCCCTCTGGCAACCACTAGTTTGTTCTTTGTACTTAAAGGTTTGATTCTGCCTTTGAGGAACACTTTTTTTTTTTTAATGTTATGTATTATATCCTCTATCTTTAGAAGAATGGCTAACTATCTTTTCTTCTTTTTCTTTTCTTTTTTGGTATTTCTAGGCTACATGGTTTGTCTGCAAGTGTTCCCAAATTGTCACAGATGTCAAGAAAAATTTGCAATATATTTACTGAAAACAGTCTGCGTGTAAGTGGACTTGTACAGTTCAAATCTGTGTTGTTCATCTAATGTTAAGGGACCAAAAAAAGGATCAGACTGACTATGGAGGTCAGTTCTAACTGTGCCTGTGGGTGTATATTATGGGAAAATAATTACCTCTAATTAGGTATTGTTCTCTTGAACTGTATCCCACATGCTGGTCTGAGACATTCCTGGAGGTAACTTTATTTTAAAGAAACAATGGTCAGTGTATCTATTAAATGGTAGCGTCTATCCAGTCATCCTGAGTTCTTTAGGAATTAGGCAGACGTTAATTGATTCAGGTTGATAACATGAACGGATGAATTTTTTTTTCTTTCTAAAAGTACATACCTTCAGATACTTCCTGAGCTCCTAAGACGCCTTGAAGGTTAAATTTCATCTACATTCTCTGTTTTGGATTAGGGTTTTCCTTATTTTTCCTCACGTGTACATATGATAGAAGATATTCACAGACTGGGCACACCTTCATGAATGTATTTTGATTTACACACAATTTCCAGAGTAATAATGGTAACATCAGTTATTTCATTAAAATCCTGGAAGTTCAGATGATTTAGGCATACACCACTGCAATCTGTTATTCACGTATTAACTAAACATCTAGCATTTTCTCTCTTTTAAGTTGTGGAGAGGTGCTCTCAGTTGGGTTTCTTTTTGAGAAGGAGAACTGCTTTTTCATCCTGTGATACAGCAGACTCCACAGCTCTGATGCAGTAAGGGAAGTGAGAACCAGTGTCAAGGGTGTTGGATCTTACAACAATCGAGTGCCTCTCTCCTCTTCTGCTCAGATAGCCAAAGAGAAGAGAGCCTCTTCCCTACATCTTTCCTCCTCCTGACTGTCTTCAACAAAATTCCAGAGTAACTTTTTCTATGGCTATCAGGGTTAACCCAAAGCACAATGTAATTTGTTTCAAAGATGTGTAAGCAAGGAAAGAAAAGGTCCAATAACACTGGCTCGTATGTGATAGATGTTACAGATGTGATAGATGTTACAGATGTGATAGATGTTACAGATCGGATAGAAAGAGAAAATCTCTCTTCCTTGCAAAAGCCTAACTGGCACAGTGGCTGGGCTCTACGAAGACCCCCAAACCTCTGATTCTTCCTTCTCAGTTTCTCTTTCACCCTAGTCCCCACTATCCCCAACACCACACCTGCACTCCAACCCCTGAAAGGAGGAAAGGAGAAGGAGGGTTAGAGGCATGGACTTTCCCCTTATGAACCCAGACATGACAGACATCACTTGCACACATAGCCTCTGGCCAGAGCTAAATCACACAGCTGCACCCAGCTGAGAGCAAGACTGGGAACCGTAGACATGTTCTGTGCCTCTGATACCAAGGCATATGGGGAGGGTGGCCAATGAAGGGCAGCTTGCAATCTCTCCCACAGTGAGCATATACGAAGAACCCCAAGGAGGAGCTTATGGAAACTTTGAAAATAGATTCATATTCAGAAACGATTGTATTGTGACCCTTTTTTCTCACCCAGACAGAATTTAAGCTGCAGGTAATGCAAAACAAGTACAATGAGGACTAGTGGTGTTACTAGATTGACTTACTTTCTGGAAATATAAGGTCTTTCCAGAACTTCTTCATTAATGTGAGTAAAATTTTCCCCCTTTCCTGCCCATCAGACAGAAATAGTCACACCTCAGAATGACTAACTGTTTTTGTCGTCAACCTCAGAAGATAGTAGCCTCAAAAAAAAAAAAATAATAATAATAACTGGAGGCCTCCCCCTTCTTTTTGTACCATCAATGTCTTAACTGGATTTGGATACTTTAAATACCAGGGCCAGTGTTCCAGCTCCTGAAAGTTTTTCAGAGGTAAAGAGCAACAATCAAATAGTCAATCAACTGGGATGTTTAAAAATGAGATTTGTGCTCTTTCTTCTGCTTGTCATTCTGTCTTCCCAAGCACCAATAATGAAAATGAGAAGAATCACCTGGGAAGGTTGTTAAAAGCACAAATTCCTGGTCCCCCTTCTCCAATGAGACCCCCGTGAGCCTGGATTAGATTCCAGGAAACTGTACTTTTCAAAGGCTTAAAAAATTTTTAATTTAGTTTAATTTTCAACTTAATACATGGTCAGATTTGAAGTTCACAAGCTGATCATAGTGATCTCATCCCATATCATAAATAACTATATTGATAAACCCAACATATATAAGCAAACCACTATGAATTAATATCTACAATACTTAGAAATATTTTTTAGTAATTCTATTAAGTGCGTTTTGCGATATCTATACTAAATGTTCCTGACCTTTCATAATCCACCTCCTAAATTACGAGTAAGTAGCTTTTATTATACGTAAAAATGTGTTTATGGAGTTCCATTTTATGTTTTGTAAGAACTGAAGGAAAATCTTGAATATTTCTTTTGGTCGTTGACCCACTGAGAATCACGATTGTGATAATAGATACCCTTTTAGACAATCGGAGTAAGTGATTGTACCCATTAGGGTTTTTTTTTCATTATTATTTTTAATGTAAATTCAATTAATTAACATGCAATGTATTAGTAGTTTCAGAGATAGAGTTCAGTGATTCATCAGTACCCATTAGTTTTTGACCAAAAGAACAAAAATTTCCCCAAGTATTACAACAAAGGGAATTTCCTGCAGGGAAGTGTTTACTTTGGTGGTAAGAGAGCAGAAAAGCCAAATGGAGGAGGCAGCAGATGACCCAGAAATTAGCAACAACCAGAAAACCAGTACTGCCCTTAGGCCGGGGACAAAAGGGAGAAGCAGTGACACCTGAGACCTGGGAGCAGCACCACCTAATGGAAACTATAATCACTTCAGGTCTGTTGGGTAGGAGCTTGAGTCTTGAGAAGGTGCAGTTGTTACCAGACATGCCATCTAAGACTGTGGGGTAGGAAAGCAATGATCTGTCTTGTCCCCTGCCCAGTCCTCCAGTCTCTCATCAGTTAGCTGCACCTGATGGAAAGCCAGTTGATAGAGACAGCCTGAGCAGCACATCCTGTGGAAGTCAGAGGATGAGGGGAACAGGGGCAGGGTGAGGACCAGCACAGACTAAGAGATGCTGTGAGGATAAGCGTGTTGGTGGTTAGGGATGAGAAGTGAAAGAAAATGTGATCCAAAACAAAGAATGTTGCCAAACATTAATTATAAGCCAAGAAGGAGTCCTTGATAACAAAATTCAAAATCCAACAACAGGTAAAGATCAGGTTATCTGCTTCTGCTATAAACTAGACTCCCACCTCTAAAAAAAATGCTTGGAAGATACAAGGCATTACATAAGGCTATAGCATATATCAAAAGTCATACTCATGTCATCTTTATTAAAAACTGTTCTTTATTCATTCAAATGTCTATGATTATCAAATTTCAAAAACAGGAATTAATTTGAAGTAAATTATACAGACCAGAGAAAAGGAGAATAAAAAGATATCTGATTTTAGAATTTAAATTAAGAGACAACTATGAACAATCATATGCCAACAAATTGGATAACCTAGAACAAATGGATAAGTTCCTAGAAACATACAACTTTCTAAGATGGAATCATGAAGAAATAGATAATCTGAACAGATCAAATACTGGTAAGTAACCTAAAACTCCCCAAACAAGAAAAGCACAGCCCAGGACCAGATGGTTTCACAGGTAAAATCTACCAAATACTTAAAGAATAATTAATGCCAATCTTTCTCAAACTCCAAAAAACTTGAGAGAAGGGAACACTATGGAAGCCAGATGAGAATACTACAAGTAAAGAACACTACTGTCCAATATCCCTGATGAATATAGATGTGAAAATTCTTAGCTGAATAACAGCAAACCAATTCCACAGCACATCAGAATGATCACTCACCATGATCGAGTGGGAGTCCTTCACAGGATGCAAGAGTGGTTCAAATATGCAAAGCAATAAATGGGATATGTCACATTCATAGAATGAAAGATAAAAACCATATGATCATCTCGAGAGATGCAGAAAAAGCATTTGACAAAATTCAACATCCATTCATGATAAAAACTCAGCAAACTGAATATAGAGGGAATGTACCTCAACATAGTAAAGGCCAAATATGACAAACCTATACCTAACATCATCCTCTAGGATCAGGAACAAAAGACAAGGATGTCCACTCTCACCACTCTTTTTTGATTTTATTTATTTGCCAGAGATAGAGAGAGAGAGTACACACAAGCAGGCAGAGAGGCAGGCAGAGGCAGCGAGAGAAGCAGTCTCCCTGCCGAGCAAGGAGCCCGATGCGGGACTCAATCCCAGGACCGCGGGATCATGACCTGAGCTGAAGACAGAGGCTTAACCAACTGAGCCACCCAGGCGTCCCCACTCTCACCACTCTTATTCAATATAGTACTGAAGGTCCTACTCAGACTGATAAGGCAAAAGAAAAAAAGAATAAAATTCATCCAAATTGGAAAGGAAGAACTAAAAATGTCTCTGCTTGCAGATGACATACAATCTTATATACAGAAAACCCTAAAGACTACACCAAAAACATATTAGAACTAATAAGCAAACACAGTAAGGTTACAGGATATAAAATTGACAAAAATCAGTCGCATTTCTATACTTTAATAATGAACTATCTGAAAGTGTTACGAAGAGAAACCATCCCATTTACAATAGCATCAAAGATAATAAAATACTTAGGAATAAATAAAATTAGGAATAAAATACTTAGGAATAAATTTAACCAAGGATGTGAAAGATCTGTGCCCTGAAAACTATAAGACATTAATGAAAGAAATGGAAGAAGATAAAAAAATAAATGGGACGATATCTTGTGTTCATGCATTGGAAGACTATTGTTAAAATGTCCATAATATTGAAAGTGATTTTCATATTAAGTGCAATTCTTATCAATATTCCAATTGTATTTTTTCACAGAAATAGAAAAAAAAATCAACCCTAAATTCATATGGAACCATAAAAAGCCTTGAATATTTATGGCAATCTTGAAAAAGAAACAAAGCTGGAGACATTATACTTCCTGATTTCAAACTATATTACAAAGCTGGAGTAATCAAAACAGTATGGTACGGCCATAAAAACAGACGCAGGCCAATAGGACACAATTGAGAGCATAAACACATGAATGTACAATCAACTACTCAGTGGGGGAAAAAATAGTCTCCTTAAAACTGGATATCCATAGGCAAAGTAATGAAACTGTACCCCTATCTTACAACATACACAAAAATTAACTCAATATGAAATAGATAATTTAATGTAAGACCTGAAACCATAATTCTTCCAGAAGAAAATATAGGGGAAAACTCCTTGACAGAAGTGTCTTGGCAATAATTTCTTGACTATGATACTGAAAGCACAAGCAACAGAAGCAGAATTAAACAAGTGGGACTATATCAAATCAAAAGGCTGTGCAGCAAAAGGAACAATCAACAAAATGAAAAGACATTCTATAAAATGGGAGAAAGTGTATGCAAATGACATATTTGGTAAGCAATAAATATTTAATATACATAAGGAACTCATATAAGTCAATAGCAAAACACTACTAGTAATAATAATACAATTAAAAATGGGCAGAGGAACAGAGTAGATGTTTTTCCAAAGAGACATACAAATGGCACATGAAGAAATGCTCAGTACCACTAATCACCAGGGACATACAAATCAAAAGCACAAGGACATATCAGCTCTCATGTGTTAGAATGATTGTTATTAAAAAGACAAGAAATAACAAGTGCTGGTGAGAATGTAGAGAAGAGAACAGCAGTGCAGTTTCATTAGTTGGAATGAATGTACCATCTGGTGGGAGATGTTGATGTGTACATGTGTAGAGGAAGGGGGGCATATTTTTTTCACAGCTCAATTTTCTTGTGAACCTAAGACTACTCTAAAAATTAAAATCGATTTTTAAAACACTTAAGGAATGTTTAATGCAGTGACTGTAACTATTAAGTGAATTTGTCAAGGTTATAGGACAGATGGTCAATAAAAATTAGTTGTGTTTCCTTATACCATCAGAAATTAAATTTTCAAAATCTTCCTGCTTACATTAGTGTAAAAAATATAAACTATTTAGGGATGGATTTAAGAACAGACATGTAACAATTGTATATCAAAAACTATAAAACACTGCTGAGAACAA
>NW_019154145.1:5698552-5716915 GCF_002288905.1 Enhydra lutris kenyoni | reverse complement strand
TTAAAGGAAGTATACATAAAGGGAGAAATATACTATGTTCATGGATCAGAACACATCATCAAGATGTTAATTTACTCCAAATTCATTTATAGATCCCATGAAGCCTTATCAAAATTTTAAAGGAAGTATACATAAAGGGAGAAATATACTATGTTCATGGATCAGAACACATCATCAAGATGTTAATTTACTCCAAATTCATTTATAGATCCCATGAAGCCTTATCAAAATTGCAATTTTTTGGCAGTCACTGACAAGCAGATATGTACATGGAAATTCAAAGGGCCTATAGTAGTTAAAATAAACTTAAAAAAAATGAAGTTGGAGAAGTTCCCTTCCTTATTCTGAGATTTTTATAGAGCTACAACAGACAAGGTAGTGTGGCATTGGCATAAATATAGAATAACAGATCAATGGAACAGAATTGGGAGTCCAGACAGAGACACAAACTTATGTGGTCTATTAATTGGTTTTCAACTGAGACACCAAAGCAATTATGTGGGAAAATGTGTGCTATCTATAAGTACCTGACATTAAGCTTTTGGTTGCTAAGGCATCCATTTCAAAAGACATCCAGCTTGAATAAACATATTGCCAGCTGTAAGTAACAAAACAACCAGGTGAGGAACCAGATTGCTCCTCCCATGAAACTCCTTCTTTTAAGAAAGTCCTGGGTGATCTAGATAATCAACTGTGTGAGTGATCCCACTTCTCCCCTCCTACTTCCTAACTCCCACACTCATGCCTTAAATTAACCAATAAAGAATGGACCACAAAACCCTAGACACCTTTGGACCATAATAAAGGCATAACCCCAGGTTCACACTCTTGTCCTCTCTCTACCCCCCAGAACTGGCCATGTAGGCTCTCAGGTATGTCCTCTACCCAGGACTTGTTAGTAATTAATCTTCTTCCTCAAAATATCCTAACGATAACTTGCTAAAGTGTGTCCTTTGATCATGATAAAGATTATAAGAGATGGACCAACCATAAATAACGGCCACAGTAGAAAAAATGTCTGGGGACCTTTGTATGAGTGATGTGTGTCCAGCTGGGTGCTGCGGACATTGCTAACTGAGTGTGCTACCCTCAGTAGCCTCACGACCCATAGAATAGTAAGTCCTTATGTGAATGGTGATGGAGCAATTAGGTGACCACCTGGTACCTCGATGCGCACCTCACACTGCATGCAAAAATTAATCTAAGGTAGATTAGAGACCTAACTATAAAAACTTCTAGATAAAACTATAAAACTTATAGAAGAATCATAAAAGAATATCTTCATGACCTGGGGGGTAAACAAAACTTTATTAGAGAGGATTCAGAAATTACTAACTATAAAAAGGTTTTGATTGATATTTTTCCTCAAAATAAAAAACTTCTCATCACAAACGCTTAAGAAAATGAAGATGAGGAAGGCTCCTGGGTAGCACAGTCAGTTAAGTGTCTGAGTCTTGGTTTGAGCTCAGGTCATGATCTCAGGGTGGTAGATGGATTCCCACATCGGGCTTGGCACTCAGTGGGGACCCTGCTTAAGATTTTCTCCCCCTCTCTCTTTGCCCTTCTCCCCTGCTCTCTCTGTCTCTGTCTCTCTCTCTCAAACAAATAAATCTTGGAAGGAAGGAAGAAAGGAAGGAAGGAAGGAAAAGAAGGAAGGAAGGAAGGAAGGAAGAAGAAAATGAAGGGAACAAGCCACAGACTGGGAGAAAATATTTGGCACACCTGTATGTGAAAATAGAGCCTGTTGCAGAACATATATTTTTTTAAAATCCCTCCAATTCCATAGTAAAAAGATGGTTTGTTAAAAACATGAGCAAATCATCTTGAATAGACATTTCACAAAGGAATTTGTATTAATAGTCAATATGCATATGAAAAATTCCCAATATATTGTTATTGGGGAAATGCAGATTAAAATGACAGAGAGATATTATTGCACACCCACTAAAATGGTAAAATTTAAAATACCAAGCAATTGGAAATTGCATGTACTGGTGGTAGGAGTATAAAATGGTGCAATCACTTTGGAAAAAATTTAGCAGCTTCGTGTAATCTTTTCCCCCTATTACCCAGCAATGACACTCCTAAGTATTTACTGGAAAGAAATGAAAACATGTGCCCACACCAAGACTCATAAACAAGTATTGATAGAAGCTTTATTCATAATGGCCCCAAGCTAGAAACAACCTGAAGTCCATCAACTGATGAGCAAACAAACCATGGGAAGACTAAAAAGTGAGGGTATTCAGTTATAGGGAGTAAAGGCGGGCTCTAGTCAACTGAGAGGGCCTCTAGGGAAGCTGTAGGTTTTATACATCAACCAGCTCACCTGACACCTAAGATAGTGAAATGATTATCTTGAAAATATTTGTACGTGTGGATTCTATCAAATGGAGTGAAATCAGTAAAATTTGTTAAAAACCCACCAATGTAAGAAAATTGTTTCAGCAGAAACACTGCCAGCTTGGGCTAAAAGGGACAAAGAAAATAGGGGAACTCCCAAAATTCTCCACAAGAAGTGGGCTACTAAAACTGCCCAAGTGTAAACAGCCACCTTCATGCAAAAGGGAGGAAGCAGAAGATAAAACCAAAAGCCCAGAGCACACACCTGGGAGCCGGGAGGAATTATTCCCAGGCCTTGAAATCTGATCAGGAAATTCCCACTTTCTCAGCTGTGGTTCAGAACAGCATTTAACAGGGAGGTAGGTTCTATCTTCCATTTTCCCATTTTTTGGAACCGCAATACTGTAAGTGTTATCCTATGGCTGTCGCACCATGACATGTTGGGAGCAAATAATTTACATTTTCAGTTTCACATCTGCACAGATGAAGAAAAATTGTGTTCTTCTGTACTCAATAGATTACACCTAGCTGCCTTATTCCCACCTGGCACTGGTTTCGATTTTGTATATGGGCTGATAAAATTTAGATGAGATTTTGGACTTTGAATGGATGCTGTAGTGGGATGAAACTCTTGGGAACCTTAGGAGGGATGGATGTATTTTGCATTTGGGAGGAACCTAAATGATTGAGAGTGAAGGAGTGGAGTGTGGTAGGCAGAATTCTGACATGGTGCCCAAGATTACCACCCCATAGCATGCACACTTTGTATAAATCCTTTTCCTTAATTGTAGCCTTAATCTGGAGAATAAGATGGTGTGCGCCCATGATCCACTGAAAGTCAGGTGACTTGGAGTTCAGCAAAAGAGATATTGTTGTGGGTGGGTCTCATCTAATCAGGTAGGCCCTTATAAAGAAGGGAAGCAGTAGTAACTATGCTCCTCTTGGCCTGGAAGAAAGAAAACAAGTAGCCATCTTGTGATCTACCTATGGGACCACACAAAACAAGGAACCGTGGGTGGCCTTCAGGAGCCGAGAATAGTCCCTGGTAATAACTAGCAGGAGAGTGGGATCTCTCATATGATTGTAAGGGAAGGAATTTCTCCAACAACCAGTGAGATGGGAAGAGAACTCTGCACCTTGGCTGAGTGTCCCAGACCCTGCCAACACCTTCACTTCAGCCCTGAGTGGAGCACCCAGTTATGCTATACCCTGATTCCTGAACCACAGACATTATGAGATAATAAATTTGTTTTGCTTTAAGCTACTGAATTTGTAGTAATTTGTTATGAAGCGTAGAAAACAAATGTATTTTCTTTAAAAGAGTGATCTTTAGGAAAAAAAATATGAAGCTGTTTTCTGCCTCTACCGTGCAACCCAGCAAAATATACAGTGAGGTTCAGAAAGAGACAGGGATGATTGAGGTGATTTACCAGCATCGAGTCATGACTGAGCATGGGGAGTAGACAGAGGGGTGTGTATAGTAGCCGTTTAATAATTTTTTGAAGTTATAATATTTTAAGATCGATGAGTAAATGGACAGATAAGGGAGGCACAGTGCTCTGACAAGAGTTTTTCCCCTGAATCAACTAAAGTGCTGCTACCCACAGTATTGTTGTGGTTGTTCTCTATTCTGGACTTGGCAGATCCTCCACCTCATTCTTTTAGAAACTTCCCTCAGAAGTAATGCATTCCTTGACAATGCTCAGGGAATAGAAAAGGTGAAACAACAATTTTAAAAGTGTCGAAGTGTCACCGTGGCAAACCTACTTTCTGTGAAGCAACTGAGTTCAGAATATTTTTCAGGTCCAAATATCCTCATTCCAATGCCTTGCTTCACCAGCACGGACCATCCCCATGGGTTTCTTGTATCTTTATTGAGGGGTGACTCCAGAAACCAGTATTTTTAATTGGTCATTTGATTAAAGGCACAGAAGTTTTCAAACTTCAGGGTAACAGAGGTAACAGAGAGGGGTTGTGAAGGGGAAGGAAGACAAGGAGGACAGCCTCAAGAGTTGCCCCAGTTGCATTCATAGACAATCTTTAGGAAAAAGGACACAGAGATCAAGAATCTGGAAAGGGAGTCTTCAAAAACGACCTGGTCCATGTAACACCTGGAAAGTCTTCATGTAGTCCACATTCCCCATTTTGGAAATTATAAATTTCAATATTCCTGAATAAAAAGTCTAGAAATGTAACTTCTAATAGTATGGGCCAGGGCAAAACAGGTCTTCCCCAGTTCTCTTGACCTGAAAGAGACATTTAAAAAAACAATTACTGGAAATTACTATGAAAGAACTAGATTCAAAACAACCAAGGTCTTTTAGTTTCATTTTAGCTACACATCAGAAAGCCATGTGGGGGGTGTGTGTGTGTGTCTGTGTGTGTGTTTTCTTCAGTGTGCCTTTATACACATCTTCTGGATAAGAAAGAAAACTAGCAACTGAGCTGACAGTACAACTTTGAGTATTTTTGTACTAGTCAAATTTTGTCTAATATGGTGGCTCTACTGATACATCTGGACACAAAGACCCAGCCTAAGGTGGGTGTTCAGTCAATATATCCCATTGCTCCACAGTAAAAACCTGAACATAGGAACTGATATTACTTTATGATTCAAAATAACATAATTCAAAAAGACAAATGCATCCAAGGAGATGACCTCTATTTTGATAAGATCCTTAAAAGTAACAACATTTTTGTTCATTTCATTGTGTTCTTTGACTTACAGTATAATTAAAGTCAAGTTTTACTTCAAGTAGGAAGTAATACATTTTCAGGACCCAAAGTGGAACTATCAATCTAGTCTTTGCTGTGGCATAGACAGAAAGAAGTGTTCATAGAGTTTCACTACACCAAAACTCTGTGAGCAGTTCATTAACCTTCAGGTTGTGGCCATTTATTACATCCAAAGACAAAGAAAATCAAAACTTAATCCATCTTGAGGCAGCCAAGGTAATGAAGATAGGTCAATAATATTTTCTTCATTCTGAACATAACATTTCAGCTCTTTGATAGAAGTAGTGTGGCTGACTGAGTGAAATGAAGCAAGGAATGTCCTTTATATGTTATTAGGACTCTCCCCTGGCTTTGCTTGCATAAGATAACCTGCTTTCTACCATGCAACTGGCAAGTCTGCTTAATTTAGAAAGACTCATGACCAGGAATTTTCAGAGCAAATTTCAAAAGCTGTCCTGAGGACTGGAAACTAGCCCTAAACTTAGAAGGTGTTTATCAGCCAAGCCTTGTTGTATTTCATTCAAATCTGTAAGTGGCTATTACATACCAGTTTGGACTTAGCACCAGCAATAAAAATTATACTGATAATAAGAGGTGCCATTGTAACTTTTTTTGTGTCAAGAACTGTTCTTAACATACATGATTTCATGAAATTCTCACAATAACACGATGAGACAGATTTCTTTTTGCATTCCTCATTTTATATACAGGAAAAGTGGTAGAAGAATTGGGTTATCACAAGGCATCAAGGTACATGGGCATGATGAGCTCAAAGGAATCTACTTCATAGAAGTATCATCTTCACATTAAAAACAATTTGGTTTTAGGGTGCCTGGGTGGCTCAGTTGGTTAAGCATCTGCCTTTAGCTCAGGTCATGGTCCCAGGGTCCTGGAATCAAGGCCCATGCTGGGCTCCCTGCTCAGAGAAATAAACACATCAGAAGAGTCTTCAATTATTTAAAAGGTTGTTGCCCAAAGAGTCAATGCATTGTTCTTCATGGCCTTATTGCTAGAGCTATAATAAGTGGGTAGAAGCCACACATACACATACACAATCAAAGTTGTGGCAAGATTGGAAAGATGGAATGGGCTACCTTGTGCAGAAATTACTTTCCTTTCTTTGGCTGCATTTCAGCATAGAATTTCATGACCAGTTGGGGTCTTGGGTGTAGATGGGAAGGGTAGCCCAAAAGGCCTTTAATGTCCCTTCCTGTGCTGAGATTCTCTGTTTCTTAAGGAAAGGGTATTGAAGCTAGGAAAACAGGAGATAGACTTCACCCAGTACTGTTTTACTGTTTCTCCAGGACTACGTCTGTTTGTGATGAAATCTGAAAAATATGCAGTATCTCAAAGACATAGGAGGTACCAACTAACATTTAAAAAGCAAGAGGTTGATATTCTTAGGAAAGCTCTTTAACAACTGAGATGAAAAGCAGGGAAACAAAGGATTAAGCTAATAACATGTCAATGAATGGGTAGGAGAGCTTCTCTTCTGGACATGAGAAAGATGGTCCTCCAGTTACCTCTTCAGTCCTCCAGTTACCTCTTTCTTTGCTACACGTTTAAATGGAGAAACTAGCTCCCCATACTTCCCTTCCATGATCCACTATATTCCTCATGAAAGTATAAAATTGGTTCATTCTCCGCCTCAGAGAAGCCCTGATAGGAGAAACATCATTACTGACAGACAGTAGATAAACTGAAAGGAAACACTACATGCCACTATTTTAAAAGAACTGGCAGAAATGAGAATCTTGGAGAAGAGAAGGAGCCCAGGGCATTAAAGCTGACAGAGAACAAAATGAGTGTGGTAACAGTGGAAGTGTCCCATTCACTTCATAGTCCGACATCCATACCTGAAAAAAATTGGTCAACGTAAGTATCAGTAAATAAACAAATATGAACCAATTAAGTATTTTCCTCCTTTTCTGCAGTACAAAGTTTAAAATTTTGCTTTGCAATTTTGAAATCTTGTAAAATGTAGATAGATGAGAAAACATACTCAGAATTATTCTCTCTTTACATTGAAAATATAGGTAATATTTCTGTAAAGCCATATTGATTCAACATATCAACTTGACTTCTAGTATAAAAGAAAACAACCCAGATATTACTTTTCCTTCGTTCATACATTATCAAAGAAAAATGGGTAAAATATCCCCAAATTAAGCCTGAATTATCATCTATTCCTCTCCCTCAGTGATCCCAGCATGAGTCTATCACACCAACTCCTCCTTGTCACCTGGTATGACACACAGTCCACCTCGCCCTCTCATACTTCTCATTACCTAACTCTGTCTACTTTTCCTATTTTCCATAATTACCTTTGGAACAATTGATAATGTACTTCTTTAGATTGTTTATTATTCATTGTCCCCTCCTGGTGGAATGAGGGCTCTAACAGAGCAATAATCTCTGCTGTTTTTCCTCACTAATTTATTCCACGTCCAAAACAACCAGATACGTGGCAAGTGTACAATCCTTACTTGTTGATGAATAAACGCCACTCATCTATTTCTTACCTGTTTTTTTTTCCCCACCAAGTTATAAATTCCTTAGAAACAGAAACTGTTTCTAATTTGTGATGATGTCCCAGCACACAGCAAACAGTTAACAATGTTGAGTGAATTGAGAAAGGAAAAAGAGCAACCATGGACCTTCAGAAGACGGCTGGCACTCACAGGGAAGTCTTCTCATTCTCCTATTAGACATAAACAACCTCATAGAACACCAACCTCAAACAAGATAACTCTGAGACCATGGTAAAATGAGATGAAGCAACTTCGTAATTCTAAGCATGGACAAAGCAAGGTCCCTATGCCACCCACAAATACCAGACACTCCTCCCTCTTGCATAAAATAAGAGACCTTACAGCTTTATTTTCGTTTTAGTGTTCCTTCCTTCATGTAAGATTTATTGAGATGCTCAGTCTTAGACATTATCCAAACCAGAGAAAACCTCCATTTCCTTAGACCCTCTTCCAGTTCACCCGAATTCTAGAAGTGGTTCTTTTCAATACTTCTTATGGGGATACCCCGTTTTTCCTCATGGTGTGTATTCTTGCTCATTGCAATAAGTAATAAGTTCAACTTGTTTCACTACTAGTGTTTTTGGTGGTCCTTGGCTGAAGAGCATTGACAGAAAAAATGAACCAATTCACATGAGCGTTTCCTAAATTATCTGCTTTGAGATTCCTTAATATCCTGAATTTTACAATTTCCTAAAGCCATTACAGGGAAAAGCATTTGACCTGCCCTCTTCTCCAGAAAAAAAGATGTTGTCCCATCTCGGGACAAACTTCAGGAGACATATTTCAGTAGGATTTTGTCATCTAAAAGTAAATCCACAAATCAGGGATAAAGGATGTGAAAGCCTTATGGAGCATTTTTAAATTATAAAGTCATACGTTGTATATTCATTCATAACCAAAATGCCATTGCTTATAAAAACAACTAATTCAAAGTACATCTCTGACCTGTAGACAGTTACTTTTCCAAGGTATTGATACATCAAGGGCTTTAGCAGTTCTTTGAAGTTCAAAGTAATGAGTATTACTATACAATCTGTGTTGTATAAACCCAGAGAAATGGCAATAAAGGGAGGACAGGGAAGGAATAGGGATTTGGAAGGCATTTTTCAAGGACCTGGTACCCAAGATAAGCAATGCCTGGGCACTGGTTAAAACAGCAATAGGGAGAGAGTCTAGCATAAGCCAACTTCATCTTCCATCTGTACAGAAGTGACCTACTGAGCATTTTAAAGGGAGAATGTAGGGTTCGGGAGGAGTGGGGATGGAGTGGATTGGAGCAAACAGTGAATCTTGAGCTTTCACAGTAGGAACGTAAGGAAGACTAGGGTCCTCCTGAGGAACCTGAGCCATAAGAAACTATGCTCTGTTATGTTTGAGTCTCCTAGTGTGGGTGTTTGGACAAAATCTTTTATGCTGAGGGTCTGCAGTCCTTATTCGCCTAGTCAAGAAGAGAGCTCAGAAGAGCCTGAGTTTGGTCAAAAAGAGGGTCTCTGTCGATAGTAAGATTGACCAAGCAGCCCTGGACCTCAGTGTCCCCACGTGACTAACACAAATACGGTATTTATTGCCAACATGGTAACTAGGTTACTGGTGTAGACGGTAGCAGACATTGAAATTGTCCTCACAACCTCCATACTATCTTCCTCTATGTGTAGCATCCATACAATTTGAGTGTGTCTGACCCCATTCTCAGCTAATGGGGATTGGGGGTGATGGGGAGGTTGATGGGTCTGAACCAGTCAGGATAGTTCCTTCCCTCTTGGTTCAGTGTCCCAGTCTTAGCCAGTCAGCATACACCATTCCTCTAGCCACATGGATTCAAAGGTGTGGGCCAGGTGGGGACACACTCTCTGCTTATGCTGGGTGGCAGTGAGAAGTCACCCACTGTCTTTTCAGGACTGCTGTACAGCTATGATTGTTAGCCCTCTCCCTGCAGTGAGAGACATCAGCCCGAAGATGAACTGGGATACAGAGGAGGGCAGAGTGGAAAGAAACATTCAAGACTACAACCAGAGGGGCGCCTGGGTGGCTCAGTGGGTTAAGCCTCTGCCTTCACTCAGGTCATGATCCCAGGGTCCTGGGATGGAGCCCCACATTGGGCTCTCTGCTCAGCAGGAAGCCTGCTTTCCCTGCCTTTCTCTGCCTGCCTCTCTGCCTACTTGTGATCTCTCTCTCTGTCAAATGAATTAATTAATTTTAAAAAAACAAGAGCAGTGCCAAAAAAAAAAAGACTACAACCAGAGCTCTGATCAAACAGTGCAGCCTGCTCTGCCTTTAGCCAATAAGTCACCCTTTTTGTTCAGGACAGTCTGGGTTTGCTTTCCTATTGTTTGAAACTTAAGTGAAGTATAAATTTTAACATGACCTTTTGAAAACAAACGGTACAAACACAACCAGGGGACAAATTCTTCATTTGTTTTCAACAGAACTTCAACAAGAAATGAGAAACGCAGAATCATTTTACAATTTAATGATTTGGTGTTTCATATATAAGAGGGAAATTTCCAAATCTATTACTCCAAGTGGGAAGATGGTAGGTAAGTGGAAGCCTAGTAGTGACCACAGATATCATCTTTTGTCCTGAGTACACTCGTTCACTGGGTACCTTTTATTTTCCCCAGTAGTAATTGGTTGCTCTGAAGTATACATTAAAATAAAATTAGTTGGTGAGTAATAACCCCTTTTAAATTCATGTACCATAATGGTGTCAATTTATTTGAATAGTTAGCTTAAAAAGCCATTGTATTGAACTGGGCATAAGCACATTCACAGGCAAGTGCCTTTTATACCCCTGTGCTCTCTACTCTCTCATCCATTATCTCCTAATTAAACAACAAAGGTTCTCTGGAAATGCCCCAGTTAGACATCATTACTAAGCATTTTGCCATCATTTGCTGGATTAATGTGACTAATTATACAACCTGCAGCAATGAGTCAAGACCTTGGTGAAACAGTTGAAATGAGGTGTACAAATCCCTTTGTAAATTGCTTTAAATCAAAGCAAGTTCATGCGTTATTGATAGACTAGATTACTTTAAATGTCAGTATCTCTCTTTTCCTCCCAGTCATTGCACGCTCTAAAAGGTGACTGGATGATTTATAGCTCTAGGGGATTACTTCTCAGGAACAACATTGAATCCTTGTTCTGCTTCAGAGCCGCAACCATTTCGTCGGCGTCAGGAGACTAGGTATTGTATTAGGTCTTCTTCTCCTGGTACGGATCAGGAGAAGGGTAAAAAGAAAAGTCCACAGAACATATGCCACATGCTTGATAACCATTTATGTCTAAAAGGATGGCAGGAGGGGTGCCTGGCTGGCTCAGTAGGTAGACTATATGACTCTTTAGCTCAGTGTTACAAGTTCAAGTCCCACGTTGGGTGTAGTGAGTATTAAAAATCTTTAAAAAAATAAAACAGAAAAGTAAAAGGATTGAGAGGGAGACTTAGTGGTTTAAAAGGTAGGCTCTGAGTAGAAATCACCAGGGCTCAGTTCCTGGCTCTTCTCCTTCCTAGTTGTGTAATCTTAGGGAAATATGTGATCCTTTCAAGCCTCATTTTCCCACTCTGTAAAATGGGTATAATAATTACTCCTATCACATCACATTGTTGTGAGAACTCAGTGCTTATGAAGTGCTCAGCCACGATACTTACTAAAATTCCACAAAAGTTAGCTTACAGTTTTATGAAGAGGAATATGATAATCTGGTATAAAAATTTGAACATTAATACAAATGTGTTTATATTTATTCTTATTACATACTATTAGCATCTCAGAAGAGGGATTTAGGGCTTTTCTAAGATTTGAAGTCTGATATAAGGCCTTTCCAGTGTGGGGCTGAAGTAGAAGAGGGTAGAGACCAAGACATAATAATTCAAGATTGGTGACAATAGTGGTACAAAGATTTCTAGACAAGAGGTTCAAATAGACTCGGGGTATAAATTATCATTTGCTCTTCTCTGAGGAGAGCTGATGGGTCTTTCAGGGAATCCTTGAACTGAGTGATAAGGTTACTTGCCTCTTACATTTTCCTGAGTGAGAGCTTCCTAGAACAAAATTGTGTTGATGAACAGATTGGAATAAAAGTCACATTAATGTGGACAATAAGCTGTGTGAACTTCTGATTTTAATGTAAAATAAAATAGTGGTTAACTCAGAATTTGCTTCCATGGAAAACCTTCTAGGATTAATTTTTGCAAGAAATTTCAATTCCAAACTTTATTTTGTAAAAGTGCTGCTAGGTCTCTGTGTGTTCATTTAGTACTTCCCATGTGTGCATACAAGAAAAGGAACTGGGAAGAAAAGAAGTCAGCCTTAACTTCTCTTTAGAGAATCCACATTTGCAGACTTAAGAAACTACTTAGCATGATGAATAACGAAGAATTATGTCAAAGTTCTGGTCTCTTTATTTGGGATGTTCTCAAGGTTTGATTTGGGGTTACACTGCTGAAATCTTTTGTTTGTTTGTTTTTCTGGATGTGAAGGAGAAAATCATTAAAAAGAACATGGCAACAACTCTCTCTCCTTACCAGTCATTGGACTCCACTACTTCTTTCTTTTTTTTTTTTTTTTAGATTTTATTTATTCATTTGAAAGAGAGCAAGAGCACCAAAGCAAGGGGAGAGCAGAGGGAGAGGGAGAAGCAGACTCCCCGCTGAGCAGGGAGCCCAATGCAGGCTCAGTGCCAGGATCCTGGACATCATGACCTGATACTTAACCATCTGAGTATTTCCTTACCCTCTTGGCTCTACACCCTCCTTACTCAATTCATAGTCTATAAATCAATTCATATTCTATAAATCTTAAAAAGTGATGACAACTGACAGGACTGCCATTGCTAGCCCTTCAAATCTCTTGCCCTTTTCTTCCTGAATGCCACTTCTCTTGCAAAACACCACCCATTGATGAACCCAGTTGTTGCAAATGGAGAGCCTTGCCCACTTTTACTTAGCCATGCAAAATCCTTGGTTACTCTTGGTAACAGTAGTGCGGACAGTTTGAAGTAGGTGAAAGCCGGCTATTTCCTCACAAATCCACTGCTTGGTTATAATAAAATCGAGGCACAGATTAAATGTCGCCACAAACATAGACTTCTTGTGTACAATTATGGATTAGCAAGCGGGTGACAGAGGCTCTGTAGGCTCAGCGTTCTGGCCTTTTAGAGGTCTGTCTACCTCTGGCATGAAACTAACTTGACACAGACACAACACTGCACAACCCTTACGTTTGCTGTTAGACCATCAGAAACTCTTTAATCAATGACTAGACCAGGGTCCATATAAGGATATATTTTGCTCCTATGCCTTCAAAATATTTTAGGCAACTCACACATCTTGAATACCACTGATTTCACCACTGAGAGCCCATTTCCAGCAATTATGTTAATTCACAAGCCTCTAACTTTGCAAATAAAATTTGTTTTAACATTCACTGTGCTAATAAAGAAAAAAAAATCCTGGTGTCGATCAGGAACAGAAAGTGCTACATTTCTTGCAGTGAATGCCTAAGAGTGTGGCCTGTCTAGCATCCTTGAAAGGCAAATCCTAAGATGACAACTGACTGCTCCTCCATCAGACTCTCAATATTTTTAATCTGGAGGAAATTTTAAATGATTTTCAGATACAAAATGTTCAAGAGGCATGATATATGTGGCCTATGGTATATGAACATGGACATTTTTCTCTTGTTTAAAATTAAAAGTAACTTGGGACGCCTGGGTGGCTGTCGGTTAAATGTCTGCCTTTGGCTCAGGTCATGATTTCAGGGTTCTGGGATGGAGCCCTGCGTCGGGCTCCCTGTTCAGTGGGGAGCCTCCTTATCTCTCTGCCTCCGCCTGCCACTCTGCCTGCTTGTGCACCCTTGCTCACTCTCTCTGACAAATAAATAAATAAAATCTTAAAAAAAATAAACAAATTTAAAAATAACTTCAGTCATTGTTGGATAAAAGGTAGAACAGTTAAGCTTACTTTACCTTTCTTAAAATTTAACTCTTCCTTTCCTTTTAGAAATTTTAAACATTCATAAAGCAAATATAATACCTTTCTGTTAAATAACTAGTTTAAACCAAAATGGAATTTAATTTTTTAAAATCTGGCTCAATAGAGAAAATTTAAAGAAAGATTATAAATTTAATTAATGTTATTTATAGTGTGAAAATGTATAGGCAAACAATAAAACAATAAATAATAAATAGCAAAGCTTCTAAAATCATAAGCCAAAGCAAAATGAATAAAAATATAGCTTAAGAAATGATTTTAACATAACCCTTTGACAAGCATTTCTTACAAAGTGATATAATCAAGCTCAAATGTGGGCTTAGCAACTACAAAATTATATGTGTTGATTTCTTCATCTTTTTGAGAAACCTACATATGCATTTAAAAAGTGTTATTTTTGAAACTGAAAATAAAGGATGAAATTTACCTCAAGTTCAAAACTGCTTGCACGGTGTCGCATCAAAATTCAATTCTGCGTCAAACTTGAGACAAACACACACAGATTTCATTTTCAACTGAAATTGGATAATTTTTGCTCCTGCTCCACGTTTGAGAACAATCGAAATCAGCAGCCAAATGTCTGTTGTTTCCTCTTAACTGGCGGGACACTCTTTTTACACAGAAATCCAGCTCTCATTGAGGGAGACATCAAGAGTGTAAAATTGTATATCTCTACAGCTCCCAGACTTTTTCCTCTTCTCCCAAAACTGTGCTGTCAGGCTGAGCAAAAGATTGAGAGAAAGGCTCCCTCAGCTGGTCATGCACTTGCATTTAAAGAGAGAGAAAATATAATTCAAGTTTCTTCTGGTTCTTCTGGTTCTTTTTTTCAATAAGGATAGACATCTGTTGGTAGCCTTAGGCTCAACTAACAATGCAAACATCTGAAGATTTTCTTTGCAACATGATTTTTTCCAAAAATGCCATTTCCTTCTAAGTTCAAAAATCTTGACATTTGGCATGAAAATGTTTTTTGCAAAGACTTGTTCAACTGATTGGTGCGATGAAAAACATCTGCTAATTTGGCGAGGGTCAGCAGCCATCTTCCATCTTAGACGCACTCTGCGAAATGTGGTCTTCTGTGTTCTTGAAATTTTCCCTCAAGCACACCAGTGAAATTTCTTTTTGCAGGAGATTATGTCTCTTCATTGGGGTTTTCATACAATTTTTTTAAAATTTTCAATTGAGCTGACCTTTGTCTAATGAAGCTAACCATATTTGTGGCATCCAAAAGTTTTTCCATTTCCTCTCCAAGAGTTTTTGATCCAAGCACCTCTTTATGAACCAATCACAGTGTTGTGACAATGTCAGGATTTCCTCTCTCTTTTTACAAAAGAGGGAATTTCTCACAGAGCCAACCATGGAAAAGGCCTTACCAGTACAGATGCCAACACGATTCCTCCAAAACCGATGCTTTGCTTCAAGACATGAAAACAAAAATGAAAATACATCTTGGCCTTGGCTTGTTTGAGCAGCTTGTTGTAGCTGACAATATTTCTTGGATTTTGTCATTATTTACAAACCTTACAAATGACACAATTGGTATCAATCTAGATGAAGAAGCTGTTTTTATCAGTTTATTATACAAAACCTTTCCCGCATTAAGTGGCTTCTCACCAATACATCAACTCATCATACAGCAGAATGTAGGAGAGAGAGAGCAGAACCTTTCCTATTTTTTGTGCTGTAAATTGTCCTAGCATTTAAATCAGTATAATTTTATGTGCTGGGGATTATTAGGTTCTCACCAAAGGTTTGATCTTTTTACTTTTTTTGGGCAATAAGTTTTGCTACTAAAAAAGTTGCTTCCTGAGCCATCTTTCTGAAAGAGAGTCTTCAACAAATACGCTACACAGTTTCAAAATTCCAATGACGATTTAAAATAGTCAACATCTGTCCTTGTCAGGCTTCTTATAAGGTATCTTTTCCATTTTGCCAGAGTCATTGTAGCTTTCGTTAAGTTGTTTGCCATGGAGAACTGAAATGGGGTAGAACAATTTGGATGAGCTGTGCCATCCACTGATGAGCAGTTTCCACTGTACGTACGAACCTGTAGGCTTCTTGTGTGCCCTTTGATGCAACAAAATGACTCAGAAGACAGGTTCTTTGTCACTCCATTGCTTTATCAGAACTGTCTGTAAGTCTAGATCTAGAAATCTCTTGCATCTCACATGTCATTTTCAAAAATCACCACATGGCCCCTCAGATGTGTTTGGAAACATAAATCCCAATGAATTATTATGCAGGATGTATAATGAATAACTGAACAAAAATTGCAAAAAAAATATGAAAAGGTCTCAATAAAATTCCCTTCTAACCTACAAGGTGCTGCTTCAAAAGGTTTATAGCAGCAAAATGGCAGGGGTGGTGGTGGAAGGCAGAAGTAGAAACAATGAAAATTCCTTCTTTAAAGTGAAAATTCCCTCCAATTTTCTATTGCCACTCTGGGTTCAACTTGTCTGCTCCGTGGATTAGCCAGGAGTGTGGGAGGGTTGGGGAAGGCTGTGTAATTCTGAAAGGGAGAGAGCGCTATCTTGTCTAGGGCTCTCCATACATGCAAGACAACACTCACCCGTCATTAACAGCCTTCCGCAAATGCACACAGTCCCACTGTTCACCGCCATCCAGCAGGGCAAAAGAACCTCTACCAAAATTCTGACAAGTCAGCTGGGTCACTAGTAACACTAGCATCATGGGGTTTGTGAAGTTCCAAAAATGGTGTTTACTGTTTCATTCATGACCTCTGGCAGAATCACTAGCGTTGTCTCACAAGATCCCTAGTCTTTGTGTAGTGTAAATGAACACACACATTTATATCTTACTGTTTATGCTAAAGTGTATTAGAAGTAAATAACAGACGATTGGTGAGTGTCCACTTTCCTATGATTGTCCTTGGGCATCTGAGGGTTTCTGAAACAATTCACGTGACCCAGTTGTGGCAGGGATGTTCCTGATGTCTGGTAACTCCCAATGGCCTGCTAACTGTAGGGGGCATCTCTGGTAGGCTTGCTCTGCCAGCTTTCCCAAGGACAGTTTCATACTTTTCCTTCTGTTTTCAAATCACACACTGAGCCTCCCTCTTATGTCTTCTCCCGAATGCTCTCAGTTTCCAGCAACTTCCATCATACTTCAAGACCTGCTTCATACGCCCCTCAGCAAAACTAAATATAAACCTATTTTCATTTAGCCTCAATCTTCATGTATTCCCTTCTGCCATCATGAAAGAGGTGTCCTTCCTTTTATCCATGACAACCTCTTTGCTTGGTCTGCATCCCATCTAGTCTTTTCCCCTTCAAGACTTTCATCTGCGTGGTCCCATTTATCTTACACCAGCCTGTCTTTCAACTGGGTCATTTCCATCAACATGAAAATGTACTGTAATATCTCTCAACTTAAAAACAAAGTGAAAAATACCTCCAGATGTTATCCAGCCCTATGACCTCTTTCACAGTAAAACCACTTGAACTAGTGCTTCCCACAAACTCTTTCCACTTCCTCACCTGTTAGCTCTCCTCAGACTAATACACATTTGTGTCACTTCACTCTGCCTGCTTTTGTCCAAGTGACCACTGTCTTCTAGTTACCAGATATGCTGATTCTACACCTCCTCTTAGCAGCATTTTTGTGTAATTCACCCTCCCATCTTTTATTTATTTTTTGCTACAAGAATATTTATTTTTGTAATGGGTTTATTGAGATACAATTTATACGCCACACAAATAGTTCATTTAAAGCATACAATGCAATGGTTTTTAGGATATTCTCAGAGTTGTACAACCACCACCACAATAATTTTTACAACACTTTTATCATCCCAGAAAGAAACACTGTATTCTACTGTGGCCATCACTTTCTAATCTCTCCAACTCCCCTCCCAGCCCAAGGCATTGAATAATCTACCCTCTATCTCTATGGAATTTTCTATTCTGGACGTATCATTTAAATAGAATTATACAATTTATTATCTTTTCACATAGAATGTTTTCAAAGTTATCCATGTTATAGACTGAATCAGTACTTCATTCTTTTTTTTTTAAGATTTTATTTATTCATTTGACACAGAGAGAGAGAGAGATCACAAGAAAGCAGAGCATCAAGCGGGGGGAGGGGGTGGGGGGAATCAGGCTCCCTGCTGAGCAGACAGCCTGATGCAGGGCTCAATCCCAGGACCCTGAGACCATGACCTGAGCCAAAGGCAGAGGCTTAACCCACTGAGCCCCCCAGGTGCCCCAGTACTTCATTCTTCTTGATTGTCTAATAATATTCCACTGTGTGGATATATCATATTTTCTTTTTTCTTCTTTTCTCTTGGGTACATGCCAAGTAGCAGAATTATCAGGGCAAATGGTAGCTCTATGTTTAACCTTTTGAGGAACCACAAGACTGTTTTCCAAAGGGGCTATGCCAATTTACGTTCCCACCAGCAATCAATAAAGGTTCTAAGTTCCCCCTTTTTACCAACACTGGTTCTTGTCCACCTTTTTGATTATTGCCATCCTAGTGGATGTGAAGTGATATGTCATTGTGGTTTTGACTGGCATTTCCCTGATGACTAATAAGCACTATTCATGTGTTTATAGGTCATTTTTATATCTACTTCAGAGAAATGTCTATTTGAATCCTTTGTCCAGCTTAAAAATTATTTACTGATACTTTTTTTTTAATTTCTTAATTTTATTTTTTATAAACATATAATATATTTTTATCCCCAGGGGTACAGGTCTATGAATCGCCAGGTTTACACACTTCACAGCACTCACCAT
>NW_019154145.1:5578051-5688552 GCF_002288905.1 Enhydra lutris kenyoni | reverse complement strand
GAGCCCGATGTGGGGCTCGATCCCAGGACCCTGGGATCATGACCTGAGCCGAAGGCAGAGGCTTTAACCCACTGAGCCACCCAGGCCCCCCTTTTGGCTTGTTTTTTGTTTTGTTTTGTTTTTTTGCCCTGGCTCATTCCTTTTCATCTTTAAAGTCTTAGCTAAATTACCTCTTGCACTGAGTGGGCTTCTTTATCCACACAAAATAGCAACTGACCTTTGTTCCCAGCACTTTTTTCTTTTCCTTCGTTGTACTCATTATAATTTTCACTGTATGTTTATTTGTGTGACTATCTGTTTTATGTCTGTCTCCGTCAACGGAACACAAGCTTCGTACTTAACTTTGTTCATCACTTCGTATATATGACCTAGTGCAACTCCCACCATTTAATAATGCTGAATAAATATGGATGGAAGGGATGCTGTATGGAACCGCCTCATTCTATCAGGAGGGGTCGAGTTCATCCACAAAAGAATCAATTTCAGATTGAGTAAGTGTTGGGTCAGTAATTGTGAGTTTGCGGGGGCGGGGGCGGAGGGGAGAAGCCCAGTGAGGAGAATAATTTTCTTGCCTTCATGTCAAACATAGCACCAAAACCAGAGTTGCATTAAGAAAATACTTAAGAAACAGAGCCAAAATTATCTGGGGGAAAAAAAACAGAAAATGGCTATCTGGAAGACGTGGAAATAGGCAAGATATGTTCTCATTATGGACACTCAGAAAGCCAAACACAGCGTCCAGAGCAACCTGATTGCCCCTGAGAACCAGGAAAGGGTTAGTTTCTGGTGTACTAGCACAGAAGTAGATGAGCCAGTAGGAAATGTTCCAATGAAAGCCATGTGTCAGTGAACTGACTACATTAACAAGGAGGTGTAACACATCTACCAACCCTATCTCTAGATGAGGGAAGGGAAAGTTTGGGAGCTAAGAGTAAAAGAGAGGCATAAGGAAATGGGGGGTTTTCAAATTGACCCACATTTTGTCCCTTTTCTTTCTTTCCTTTTTTTTTTTTACTTGCCTGTTCTCAAGGACCCCAAAACAAAGTATTTTCACTAAAAGGACTAGTCTCCATCAACACCCTTCAGCAGATAATGTGGGGAATTCATTACTTGTAGTTGGGGCTGACTTTGTGGGTGTACAGCCAGCACAGTTGTACGGGACCCCAGCTCATAAGAGCAACACACTTGATCTCACATTCTCCTGTTGCCATCTTGAAATGAAAATAACTTTTGAGCAAGGGGTACTGCATTTTTATTTTGTACTAGACTCTGCAAATGATAAAACCAGCCTTTCTTTTAGTGTAATTCTATATTATGCTGAATGTAAAGCCATACATTTGTCCTTCCCAACCCTAGGTTTCATTAGGAGCGAAATTGGAAATGTCATTCACTGGAAATTTCTTCTATTAGTTTGAATCTAGAAAGTGCTATGACCCAGCACTCTTCCCCCTTCCTGAGACTTCCACCCCCGCCCTCCACTACCAGAAGCTTCAGTACTACTCCACAATAAGCATGGGTGGGAATTCATGCTGTCTCAAATTCCCCAAAATGAAGGTCACAAACCAACAGATCCTCCAAAGATGGTCTTGCGCAACATAAATGAGGGCAGGGGCAGCCTGTGCTTTGGGGATGATATTAAAGGGTGTGTGAAATAACGTAAACCAACTCCCTCCTTTCTCTGTAGCCTCAGGTCCCTGGTCTCACACAGTTTAAAGCACAGTTTGAATTTTTAGTATGTTATAACCAATCCCAGGTTCCCTCTTAAAGGTTTTTGTGGTTAAAAAAAAAAAAAAAAAAAAAAAATATATATATATATATATATATATGTATAAAACATGTAAAGCATTTGCTAGTTCTCTAAGTGTTTAACTTACTTTGTGTCCTTTGATTACCACAGTAACCTGTGCAGCAGACAGGATGGATCTTACAGTCCCGCATGGCAATGCCGTTAAGGGCAGAGAGTGGAAAGAAGGCAGGTAAATCAGGGTCAGATCTTGGCTAGAAGGCTCTCTTGTCTGTCAAGTGGGGTTTTAGAGAGCTTAAACATGAAGTTGTATAAAAATCCATGTGCAATGCCTGGCAGTAATAGGTACTCCACATACGGGAGCTTTGGTTGTGTGCGTGCTTTCTCAGGAAGGCCAGGACAGCACCATCCCAATTAGAACCCATCCGCTCTCCTCATTGCTGCCCTGACCTCGCTCCACCGTTCCCAGACTACATCACACTCTCCTGTGGGCCGTTGGCTTTCCACCTCCTGCTCTCTCAGAAATTGCTGCTGCCCCTTTTCTATCTGGCTCACTCCCACTTATTCCTAAATACTATCTACTGGGCCCCCTTTCTTCAGCCTTTCCCCAATGGCCCTCCTCCTCCTGCGTGAGGTGCTCATTCCATTCTGTGGACTCCTGTCTCCCTCTCTTCTTACCTCTATGGCTGCAGAATGTTGTGCCATAGCCATCTGTTCCCAAGTTTACCACCTCTGGTGTCTATACTTACCAGTAGGGCAGGACCTGTGTCTTTCCTCTCTGCTTCTGAGTCTCTGAATAGATCTTCAGTAAATACTTCTCCTTAAATGAACGAATATGTAAGTGGATAAAAGAAGGCAGGAAGGAATGACTTAATTTGCTTCGTATGTGTGTGTGTGCCCCCTAGTAACAGAAGCCAGGAGCAAACCAGCCTTTCTAATAACCTGGAGATAAGCTAGCACTCCCTTTTGAAGCTGAAAGCAGCAGGACATCATTTCTCTAAATAGAAGGAGTTCTGGGGTTTTCAGGAATCTGGCCCGTGGCCACAGGTATAGAAACGGCCGACTGCTGGATCTGGGTTGGGGGAAGGAGCATCACTGGACTGCAGAGATCATTTTTCTTGGCACTTGTCAAAGAAGAGGACAGAGACATCTGCACACCCCAATGACATCACTTGGCCCTGCCTTGCACAATAGAGGAAAAAAACCATCAGGGCAAGTTTCCAGTTTATCTAGACATAGCTGAGCCAAGGCCAGGATTTTCCACCCCTCTCCCCACCCTTACTGATCCCAGCACTGAAATGGCTCTTGGAACTCTGCATAAAACTGACCTCAAAGAGCCAAACTCTTAATCGGATTTGCAGCCATGAATTCAAGGCACTGTTACCACCTCCCTCTTTCCCTTCATGCCTCCATCCTCCCCCAATCTAACTCCCGCCCAAGGAAACCACTGTCTTCAATCTGGGCGCGGTCATCCCTTGACCTTTCTTTGTACTTAAACTATACATGCACGTATTCTTAAAAGTATTTAACACTGCTTTATATATTTTAAACTTTACATGTTATATGATGTTGTATGTATGTTTTCATCTTTGATTTTCCTTAAACTTACTGTGTCTTCCTGATGCAACATTGTAAGATCTATTCTCATGGACCACTGTAGCTCTTCTTCATTCATGATATGTAATGGCATGCCTTTTGATAGTATCAGCTCCCTTGGGGGACTGTCAAATGTGGCAGAGATACCAGTTCAAGATGCCCTGCGTGTGTTACGGGAGACGGGGGTGGAGACGAAGAGGACACACCATGCACAGGGCTCTACCTTTTTTTATCCTGGGGTGTCTGGTTGTGTCATGGGGCTGGGGGTATCTGTGTTATGTTGTACAACATGCAGACGAGGCTGGTCTTATTTCGTGAGCTTTGTACACACCTTGAGTCATTCTATAATCTGATAGTATCTTATTGCCAGAAGAACTCTAGGCTGGAAGTTAGGAACCCAGACTCTTGTCCCAGTTCTTGGTAAGAACTTGCATGATCTTGGGCAAGAAGTTTCACCTCCTAAGCCTCCTGGTTTCCGCATGGAGTATAAATGATTCTTCTAAGCTGCACTGGTCTGAGAGAAACATGGATGTGGTTATTGGGTCAAATGTGGTGAAATTGTTGAACGTTGTGCAGAGAGGAGCACTGGGTCCTTCTGTACAAAGTTCAACAGAAGGACCCAGTGCTCCTCTCTGCAAAGGAACTTTGCAGATGGGACTAAGTTACAAGGAAATTGAAATGGGAAATTACCCTGGATTAGCAGGTGGACCCAGTGTGATCACAAGGGTCCTTATACAAGGGAAACAGGAGGCTCAGAGCTGAAGAAGCAGGAGACATGGTGCTAAAAGCACAAATATGTGTGTCGGGTGTGGGGGAGAAGCAGAGAGATTTGAAGATACTCCATTGTTTGCTTTGAAGATGAAAGAGGAGACACAGGTCAAGGAATGCAATGGTGTCTAGAAGCTGGAAAAACAAAGGGAAGACAGAATTTCCCCAGAGCATCCAGAAAGAACACAGCCCTGCCAACACCTTGATTTTAGGACTTCTGACTTCTAGAACCATAACCTAATGCATTTGTGCTGCTCCCACCACTAAATTTGTGGCACTCTGTTATACTACCAATAGGTAATTAATACAAGGGGTGAATGAGTTCGACATGATAAATCCACTCCAGCATTTCTATCTCCCCTTTTGATTCCTTTGTGTGCACTGAGCCAAGACATTTCTGGCACCACCAAATCCTTCAGTTGGCCCACAATTTCCCAAGAAATGTTTCAATCAACACTCCACTGTTGAGAACCATTCTCAATTATTCGAGCTTAACCCATAGAATGCAGAATCTCAGTAAGTGTCCCTTATACGGTAAGTTCAGCCTAATCTACAATTATGTTCTTTTCTTCTATGACCTTTAGAACCCCGCTCCCATCCTTCCCTGGTTTCTGTTGATATTAATTAGCAAAATCTTGCAATTTGTTAGGTGTGTGAGCCTGTTCCTTTCGGGTGAGACTCTGTGCTTACCCACTGAAACTTTGCGGGGATCCTGACTGCGGTGTTGTCAGGAATGGAGAAGCCAGGGACCTGGAGGCATCAAGGGAACAGGTGCCTCCTTGTTCAGTCATCACTTCAGGTGAGATCTTTACATGAAGTGACAGGAACAGAGGCTCCGCTTCTGCTGGTAATGAAGCTCTGTTCAGGTTTACATCTGACGCCCTCCTTCCTATCTTCTCTTTCCTAACATGGTTCTCTTTTCACAAAAAAGACGGTGTGAGGTTGGAAATACACAGCCTCTGCTGTACTTCAGCAGCTCACAGAGGTAGACTGAGTCCCTGATTCTTAGATGCATCAGCCTGTGGCTACAAAATGTGAGAAATGTTTTTTAAGGGCATTCACAGAAGTTTCTTGGCTTTCTATTTATTAAACATGGAATTTAAGCCTTGCGTTAGCATATTTTGTTTTCATTAAGCTTTCTGGCACAGTAAAAAAAAAAAAAAGTAAAAAAAAAGGAGCTCGTATTCTGAAGGTATGGTATCTTTATTGCTTTCAATCCAACCAGATAAGATTACAATCCCCAGATCCCCCCCACCTCTTTTTTGGGAAGACTGATACTACTTACTATTGGGGTAAAAGTTCAGTTGCAGAGAATAGACCTTAAGCTAGCTGGTTTAAGTAAGAAAAGACTCTTATCACAGACTATTAAACACATTCTAGAATCATCAGAGAAACTGCGGAAACAAATTCTGGGCTGTGCTTCTAAGAACAAGTTTTAAATCACAGGGCACACCTGGCAGCCAGGAGAGTTGCCGCTTCTGCTGCGGTCAGACATGAAGAAGCTGCTGACCGAGGGACAAAAGCTGACTCTGCACCTACTGGTTCCAGAGCCATACTGGCTGGGCTAGGACCCATGCAAACACGGTAGGAGATTCATTCCCCATCTCGCATTCAAATCCCAAGCAAATGTTTCTGCTCAGCAGATCTAAGCCATAGCCAGTACCACCCCCGCCAAACAAAAAACCAAACCAAACCAAAAGGCTCTAGCAGCGAGGGGGTGCTAGGAGACGTAATCTACAGCATCGCAGCATTTCCTCTAGGAAGAAAGCCATCCACCGTGTTGGCTCATTTCCCTGGAGGGTTCCTGAATGAAGTGCCGTCAAGGATCTATTTGGAAAACTGCGGTGCCAGTCACCTGAGCCAGATGGCTGCATTGGTGGCTTAGGGACACACCCGGAATCTCTTCAGGACAGGGGTCTGGGAGACAGAACCAGCACTGAGAAGGAGGCAGGACCAGCTGCCTTGCAATTTAGGAAGGGAATTTGGCCTCAGTGCGTATATGTTCCTCAGTTCAGAAATTCAGACTCTGAATCGTGTTCCATTGTTATCTTTCTGTGTTTTAGATTTTCCTTTGTAGTTACTTTTATCTCATTTTCCTAAGTCCTCCAATTCTATTGCAGAATGAGAGGCAAACAAGATGTCGCTCCTGCATTCAAGATAGGCAGTGGGAGCCGCTGCAAGGTAGAGAGAGAGAGAGAGAGAGAGAGAGGAGAGCCTACCACAGGGGAATTCCCTCCGACCAGCTACTTGATTTAAGATTTCTCAGTTTATGTTCAATTTTGGCAAATGGGCGAGCCAAATATGCACTGTTTTTATTTTGAAGTTTGTATCTATACAATTAACTAAGTAAAAGCTAGCATGCCACAAGAATGCTAATTAATCACGCCTCATTTAAATAACAACAATTAAGACATTGTTCAAGCTGTCCTGGTTTGCATATGCAAATTGTGTTTTCCTCTGCTACTGGAAACTCACTCATCACAGCTGCGTGAAAAATGTCTGGTTTATGAAGTTTCCATCAATCTTCACATGATAATGCTTAGTTATGCTGAATTAATTAGCATTTGCAAATTAACAAATTTGACTTTCATCTACATCTACCTTTAACTCCCAGAATTGTACCATGAATCCCTAAGAGAACTGGTGAAGAAAAACCATTTAATATTAAACCAAATAATAAAACATTTAAATTGGAGAGCACACATGTGAAGAAACTGGAGGACAAGCATGCGTCTGACAAACGGAACATACGGAGCCTTTTGATTTATATAAGAGCAATGGTTCCTGAGAGCCCCCAACAGTCCATGTTGGCACAGATTCTCCAGTGACTAAGACTGTTCTTTTTTCTCTATACCTCTTTCCATTTTTCCATAAGGATTTTTAAGCTTTGTATTGTTTATTTAAGCCGAAATCACCAAATCACCTCAGAATTTTACAATAGAGCACGAGAAGGGCTATTATTTTAGTCATTGCTGTTAACAGGGGTGTACATGTTTTAACCTCTCCTATGGTCTATGCAGCCAAACCACTTCTCCCTCTGTGCATTCACACCAAGGAAGACTAGATTGTCATTTATTTAGATGTATATTGGAGATTTGTATACCTTTAAAAAAAAATACCTCTAAGCCCCCAAACCCAAATCTTAGAAAATATCCGCATTTCCCCCCTCCCACCCCAATGACTCAGTCTAGAACTCAATGTGCTCTAGAAGTAAAGTTGGGTATTTCTTTTTTTTTTAATTTTTTTTTAATTTTTAGTTATATATTTAAGATTTTGTTTATTTGTTTGACAGAGATCACAAGTAGTCAGAGAGGCAGGTAGAGAGAGAGGGGGAAGCAGGCTGCCTGCTGAGCAGAGAGCCCGATGCGGGGCTCAATCCCAGGACTCTGAGATCATGACCTGAGCAGAAGGCAGTGGCTTAACCCACTGAGCCACCCAGGCGCCCCAACTTGGGTATTTCTAAAAATCCAATATGGATAATTGGATAAAGAAATAGTATCCAAATTTTCTCTCAGCTATGCAGGTCTAGCCACAAACCACCAGGTTCTTCTGGGTCTTAAACACTGGGCGATTGACATAAGACTTTTTCCTAGGCTGAATGTGTAGCCTTGTCTCCAATTAAAGACTTCCTTCCTCAGTGCTATACTATTGATTAATTCGTAATCTGCTAGCACATCTTCTTGTGTTTGTTACCTAAGACACAGTTCCAGAGAGGAATTCTTTGTGAAACACCTTGTCAGTGATGATTCAAAGTACAATTGTGCATCTTAATGATTTCTTGGTGAAGAGATGTTATTCTGAATAATCAATTTTGTTATTCATCTGCTTCTCTCTTCTCTTATATCTTTCACAGATAATATTTATCAACTGGATAATTTATCTTAATAATCAAGAAATTAGTCACATATGCTTGTGGTGTGTGGTAATTGGGGAAAAAATTTCCCGAGATCAAGAGGGGTTGAAATAAATTGTAACTGACTAGGCAAACTGACTTCAATATTTTATTGATTCTCATAAACTATTCAAAAGCATCAGATGTTACCATTTCTTGCCTCCCTGAACACATACCAGAGGGTTTCTGGGCAGTGTTGGAGGCACCGATACGTTCAACCGCCAATAGCATCTATCTCCATAGCAAGAACAACTTCTTTGGCCTGGCTTCATTGCCTGGTCCTATAAGGAGAGCAAAATACTTGGTATCTTTCCAGAATACATGTTGACTCCCATGAGAACCCATGTAGGAAACCCACAAGTTTTTAAGTACCATATTAATCAACCATGTTTAGTAACTTTCACATAGACAAATGTAAAATTTTGCTTCCACACTGTTTTTGATAATCTATTCTGGAGAAAGCAACTTGGTTAATTCATGGGCCAACTCCATGAACTCATTAAATCTTTCTGGAGCCCTGCATTAAGATTCTGAGGTCCTATATAAATTTAATAGGAAAGAACACAGGTCAAACATCATTGTTGCCTCATCTCCCATCTTTTGCATGGAATTTTATGCTGCCAAACCACCTGTACACAGGTGAGGTATGACAGCACCTCAGTTCACCTACATTGTGCATCTTTTGTCTTCTGTCCAGGGACATCTGTGTTCCTGTTGTCTGAGGTGTTTGCAGGAAATGGACTAACCTTTCTACCAGAGGGCAAACTGTTGGGGCAACCCTTGGCCTTGAGCTGGGAGCCAATGACCAAGTACTCCATTTCTGTCTTGGAAAGACAACTCTAAAGAACATTCTATACTGTTCCTCGGACAGCCCTTAGGGTTGAGTGTTAGTTGCCCACGGCAGGAACCAGCTCAATAATGCCTGCATGGATTCCCTCTTTCACCCCCTCAACTCCCCATTCCTAGCCTCTGAAAGCTCTTCTCAAAGTAAATTATTGCCAAAGAAGTTCTTATTTCTAGTTCTGTTTTTTTGGAAAATCCAAGCTAGGAAAAAATGCCACACTAAATTATTGGGGTCAGCCATGAGGGAAGGATTCATGAGGAGTTACAACTCTAAGCTACATAGTTGCCATGCAGAGTCTCTTCCATCCTTTATAATGACTTAAATTCTAATAATTCTAATAATGACTTAAATTCTAATAAAAACAGAGCAGCTGACTCTGCCCTGAGGGTTGGTCAGCTGAAGTAGTTTCGTTAGGTAAGAACCAACAAAGTGTTTTAGCATCAAGCTTGATCTTTGGCTCATTACCTTTAAAAAACTGAGACAAATTATTCATTCCCATCATCCATCAACAATATCAATAACCTTATCTGGGTGTTTTTTCTGGGTGTGTACTTTTTCAAAATATGATTGAAGTGTTGGGGAAGATCAAGCAGAAAAAAGCAACAACACCTGCTTGAGGACTAACATGTAAATGATAAAGAGAAGGCACAAGGAGAAAAGTTAAAATAATACCACGAAATAGCATATTTTAAAGGCTACATTAAAAAAAAAATAAAACAAAAGCTAAATAAATGACATGAAGAAAGTCTCATTACCTTCAGGGCGACACTCCAGGGAAGAGGTGGAAATTGACTGGAGGTACTGAGCAAGATTGCACAGACAAAGGAGGAGATTGAAATTTCCAGGCTGAGCACTGGCTTGGACAAAGTGTAGCATGGGAATAATTAGTCAGCAAGTTTAGGAGAGGACCCTTATGGAAACAGAAGGAGATAAGTTTGGGGAGATAGAGTGGGGCTAGACTATAGAGAAAGATGAAGATCAGAGTTAGAATCTACAAGCAGAGGGTCTTACTATTTATTGACTCAAATTCTTATCAACAATGCCTGATATTCTGGATCAGAAGCAGTGAGAAAATATCTCAGGTCATATAGGAAAACACAAAGAAGACCACAGTCTGCTCTTAAACCACACAACTGCTCCCCCCATGACTTGGGGAGAGTGAAAAGTTAGTGTGGGAACTTTAAATGATGCTTGAACACCAGAGAAGGAAAAGCCAAGAACTTACTGTTTAAGCCTGCAGCTTCTAGCCTGGATACCAATGTTTTTTCTTTGAAAGACTTTAAGTAATCTCTACACCCAATGTGGGGCTCGAACTTACAACCCTGAGATTAAGTGCCACATGCTTTACCAACAGAATCAGCCAGGCTGATTTTTTCTGAACAAAGTCACTGTTCTTTACAAAAATCATCTCTAGATTCCAAGACTTAGAAGGTGTTCTAAATCTCCATAGTAAGTGACCAATTAAATGAAGCTTACAATTTTTTAAGTTTTATTTTCCATTTCATAAAAAAAAAAATTAAAAATCCATGACCATGCATCAGTGAATTTCCTAGTTCTGGTTTCAGCATTTGAATAGAACTTGAATGTCTCCGTGAAATTTTTACATTTGGTTGGAACTTAAATGTTTCCATTAGGTTTTTACATTTCTGTAGGAAATCCTAACTTACTTGTCCATAAGGGATGGCCAAGTCAGCTTCCATGGATTTGGATTCACTGCTTTCCCTCTGACTTGAAAAGCAGATAACAGACTGAAAGAATTTTTTTGTTTCACATGTTTCTACTCAGATCCCTTAGGATGTCCACTTTCTATCTTCTCAAGCATTCAAAAATTCTCTCTAGCAATCTTGAAATGTGCAGTAATTTTTTTTATTGCTCTTTCCATTCTGCCTTGAGTTTAATTCTTCAAGATTCCATTATTTAAGCTTCAAGTAAGTGATCATTATGATTTTATTATATCAGAAACTCAGCCGGTGAATTTTCTACAACCATTGAAAAAAGCTTTTTAATACTTAGATTTCCTTAGGTAAAGATAATACAATGGCTAAAAATTCCAGAAGTTAGCAAATTCCATCATATTCATAATAAACCTGATGTCTTTGATAGCTCTGTGGTGGCGTTTCTATGGAATGAAAAGCCTTGTGCAAGCTGGAAAAATACTTAAGAGTGACATTATGAGGTCGCTCTTAACCTATTTTTTAACCTGCAGAAAAATAACAACAAAAAAGAACATCAGAAACATCATAGTCTTAGTTTCAAGAACTACTTTTGTCTGAAAATGGAAAAAAAAAATGTACCATGTTTGCCCACAGTTGACATTTCTCCATCAGATAGAAAGGAAGGCAAAGGTACATAGCAAAATGTGATTTTGATCAGTTGCTTCAGGTATCCAACAAGAATATATTGACCTTATGTCTTCTTCCAAGGATGCTGCACAAGCATTTTCTTCACAAAAGAGAAAACCAGTCACTGTTCAAAACCAACATGGCTAGGTTGAAAATATCAGCAACATCTGTGAATTTCTCTTCAAACCCATCAGCAGGAACAGGCGGTAATTTAACAACCAAATAAGCAAAGTAAATGACTCTACAGAGAACTCCTTTATAGAGGATGGGCTGTGGGAGTTGATACAATCAAATTACTCAGGCTGTCCCACTGAGTTTGCAATTTTCTTCTCCAAATATAATGCCAACTATAGTGGCTGCTGCTGTAACCACCTAGGTCTGAATGTCCTCTACTTCCTGCTACCCATCTGCTACTCCCCTCAGAGAGGACAGCTCCATGTCTTCCAAACCATTATAAACTCACAGCTTCTCATCTTTACCCATGCTATTCCCTCTTCCTAGAATGACTCGTGCTTATTTCTTTCCTTGGAGAATGTCTGCTCATTCTTCCAGATCTTGTTCACAACAGTATCTTCCCTCAGAAGGCTTTCTAGATACCCTGCTTCCCAGAGGCATGTCACAGAACAGTTAGTCATCATTTACCTTTTGTTACGGGCTTAATCCTTGTGTCCTCCCTCCTTCCAAAATTTATACATTGAAGTCCCAATAGGACCTGATTGTTTTTGGAGAGAGGGTCTTTATGGAAGTGATTAAAATTAAGTGAGTCCATATGGGTGGGCTCTAATCCAATATGGCTGACGTCCTTACAAGAAGAGATTAGGGCACCTGAGTGGCTCGGATAGTTAAGCGTCCCCCTTCTGCTCAGGTCATGGTCCCAGGGTCCTGGGATTGAGTTTCCATATCCGGCTCTCTGCTCCTTGGGGAGCCTACTTCCCCCTCTGCCTCCACCGCCCTCAGTCTCTGTCTCTAATAAATAAATAAAATCTTTAAAAAATAAAAAAGAAGGGACGCCTGGGTGGCTCAGTTGGTTAAGCCCCTGCCTTCGGCTTGGGTCATGATCCCAGCGTCCTGGGATCCCACATCGGGCTCCTTGCTCATCAGGGAGCCTGCTTCTCCCTCTGCCTCTGCCTGCCATTCTGTCTGCCTGTGCTTGCTCTCTCTCCCTCTCTCTCTCTGACAAATAAATAAATAAAATCTTTAAAAAAAAATAAAATAAAAAAAAATAAAGAAGAAGAGGAGATTAGAACACAGGCACACATGGGGGGAAAACTATATAAGGACATGGGAAACATAGTTTACAAGCCAAAGAAAGAACCAACCCTACCAACACCTTGTTTTCATGCTTCCAGCCTCCAGAACTGTGAGGGGAAAAAAATTCTATTGTTTAAGCCCCCTATCTGTGGTACTTTTTGACGCATCCCTAGCAAACTAATCCACTTCTCCAGCCCCTCCCACGAGAATGTGAGTCTCCAAGACCGGAACTATGCCTCAGTCTCACAATACGTGCTCAGTTCGCGCTTACTGAGTGGAAAAAAAAAAAGCTGACAATGAGACAGAACAGGGGAATGGACATAAGAATGTAGTAAAGGAGTCACTAGTCACATTGACAGAGATGGTCACCCTTCTAATAGAAACACCCTCCTTACTTCTTGCTAACTACAAATTCGATTTTTCAAAAGCAAGGATTTCAAGATGAAAAAAACAGCTCCTGAACATGCTTGCTCTGGCTCTGCTAGCTGAGGCTTGGGCAAAGGCCAAAAGTCACCTGTCAGTACCGATCAGGGATTTCAGCAAGCCATCCTGTCAGCCTCAACGGTGAGCGGCAGATAGCACTGCTTATACTGATAAACGTTTCCATCTCACACTCTAGTGGGATTAGGAAAACCCTGAAGTAAATATCTTTAAACTGGCATTATTCATAAGAGATAAGATATGGGAACAACTTACGTGTTTGTCAACGGTGAGTGGATAAAGAACAGGTTGTATATATACAAAATGGAGCATGATTCAGCTTTAGAAATGAAGGAAGCCCTCCCATTTGGGACAACATGGGTGAACCTGGAGGGCACTTATGATAAGGGAAATAAATCAGTCACAGAGAAAGACAGAGACTATATGATCTCGCATATATGGGAATCTAAAAAAATAAACAAAACCCTCAAACTCGGGTTGCCTGGGTGGCTCAGTGGGTTAAGCCTCTAGAGGTCTTCAGCTCAGGTCTTGATCTCAGGGTCCTGGGATCGAGCCCCACATCGGGCTCTCTGCTCAGTGGAGAGCTTGCTTCTCCCTCTCTCTGCCTGCCTCTCTGCCTACTTGTGATCTCTCTCTCTCTGTCAAATAAATAAATAAAATCTTAAAAACAAAACAAAACAGAAAAAAACCCCTCAAACTCCTGGAGACAGAGAGTAGAAAACTGGCTGCCAGGGGTCAGGGGCTAGGAGGTAGGGGAAGAGGTAGGTCACCGGGCATAAGCTTCCAGTTGTAAGATGAGTAAGTTCTGGGATGTAATGCCCAGCATAGTGACTACAGTTAATCACACTGTATTGTACACTCTTAATTTGCTCACAGACTACATTTTAAGCCTTCTCAGCCAAAAGAAAAAAAAAAAAGAACAAAAATGTAATTATGCAAGGTGATGAGTATGTTACTTAAGTTGATTGTGGGAGTCATCTCACAATGTATACCGATAGCAAATCATGTTGTACACTCTATATTACAATTTTATTTGTCAGCTATACCTCAAGAAAACTCAAAGTAGTTGTCAGTCTCTGCCCCATCTACTCTATTATTTTAATGATAATTTTTTAGCTCAAATTTATTTATTGCTATATTAATATCTAATTTTGCATGTTAACTTTGTGCATATAATCTTTGAAACACTCAACCTTATAATTTATTTACAGATTCTTTTTAGTTCTCTAAGTACACAATCATCTCATCTCTAATGATGCCTTTTTTTTCCCCTCTCCAAGCTTCATGTGTTTACTTCTTATCTTATCTCACTCTGCTGATTAGAACTTCTAGGATAATGTTAAAATGTGAAAGCAAATACTTTTGCCTTTATCTTGATATCACATGGTGAAGTTTTCACTGTTTGAACATTAAATTGACTCTAAGTTTTTTTAGGTGTTTTTTGTCAAAGAAGTACTCTTCTGTCACTAAGCTAAGAGTTTCAACATGGATGGATGTCAAATTATATCAATTGTTTTTCTGCATTTCTTAAAACAAGGGTGATTTTTCTCTTTCAATCAGTTATTGTGGTGACTGATGCTGATTGTCTACTGTTAAACTAATATTGCAACTAGGCATGATGGATTATAGGTTTTAAATATTCCTGGAATTGTTTTGCTCATAACTTGCACCTGTATTTATGAGTAAGATTGGACTGTGAATTTCTGTATATTCTTCTCAAATGTGACAGAGGAATTCATAAAGAAAATGTGGTGTATACATACAATGGAATATGATTCAGTCTTGAGAAAGTGTGCCAAGTGTGACAACGTGCACGAACCTGGCAGACATCATGCTAAGTGAAATAAACTGGCCAGAGAAGGACGGATGCTGTACCATGATTCCACTTACACAAGGAATGCAAAATAGGAACCCGATTCATAGAAACATAGAGTAGAATGGTGGGTGCCAGGGACTCAGGGGAAAACAGGGAGCTGCTGTTCGACAGGTTAAAGTCTCAGTAACGCAAGATGAATCTGTTCTGGGAGTCTGCTGTACCACATTTTGCCTATAGTGAACAATACTGCATGAGGCACTTCGAAATTAATTACGAGGATAGCTATCATGTCAAGTTTTCTTACTGCAGTAAAAATTCAAAAAAATGAAAAGGCATTTGGTTTCAGGCAATTTCAGGCTATTGGTTGGAATAATATCTCCCACCTTTTTTTTTTCCTATTCAATAATAGGTATATGATGTAAGTTATTTTAGTAGTTTTATTACTTTAAACGCATGTATTAAGGAACAATTTACCTGCAGTAAAATTCATACATTTTAATTATACGATCAAAGTCTTTTGCCGAATGTCTATCAAGTACACCCAGTAGAGGCGTAGAGCATTTCCATCTGTCTCTTCCATCTCTTACGTCTCCACGGTCTCACTTTCCATCCCCAGCCCCTGTCCCCAGGAAACCACTCATCTACCTTCTATCACTCAGATAGGTTCTGCCTGCTCTTGAAGTTCACATAAATGGAGACATGCAGTAGGTTCTCTTCCTCTGTGTCTGGCTTCTTCCACTCAGCGTCAGGTGGAAGGCGTTGTTCCCGGACCTGTTCTATGCGGGAGCAGCACCAAAGCCGTGGTCCAGGCTGGGAGGAGTCATCCTTACCATCCCGTCCTGGGTGTGATCCATTTAAACGTGGCTTCTCCCAGCGGAAGCCCCCACTGGCAGGCATCCCGTCTGCTGACAGCAAGCCTTTGACAGTGCTGCTTCTCCGCGTGCTGTGGTTAGGTGTCGTTGAGAAGTCATGTTGTTGTTGCTGTTTGCCTTGTTGCTTTTAGGCAATTTCTGACAGAAGACGGTTCTGTCATTACTGTGCCTTTTTAAGACTGGAAGTCAGGGGCTTTGTACCTGGGTCAGAGTTAGCTGCTCCCTCTGCCTCGGAAAGGTCTACCGCTCAGTGCCTCCCCCTGAGACATCCTAACCTCTGAGGCGGATTCCTCCTTCGGGTGTGATTTCAACGCCACACGTTCCCACACCACGCAGAGTGGCGCTCTGAAGTGAGCTTGTTGCCTTAGTTGTTTACTTGGTTTCAGTCCCTTCCCCTCCCAGAATGGAAGGGGTACTTGAAATAATCCCTGAGCCAAAAAGGCTTTAATAGATATTTGTGAATGAGGGCGCTACAGAAGTTGGCAGCTGGGGCTCCTGGGGGGCTCAGTGGGTTAAGCCTCTGCCTTCGGCACAGGTCATGATCTCAGGGTCCTGGGATCGAGCCCCGCGTTGGCCTCTTTGCTCGGCAGGGAGCCTGCTTCTGCCTCTCCCTCTGCCTGCCTCTCTGCCTACTGGTAATCTCTCGCTGTGTGTCAAATAAATAAAATCTTAAAAAAAAAAAAAAGTTATCAGTTGACTTTCTGGTGTTATAAATCGGCCTCCTATATGCTGCTTTAACATAAATGGGTATCTCCGGGGCTGGTGTTTCTTGACAGATTTGATTCTATCAAAACCATGAACACAGTCAAGGGGACTCTGGGACAATGCAGTGTCCAACCTAAGGGAGCTACTCCTTTGTCCTTCTGTCTCTCCCTTTCAACCCGGACCTGTAACTCGACCAAAACTGAGAAGAAGCCTAGATTTAGGATCTTTCATTGGCAGTTACTTTTCTTTAAAAAAAAAAAAAAAATATTATTATTTTTTTTTATTTATTCAAGAGACACAGAGAGAGAGCCTGAGTGCAGGGAGGAACAGAGGGAGAGGGACAAGCAGGCTCCGTGCTGAACGCAGAGATCATGACCTGAGCTGAAACCAAGGGGCCAGCGCTTAACCGACTGAGCCCCCCAGGTGCCCCGGCAGTTACTTTTCTGGGAACAAAAACCTTTAATTTTAGGACATAATACTTTTCGGAAACTATCTTTAAGAACAAGCACCTGTAGGGCACCTGGGTGGCTCAGTCAGTTGGGTATCTGCCTCCAGCTCAGATCATGATCCCAGGGGCCTGGGATCGAGTCCCACAGGGGGCTCCCTGCTCTGCGGGACCCTGTTTCTCCCTCTGCCCCTCCCCCGACTCATTCTCTCTCACACGTGTACTTTCTCTCTTAAATAAATAAAATCTTAAAAAAAAAAAAAAAAGAATGCCCACCTGTAGAAGACAGAATGGCATTTCCCAAAGATGCCCATCCCCTGATTCTCAGAGAGAACTAAAATCGCAGATCTTACAATAGAGATATCCTGAATTATCTGGGCAAACCTAGTCTGACCTAATGAGCCATTAAAGGCCGAGAGTTGTCTCTGGCTAGAGGCCAGAGATGTGGCAGAAGGGGAGTCAGGGAGAGTCCAAGCAAGAAGGCAAGGACATTGCTGATCTTCGATGTGGGCCCTCCTGTGAGAACTAGAGGAAAACTTTAGGGGAGTTCCTATCTGACAACCAGGAAGAAAATGAGGTTTCAGACCTACAGCCGTGAGAGATGGGACTCTGCCGCTCACCAGCCTGACGAGCCCAGGAGTCAGTTCTTCCAGAGCCTCCCAACACCGCGATTTCAGAGAAACCAGCTGAGTCCACCCCGACTTCTGGTCTACAAACTGTGAGATCACAAATTTGTTTTATTTTAAACCGTTCAGTGTATGATAATTTGTTATAGCCGCCATAGCCAACAAACAGCACTCTATTTGAAAATAGTCATTCCTTGACTCAGGACTATTGATTAATTATTTTTTTTAAGATTTTATTCATTTATTTGACAGAGATCACAAGTAGGCTGAGAGGCAGGCAGAGAGAGAGAGGTGGAAGCAGGCTCCCCACTGAGCAGAGAGCCCGACGCGGGGCTCCATCCCAGGACCCTGGGATCATGACCTGAGCCGAAGGCAGAGGCTTTAACCCACTGAGCCACCCAGGCGCCCCCCTATTGATTAATTATTAATGAATAAATCTACTTATTTATTGACTTATCCCTGATCTTTATGGAGATGATCTGATTCGTTTTCTTTTTTTATTTTTTTAATATTTATTTATTTGAGAGAGAGGGAGAGAGAGCAGACAGGGGGAGGGGCAGAGGCGAGGAAGGGGGAGAATCTCCAGCAGACTCCCCGCTAAGCACAGAGCCTGCTACGGGGCTTGATCTCACAACCTTTTGGGGGTTGGGGAGGGCTGAATGTGTGGGGAAGTGAATGTAGTGGGTGCACCAGGGAGGTGGCTGAGGGGTGAGGCTGGGCCACAAGGTCAGCAAGAACTGAGTCCCTGGCGGGCTGGGGCAGGGGAGTGGCGTGCCTGCCTGGGGCATGGGCAGGACCATTCTGGCCACCGGCTGAGGGCAGGCTGCCAGTGGAGCAGGACGGAAGCCGGAGCACCACTTAGGAGGACCTCCCCAGCGCAATCCTGCATTGACCCCGAGACATATTTACCCCACACATCTGTGCTTGTGTGTAAACACCTTCATGCTGATAACATCTCACTCTGTGGCAGATAAGAGCTCCACAGACTTCAAACAGTCACTCTGACTTTCTTGTTATACCTACATCGCTGTTCCCTCTAAAACTGAGCCTACATGGGAAAAATCACCTGTATTTCTTCCTCTGGACACACTGAAGAGCTTTACTTAGTCGGTAAGGCAACTCACAATTGGGAGAACAAGACAAAGTTTAAATCACTGTGTATGTAGTCCTATCCTTACACATTTTCCCCTGGCAGCTTTAGCAGATGGCTTCTTGAACCAATGCTTTTGATCTAGTCCTGTGGTCTCTCCCCCACTAGGAGGTAAGCCAACCGCCTAGACAGAGGACTTCCAAACTTCAGATAATAGTGTCTTCTGAAAATAGAATTTACATAAAAATTTACATAAAACTTACTCCACATCTCCAATAGGTTTTGATGCTTACATTTCAGAAAATGCAAAGGATTTTCGTTTTGTTTGTTTGGGTTTTTTTTTTCTTTGTTTGTTTGTTTGTTTTGCATTTCCTGATGATTCACTGTAAAACCCATCATAAACTTACTTGATGTTCCTTAAATACCTATTGAAAAATTAATTAATTTTGCTATAAAGTCAACTGATCACAGCAGAAGACAGAGCCAGTCTGTGAGAGTAACTGCGAAGGTCAAATGCAGGCAGAAAAGCTATTTCCAATGGGTCCATTTACTTCAAGATAGGATCTGCTAAGGACACTTAGGGCTGCCTGGGAAATGCAAAGAATCACCTGGAATATTTTCTCCAGATATCCCAGAATTTTTGAATTGAAAGAAGAAACAAGTGGATGCTTAAAAACACGCTCTACGATTACAAAGGTCCAAGCTCCTGAAGCTCTCATCGCTGTGTGGCCACAGGTCCATTGGAACTGGGACGTAGAGGCATTTGGGCCCTATTTTCAACAACTTTTGAAACTTGCAACAATTAACAGTGTTCTCAAGAAAAGAAAAAAAGATGCTTCAAGCCTGGACTTTCATGTTTAAAGGAACTCCCCACAAACACTCTTTCTGAGCTACACTTTTTTTCTATCTTCTAGTGGAAATTATAACCACAGGTTACCATGTTTTCTTTCCTGTGTTTGAAAACCACATGTGTTTTAGTGAAAACAGTAGGGTGAACAATGAAATTCAAGACTTTATAATACCAGATAGTTGTCACTGGAAATGGAAATGTCTTACTTATGGCTTCCTCTGTTGCAAAAAATTCTAGTTAAGTTGAAAATGTAACTTTTAGGCAATCTCCACACATACAAATCAATTATCTAACTGATATCAGTGTAATTATCTGGAGTAAAAAAATAAAAAGTACAAATATTTTCAGAGTCAAGTTAGTTTATACTTTTAGATTTTTAAAATTGTAATGAACATTTTATAGTCCATCACAATGGAGGCAACAAAGCCCCAGAGAGATGGGTCTCCCCCATACAGACATGGATGGTCAATACTGAAGCCCAGGGGCGCCTGGGTGGCTCAGTTGGTTAAGCGTCTGCCTTTGGCTCAGGTCGTGATCCCAGGGTCCTGGGATCAAGTCCCATGTCGGGCTCCTCGCTCAGCAGGGAGCCTACTTCTTCCTCTGCCTCCTGTTCTCCCTGCTTGTGCTCACCCTCTTGCTCTCTCTTTCTGACAAATAAATAAAAAATTCTTAAAAAAAAAAAATAGTGGAGCCCAGTCATGAATCTAGATTTCTTCTGCTCCGAAGTCCATGCACTTTCCATCGGACCACGCTTACTGTATCTTAATATAGCAGAGAACATTAAAAGGCGGGTGGGGGGTGCCTGGGTGACTCCTTGGGTTTAGCGTCTGCCTTTGGCTCAGGTCATTATCTCGGGGTCCTGGGATCAACCCCCACATCGGGCTCCCTGCTCTGCGGGAAGCCTGCATCTCCCTCTCCCTCTGCTTGTGTTCCCTCTCTCACTGTATGTCTCTCTGTCAAATGAATAAATAAAATCTTTAAAAAAAAAGAAGAAGAAGAAGGGGAGAGGTGCACATGGCACGCTTACTTATAAATTTCCACATGTCTTATTTAAACGAATTCTTACCTGTGAGGTAGCTAAATGGAAGCGAAGCAGTGCTGTAAAATGTACTGAGCACCTACTAGGCAAGTAAGAACTTTAAATGCCACAGGGAGCCTTTTATGATCAAGATTTAGTTGCTGTTAAAGGTAGAGAAATGGGTGATGGTGCTTCTTTAAGGCTGAGAGTCAGAAACCAAGTTCACATTTACACTTTTCTGAAAGCAGAGCTTGAAAATTCCCTCTCTTTCTCTGAGTTCCTCACCAACACCAGAGGTACAAGCAGGACCCCATTATGAAGAGACACCCACCCCTGCACCGGACATCATGTTGCTCACAGGCTTTTGTGATGGGGACGTGAAGGGAGAAGGTCACGCAGAGCCTGCAGTCCCTTTCAGCCTGGACAGCAAGGACCTTCCTCCATCCAGCTCCCTTGCTCCTACGATGCCCCCTTTTCCTCTGCCCAACTGGCCCCTCAGGGTGGCTGCTCCTTGAAAGATTCCTATTCCAGCCCCTGACCCTGGGTTTGGCGGTTTTAGAAACTCAATTTTGCCTGCGTGATCCATGCCTGATGAGAAAATGCGCACTCTCTAAAGAAGGGTCTGTCTCACGAGTCGCCAGCATCTCTCCTCACCCGGGAGACTAAACACAGGTCAGATCGCTTCTTCATGAGCAAAGAAATATTTGAAGAACAAGAATAAAGGAAAGTGAGTGTTCTCAAGAGGCATTTATATCAAGCTAAGAGAGGTTTGTCTTTCTGTAGGGTAGCAACTTCCCTTTGGGAACAAATATTTTCAGCTCCTAAAGTAAAGAAGTACAATGAAGTATAGTTGAACAATTCAGAAGACAAGCAGACAAATTCTCATCATCCAAACTTCCTTTTTAATGTTCTTTATAAATCCTGTTTTCTATCATGTAAACCTTATCTCTCATTGATTCAAGTAAAACTTTTCCAGATGATTCCTTATGGTCTTTGTTTATATTTCATGGCAGTTACTTCATGATCCTTGAATCTCACAGACATGCTGCCTTCATGTTGAGTGGACATAGTTACTCCCATTTACACTTTATGTTCTTGATTGGGTCAGATTAAGAAATTAGCATGAACTGCCTCTCACCCAAAGTTGAAAAATATTTTGTTCTTTTTTTTTTTTTTTAATTTTGAGGCATTTACCCACTAATTAGCATGAGGAACAAACTTTTCTTTACTGGGTTTTTGCCTTTAAAAGAGCAAATATTTGGTATAGCCTGCTCTGCATGGGGCATGGCGGAAGGATCCAGGGAGGCAGCATAAACCCATACAGAGAGGTTGTCAATGGGGTGCCACTAGCAGGATGTGCCCTAGGACTTCAGAGAGATAGAGCTAGAGAGAGGGAGAGACATCACTGTGAAAACAAGAGCGGGGGAGGAGCAGGAGTTTAGGATTAAAGCAAGCGGTGGGGGGGGGGTCAAAAGGACTGGAAACACCATCTTAACTAACTCCTTCACTCATTAAGCAAGAAAAAAGGACTCGAAGTATTACTAATTTGGGGTCACACTGTCATTAAACTTAATTTGTTGGCTTTCTAAAAAACACAAAGAGAGAGGAAGATAGAAACAGAAACAGAGAAACAGCAAGAAATAGAGAGACAGAAGCAGGGAGACAAAGACAGAGAAAGGGAGAGAAAGAGACAGAGAATCACAATGAGACAGAGAGACAGAGAGAGGGAGAGATCTGCACTCACTGTGACTCTCACTGAATTAATCAGCTCTCCCTTACCTGGAACAAGAACACTGTTTCTGCGTATACAGAAAGGGCTTTATGAATATGATAATATTGCCTTCCATTTTCAAATAACCTTTTTGAAAAGATTCAATCTATTTAAACTAAAACAAACAAACAGAAAACAAAAAACAGTCTACCCACTTCTCCTACCCCCATCTCCCACCTCCGGTAACCACAGATCTGTTCTCTGTATCTATGAGCTTAGTTGTTCTTTTGTTTGTTTTAGATTCTGTGTTTAAGAGAGGTCATATGGTAATTTGTCTTTCTGTCTGACTTATTTCACTGAGCGTAATGCCCTTGAGGTCTATGTTGTTGCAAATGGCAAGATTTCATTCTTTTTTTTTTAATGGCTGAATAATATTCCATTTAAATATATATATGTGGTGACATTTTCTTTATCCGTTTATCCACTGATGGACACTTAGGTTACATCCATAACTTGGCTATTATAAATAAGCCTGGTGGTGGGTATTAAGGAGGGCACATATTGCATGGAGCGCTGGGTGTGGTGCATAAACAATGAATTCTGGAACACTGAAAAGGAATTTAAAAAATAAATAAAAATTAAAAAAAATAATGATGCAGTAAACATGGGTGTAGATACCTTCTTGAAATAGTGTTTTTGTTTTCTTTGTGTAGACACCTAGAAATTGAATTGCTGAATGATACGGTCGTTCTTTATATAATTGTTAGAGGAGCCTCCATTCTGTTTTCCATAGTGGCTGCACTAATTTACATTCCGCCAACAGTGCATGAGGGTTCTTTCCCTTTGTCCACATCTTGCCAACACTTGTTATTTCTAGTCTCTTTCAAATAACCTTTCATTGGGGTTGATACACCCAGGAAAGCCCAGAAGCCACAAATATGCAGCCAGATGGATTTTTACAAAGTGAACCATCTACGTAACCCACTTCTTGTACCAAGTGATCCAAATATCACCAACACAGCATAAACCATCTTAACCCCCCTTCCCAGACACTACATCACCACCTCCCCAAAGGTAGTAACTGTTATCCTGACCTCTCATGGCCCGAATTCATGTTGCCCATTTTTTAACTTTATGTAGATGAAATCATACGGTATCTTTTAACCCAGACTTCCTTCGTTCGGTGTTATGATTACAAGATTTGCTCATGCTGGTGCACTAGTGTGTGAATTTTCATCTCTGCTTCCTGCCCGTTGATTGACATGTCACAGTTTAATGATGCATTTTCCAGTTGATGGATGCTTGAGCCACCTCCAGCGTGAGGTGATTACGAACAGTGCCGAAACGAATACGTTATACCCATCTCTTCGTGCATATGTGTACATCTTTCTGTGGGTTGTGTGTGTTCCTGGAATGCCTGGACCATGCGATAGGCATATACTCAGCTTCAGTAGACGTTGCCAAGCAGTTTCCCAAAGTAGTGCTAATTAGCATGAGAATTCCACTTTCTGCACAACCTCCCCAGAATATACATAATGGGCTCACTATGTCCAGGGAGTCACAAAATAGATGGAGGAATTTCTGGAATTTTCTTTTTTAGCTAAGAAATAAAAGGAAGAATTTAAGTGTAGAACCATGGAAGAGGTCTCCATTCTGTCCAAATGAAATTGCAAGGAGAAGAGAGGCTAATTCTCAAATTCCCAAATTCTCAAAATGTAAGTAAATAGAGAGAGGCTTGGAAAAACAAATACACGTACAATAGTTTGTTTTTTAATTCTTTGAAGTTCTTTGACACTCTGTGGTACATGCAGAAGGCCATGATAACCTCAAGAACCTATGTATAAACAGTTCCAGTTGATTTCTTGTTTGGTTTCTTGAGTGAGGTTTTACTAGGTTCCCAGGAAAAGTAGAAGCTGGGTAATAACATCTAGCAACTAGAATTTTCTGCACCTTGCTGTGTTTCACCCAGAAACCTTTTTAAGTTCTTAAAGTTTTAAGTCTTTTTAAGTGGCCTTAGCAGGTCAAGTCACAAGACATGAAAGTTCTCAAGCAACAGTTTTCTTGTCTTTTGCCTAGAGACAAACTTTCTTAGTGGGATTAAAATTAATCCACATTTCTGCAGCCCTCCCAGATTTATGTAACACCTAAATTTATTTACTTAATCTGGCCGCCAGAATCAGGTTTTTTGGCCTGACCAAAAGCTTTCTCCTCTAGCTAAAAGTGCATGAGCCAATTAGTAAACAGGGAGTTGGTTTTCTTTCACTGTGAAGGGGACACGGCTTAAAGCAAGTCACATCTGAAGAAAAAAAAATAAACCACTCTGTAGAATTATAAGGGCAGATCAAACAGTGGCATTGTTCATTCTTGAAGGTATTTTGTGTAGGGGGGAATAATTTGTGTCATTTAGTAAAAAGTAAAGTAGCCAGTCTTATTTAGAGCAATGGGAGAATTACAATCATCTGTCTAAAAATCATATTTGCAATTCCTTGACAAATAAAACATCAACAAATCAAGAAAAAAATCAAATAACTAAAAAGATTTCATGGACTCTAAGTCACACACATGATACAGGTAGTTTTAGCTTATGTCTCAAGACTTGTGTCCTCAGTCAACAACGAGAATAAGAGACCAAGAGATAATAGTTATCTTTATATTTTGAGCTTATGAAGGAATTAAAGTTTCTTTTATACACACATTTATGTTTTTCAAATGACCTCTGATGAATATCCATTACTTTATGATCAGACAACAAATAAAATTTATTTTTAAAATAAAATGATTCCCCAAATTTCACATAGTTAAAGGATAGTAAGGAAATACAACAAAATGTTCATTGTCTTGGATTGGGGAGTTATGAGCAGTCCTTTTTTTTTTTTTTTTTTTTGTTCTTGCCTTTCTCTAATATCTAGATGTGTGTGTGTATGTGTATGTGCATACAAGTAAATGTGTAACTTTTATCCTAGGAAAAATAACAAATAGTATTTTTCAAAATCATCTTGTAGATTATGACCCCCATTTTTAGCCTTTGTAGATGATGGCCAGAATTCTCCAGACACCGCTTAGTGGATCCAAATGAGCCCACCTGGGTTCTGATTTTGGCTGGACCACTCTTGCTGTGTGATACTGGGTAAGTTACTTATCCTCTCCGAACCTCGATGCTCTCATCTGTAAAGTATGAATAACAACACCCATATTATGGGATTGTTATAACAGTGTAACAAGGTGATTTATGTAAAATACCATGGTACAAATGCTCTACAAATGGTAGTTGAGCATTCAAAGTGCAGCATTCTCTTCTTAAGGTTTTCTGGGGATCAAAGTACTTTAAAGATCTCGTCTACTCAATTCTCCCTAAGAAGTCTGCAGGATGTGATAAGACTACCTCCCCTTTTACTAATTTTAAAACAAACAGTTGGAGGACAGAATTTTTGAAATTTTGAAATTTTGAAATAATGTATGACATCTGTCATCTATTTAGAAAAATAAGCATATCTTCTAATCTGAGATACTATGTGTCTTTGATTTTTTCAAGAAAAATTATCATTGGAATATAGTGGACATACAGTGAATGCCACCTCAGCTTGGGGTGCACAGCATAATGATTCTATACACTTAGCTTTGGTTCTGAGCATATCTCCATCAAGTTCAAATAGGAGGTGTGAAAACACCATTTTTCATCATTTCAAATGTTGCATAAATTTACAAATAAAGAGAAGCTACTGATATGATTACTTAGAGATCACAGGTTTTTCTTTAATTATCAGAGTACATTTATTCAAATACTGAACAATCTGTGTGTGTATGTGAGTTCGTGTGTTTCATGTGTAAAACAGAGACAAAACCTCCACTCTCCAAAGATATGTTAAGTCCCAAATGCAGTGCTTTACTTCTTTTATTTGCTGACTCTGTCGAGTAACAAGCAGAAAAAGAAAAAGAAGAAGAAAATGTCAGCTTTGGATCTACTTACAACTTATGAGCCAATATAAGTGTAAAAAAAAAACCAGTCTTGAGGGTTGCCATTTGGGGTTAAAACCAAACATTTGAGGGGTGAGATGGCTGGGCTGGGGGATGATGTGTGACGGTGCAACATAGCACCTTGAACTGACTCACACAACAGCTAAATATGGTCAATTTAATCTCATTAGGCCACTGTTCTGACCAGTGAGAAAAAAAAATTACTTAAATTTCTGTTTCATAAAATTTATACTTGAAAGCGAACAGTTGAGACTCTGATGTAGGGAGGACAGTTATGCACAAAGAAGAAAGTAATGATTTTCGGTGTTTCCTGTACTATCAGTGTATGACTTCCTTGACAGTATTTGAATTTTTTATTCTAGTGAATATATTTAAATAGAATGAGTACTAGGAGCAAATTATATCACATTCCCCATCACTGACAATCAGAACTTTCTTTTAATTGGCATTTATTTTCAGAATTTTAAAGCTGTAATAAACCTGACTATCTCATTTAGTACAACATAAATTATGTGTGTGTGTGTGTGTGTGTGTGTGTGTGTGTGTGTGTGTGTGTGAATGTCAAAATAAAACCATCAATGGTGTGTATTTGAGGGTGTGGATGAAGAAGAGAGTAGTGAAGGGCAGGTGTGGTATTTGCTTCTTAAAAAAAAAGGATTGAGAGAATAAAGTGGTTTAATCTAAAGTAATGTGCCTTCACTGATAGATTTTTAAAATCCTAGGCAACTGCATTATGACAAATTGTAGAATTGTAATAACCAAATTCATAAATATGACAGGGTTCATCTTGATTTCTTCCTCTGGGATTCACAGATTAGTTCTCAGATTTATTGGTCCTCCCTGTGGAGAATTTCTCATCAAATGTTCAGGCTTTTGGACTTTCAGGTTGCTTTGCTTTTCAGTGGTAGAGAATCACTAAAAAGGGGGTCTCTGTAGAGAATTCTATCTAATCAATAACTCTTTAGTTTCAGACAAAATTTTATATGCATTTGGGCCGTCCTCATTATGCTGATATCCTTGGACTCACCAAATCCAGAATTGTATCTGTGGATCCTTAGAAATACTGTACCTTTCCTTCCTCCCTGATTCTGCCCTTAGACCTCACAAACACACCAGAAGTTTATTGTGTTAACTTGTATCTCTGCTGTAACAACATTGAAAATGTTACTATTTGCTCCATGATTCAGATACTTATGTTGCAATTAGAGTCTCTGTTATCAGTGACGACTTTAAAAAAAAAAATCAGTGCTATAGTATTTCAGAAGCCACAACTAAAACAAGACAGTAATATAGTGTTTTTATAACTCCCCTACCTTAAAAAACAAAAACAAAAACAAAAACGGTTTGGGGGTGGTGAAGAAGAAATACTATCATGCTCAATTTCATTCTTCTGTAATGTAAGAATAGTTGATGTTCAAGAAAAAAATGACCTCTAAATGTTCTACAACATTAAAGATTGAATTCTTGCTTTATTTTCTATGGCTGCCTTGTTAAGTGGGCATTTTGATACATTATAATTTATAAATTGGCCATGTATACATATGTTAATTCCTTTTAGAATGCCATGTTAACTAGGACATCTGTAACCATACACATTTCCTTTACTGTTCAAGAATCAGACTATAGTTTCAGCTCTTGTTTCTGTGTATATAATGATAAAAGTCATACATTTGGGGCTCAACAGACTAGGAGTCAAGCATACTCCATTACTTACCGGCTCAGTGAGCCTGGCAAGTCACCTGTTTGATCCCTAAGGCTCAGCTCTTACATCTATAAAATGAAGAGGATATTCCCCATCTCGGGGGAGTCACTATAACAATCAAATGAAATAAATAGTGTTGCACACCTTGCCCCGGCACATGTTATAAATGCACAATAAATATTAGTTACCATGAGGTCACTCATCCTCCTTTTTGTAAATGAAGATATTATACCTACCTCCCATACCTTGTCTAAGATTTTAAAACTAGCTTAACTTTACTAAGCATACATAACAATGATGGGACTTTCAAAAACATCACATATGAACCTTGTTCCTCTTTTAACTCAAGATAAAAATCAGTATTCATCATTCCCCCTCCTGATTTGGAAGAATTGGTATCAATCTTCTTACCAATAGAAATCAAGGTTTATTTAGTCCCTAAGGGAGAGTGAGTTTGGTTTCAGTGTTTAGAGCTCTCTTCTTGCAATAACAATTTCTAACTTCTAATTATCCCTTTTCCCATTTGAATGCATAAAGTTAGACTGAATAGGAAAAAAAAAAATCTCCCTTTCCCTTGTCCCAGCTATGAATTTAAAATACCTGTTTTTCATCTGCATGTCTGTCACTTTTACCTATAGCTCCTAGAATAATTTTTACATTTTCTGAATAAATTTACACTAGACTCCACATGTTTCTCTGGTCTTGGTAATGGCAGATCATTGTCTTCTAATTCCATGCCGTTCTTCTGGGGATTCAGGCTGACTCCTTTAAAAACAGTCTTTGCCAGGCCTTTCGGAAAGTGACGGGGGAGAGCCAACTCCTCATGAAATTGTCCAAACTGGTTTCCCTCTGAGTGGTGACTTACTGCAGAGACAGAAGTGTCCTTGTTAAATAATCCTTTGTTCAAACTGTCTGTCTGTCATGTCCCACTTCTCCCCAAATACCATCTTCCTCCGATTTGAGGCTCATAATAAGAACATCATCTCTTTAATTTCTATCCTAAATCCTTTATCAAAGGTGAACCTCACAGATGCAGGACGTGGTCTCTTCTGGAGACAGAAGATAATCGCCAGCTAGGTCCAAAATAAAAGGAAGGTGATGATGTCTCAGGCTCCTTCTTGCAAATTCCCAGTTGAAGGACGATGGATTGTCATCTCTTCAGAGATAAGATTCTTGAAGTCGTTTATTTCTTAGCTCTGGATCCAAAGCAGGAATCATGTCTGTTCCAGTTAAGGGGGACTGAAATGGCTGTACCACAGTATGAATTCAGCATCATTCCAGGAAACTTTAGGGCAGAAACTGAGGGGGAAAAGAAGTACACAACCGAAAGTTTGAGTGTGTTTAATGCAATGAGTGGAACCTCCCCACCCACATGTAGTCCCCTCCAGGAAATGCCATTTCCTCTTCCAGGAAACAAAGGTGTGGAGAGCTTCTGAGCAGCAGACGTGTTTATAAAACAATGAGACAAAGCCTAATATAAAACAGAAATACCTTGTAGCCTGGGGAAGGAGGAGGCTGCCGCCCCTCTCCCGGACACCGGGATCAAAAAGATCTACCGGTATCCCTAACACCTAGCATGTAACAAGAACAGATCTGGATTTTCTTCTTTCAGGTGGGATTCAAGACAAACACCCACAACAGGCAAAAACCTCTTCCTAGACTTCTGATGAATATTGTTTTAAAAGATTCAGTCTTTAGATTAATGGGTTTCCAATTGCTATAGAATAGGAGAGGGGCATGGGTCCCCAGGGACCAGCTGTCCGAAGGAGAGCCAAGCAGAAAACAGAGGGAATGGCTGTAGAAGGGAGACAATATCCAACAGTGTTTGGGGGAATGCTTCACATGGGCCTGAGTTTGAATCCTGGTTCCAGTACTTTACTAACTGTGGGGTTTGAGGCAGGCTCTATTATTATTGTAAGTTTCATTATTCTTATCCCTAATACAGAGATGATAGTGATGATATAACATCTACCCCATAACTGTTACAAGGACTAAATAAACAGGGCATCAAAGTGTTCATCATATTGCTTGGTATAGAGGTCCTCAGGACATGATCATCATTATTTGGAACCTTTTTAAAGTCACTGACTATAGACTACATTAACAGGACATATCAATTTCCCTTGAACTCCTATAAGGTACGGAACCCCTTATGTGAATGGTCAATGAAAATCCCAGTAGTGGGGAACGAGTGGGTTCACTATGTTTCGGGCATGGCAGCATCCGCAGCTGCCATCTCTTCTTGATGTGATGGGCTCCGTTTAAGGATAGCAGGAGAAGAACCAGGAGGAAGGAATTTTGAACTTCTCAGTGGGACAAATTCTGCCAGCTCTGTCACCTTGTGCCCAGTCATACCTACCTTTTGCCACCAAATTTCAATAGCAAGTATACAATGAGTGCTTACTATGTGCAGGGCTCTCATGATGCCATCGTGAGTGGCACATCTGAGGTTCCATCCATTCTCACACCTCCTGGCTAGAATCTTCCAAGAGGTGGCAGCCTCTGTGCTGGGTGATTCTGCCTGAGGGCCAGTTCAATGCTGTTAGATGTTAACAAGTGTAGAAGAGGGGCTAGTTTTCAGGGATTATAGTTTTATCCTTAAAAGGTGTGTGTTTCTCTTGGGAATTCATATCGATGAGGGGTAAGAGACCATATGTGGCTTCCCAACAGAGGCCTGCCGCAAAGCAGCAGTGTGAATCGCTCAAGTCACCCAAACCTTCTGGTCTGCATTTTTTCATCTGTAGATTAAAAGTCTAGAACTAGCTGTAGTCAGAGGACCTTTTCAGCGGACACTCTATACATGCGAGATCAGAAGCCTAAGCCAAGGTTTTGCTCTTTGAAACCTTTTAAATCTTCCTTTCTCAAAAAAGAAATCATTTCGCAGACTCATCTGGTCTTAGCACATGATAGCAGCAAATGCCTTGAACCCAGCGCATTTTAATCATGCAGTATCCTAATGGAAAGAGAATAGCTCCGTAATAATATTAGTAACCAGACATGAAGTTTCTGAATGAAAAACTAACTCTAAGGAGTATAGGAAAAGCCACCCCGATTATCCTCATCCTTGATTACCATTAGTCTCCCCAATAAGGTGTACGTCTTCAAATGACAAGTGCACTGTGGGGACGTTACGCTGCAGTTTCAAGGGCTGTCAGATTTCAAGCAATGCAACTTTGGAAATTATACGTAAGACCCTCAGTGTGCAAAATCGGAAAAAAAAAAAAATCCTAGGTAGGGCACAACTTGAAAAGACCTACGCCAAACCTCCTGGCGTAGGTCACTTGAAAAGAAAACTTCAGAACAATGTTGACGAGCCCTTTCTAGAGTAAAAACAGACAAAAGCAACGAAGTTCTTTTTACCGAACGACCTTGATCCTTCCCCTTCGGAAGGATCGTTTTCGGTTTTCAGTTTGGGAGGCGCAGAAGCCCCGCGCGCCCGGCCCGCGGCTGGTGCGCGGCGCCCCTTCCGGCGACCTTCCGCCTCCCCGGGGCGGGGGCACGCGGAGGGTCGTCCCCGGGGCCGAGCGGCAGCCGCGCGGGCAGCGCGGGGGAGGAGCGCGGCCGCGGTGGGAGGGGACGCGGCGCGGGGCGCGGGCTCCTGGGCGGGCGTCCGCGGAGTCCGCTCGGGCGCTCCGGCGGTGGGGTGACGAGCGCCCCCTGGCCGGCGCGGAGCCCCGCCAGAGCCCGCGCGGCCGCCGAGCAGCAGCGCGCAGGGACCCCGGCCGCCCCGCCCGCAGGTAGGTGCCTGGGCGCCGCGTCGCCGGCCGCGGGAGGGCAGGGGGGCGTCTGCGCGGGGCCGGGAGCGCGGCCCGGCGAGGGGGGAGGCCCGTCCGGCACCCGCTCTGAGGCGTTCCGGGGCGGGGGGCGCGGGCTGACTGCCAAGCCGCAGAGGGACTAGAGCGCAGCGAACTTGGGGCCACTCGCTTCCTGTGGTTTCTTGCGTGCGAGGGGCGCGGGATGCTGCGGCCCCTGGCCGTGTGGACGCCCCGGGGCTGGGGGCGCCTTCTCTTCCCTCTCGGTCCCCCCCACCCCTTACCTGAACTGACTGGGGTGGGAGGGAGGGAGGGAGGGAAGAAAGTGGCAAGTTTTATGTCCTTGGCAAACATCTGGAGGAGAGGACGGTGATGCAGATGGTGACCGGTCCACAGGAGACAGTCCGCTTGTTTCCTTGGGGTTTGTGAGAGCAGCGGATGAGGCTGCCAAGGCTCACTTCTAAGCAAACTCAAGTTGCTTTTCAAGGGCCTGGAGTAGGGTGAGGCGGCTCCGTGATAGACGGAGGGGAGGAAAAAGAGTCTGTCGCTCAGCCCCGTAACCTCAAGTGAACCCGTTCGTATATCAGCATTCAGGGCCACATGTTAAGAAACTAGAGGTAAATATCTTTATTTCATTTAAATTTTAAGAGCCCCAGTTATCCGTGTGAAAGGGACTGTTCACGCCAAAGGCTTGGGCACTCCCTATAGCCATGAATGAAGAGGAAGGAGCCCCAGGCTGGCCCCGCTGGAAACGGATTCTTTCCGCCTTGACCTTTGGGGTTGTCCTGCCCCAAGTGGCGCCAAGAAAACGTTTTGCGCTCATGGCACAAGCTGACGAGGTCGGGGTGGTGATGTGGGGGGAGAACTGAGAACTCACTGCTCTCCTCCGTCCGTCCCTCCCTAGCGAGGGTGCAGCCCCCCCGGGAGGCGAAGGTCCTGCCAGCGACGGGTGTGCACCCCAGAACGAGTCTGGCAGCCCCTTCACTACTTCTCCCCACGCTCCCCTTGCACCTCTATGGAAGCGGTGACCACCGCCACCCCTTCCCTGGCAGGGACGTTCGGGTACAGGAGCCGTGCTCCTCCGCTCCTGGGTCTGCCCCACCCCAACCTTGCCAATCACCATCTTCATTTGTTTCCTAACTCGTCTTGGGTAACTGGTAAAATGGAAGGCTTACTGTGGGTGCTTAATCTCTTTAGAAAATGCTGTGTCTAGTGGGAAAGAGGGTGACGTTTACTAATTTGGTTGCAAATTACTTTTGAAGTTTATGCACAGCTGTTTGAAATCCCTCTGAGATCAGGGCCATTGTTTGAGGCAGGTGTCTGCCACAGATAGATCTTGTTAGTGCCTTTCTTCTGCTGATTGAATGTATGTGTATTTAAAGCCTGGGCATAGGACGACCTTCTCAAACCTTCAAACCCTCAGCTGTGAAACTCCTCCCAGTTAGTAATTAAGACTAAATTGTTTTGTTTGGTTTGGGGTTGTTGTTGTTTTTTCTGTCTCTTAAATGGTTATCTCGGATTTTGAGAGTCACCTGTTCAGCATTACCAGTCTTTGTTTTCAACCTCCTGTGATTTTTCTTGTAAACTTTTAAAATGTAAAGTTCCAGGGAACACTCTTGTCACCACCCTCCACTCTGTCATGTTCACTTCCGCCACCGTCTTGTGCTATGGTGGCTCAGAATGACAAGTAGTGCTTGGGCAAGCTTCTTTGTCGGATCTCCTACCGGGTCCCCCTTCGGCGGACAGAAACTCCCTGATCGAGTCTGCTTTGAATGCATGTGGGTCAGTTATTGGACTGTAATTTCTTTTGTTTCTGCCATTTCTCTTTCAAATATGCAGGGATATTGTCCAATTCGTTACACCTTGGTTCCTCTTATCATCTCAAAGCTCCCTTTCAACACTAACCCTCAGTTTTGCTTGTTCAGAGCAGGTACTGGAGGGCCCCTTGCATAGCGCTTTTGTCTTTGTCATTTTTATTTTATATTTTAAGATTTTATTTATTTATTTGATGGACAGAGATCACAAGTAGACAGGGAGGGAGCGGGGAGCAGGCTCCCTACTGAGCAGAGAGCCCAATGTGATGCTCTATCCCAGGACCCTGGGATCATGACCTGAGCGGAAGGCAGAGGCTTTAACCCACTGAGCCACGCAGGTGCCCCATCTTTTGTCATTTTTATAAAGGTCCCTCATTCCGTTGTAATGTATTCTCTGAAGAGATGGGAAAGACATGATTCTTCTGTATAATGAACTTGATGTTTTATCTGAAATTCTCTGTGGACTGGGTCCAGGATTTTTTGAGAGTGTGGGCTTATAGTGCAACTCTGTAACTGGCACCCAAGAGTAAAATCCGCAAATCCCCTCCTAATGCAGGATTTAATGATAGGACATTTGGCTTCCTTAAAATAGGAAGGAGAATTAGTACTTCCTATTTTTAAGGTATTTCATGTTTTAGACTTACTGATTATATTGTTTCCCCCTGAGAATATTGCTGATAGAGTAAATGCCTGTGACTGTTAATAAGGTTGTATTTCATCTCAGCTGATTTTCTTTGTATAGGGCTCAACCTTTTCTTTTTTGGAAGTACTTTTCCTAAATCGTTTAAAACAAAGAAATTGTTATATGATGAAAAATCCCAGAGAACACAGATGTATCATGTGATGCTATATTGATATAATTTTGTTGCCCCAAATCAAATCTGTAATTGAAAGTAAAGAAAGTAGTTTATGGTGACATACATAGCATTTAACTTATTTCTGTTTCTGTTCATTATATTAAAATTTCAAATGTTTCTTTTTCAAGTAGCAGTGGATCTCATTTTGCCTTTTCATACATATCCTGCTTGTTAAGGAAGAAATCTTGAGAAACTCAGAAAAACATTGAGGCAGAAAGGTGAACCAAAAAGGTGTTTTCTTTTTTTTTTTAATTTAATTTTTTCAGTGTTCCAAGATTTATTGTTTATGCACCACACCCCGTGCTGCATGCAATCCGTGCCCTCCTTGATACCCACCACCAGGCTCACCCAACCCTCCATCCCCCTCCCCTCAAAAACCTTCAGTTTGTTTCTCAGAGTCCACAGTTTCTCATGGTTCATCTCCCCCTCCAATTTCCCCCACTTTACTTTTCCTTTTCTTCTGCTAATGTTCTCCTAATGTTATTCCTTATGCTCAGAAATATGGGTAAAGAAGATATGGTCCATATATACAATGGAATATTATGCCTCCATCAGAAAGGGTGATGACCCGACTTTTGTATCAAAAGGTGTTTTCTTGCATAAGGGAAACATCTTCATTGTTTTAATACATCAAGTATTAATATACAAATTCACATTGCTGTGTCATCTAAAAATATCCTTAGGACAAAATGAGAATCAGAGACTTCAGAAATTAGGACTAGTTTACCCCAGCCTAGAATCATAGATTTCTGTTCCTGGGATTAAATTAGCAGATTTGTAATGTACTCACTTTGGTGGGACATATTTCTACAGGTTGATGTTAATTTTTGAGTTAACTAGTCATATTGGTGATTAATGATAATAAAGCCAACAAAATATGCCAGTTATGAAACTCAGAATTTTGTATTTGACAAACATTACTATCTCACTTAATCTTTGCAGAGCTTTTATAAATTAGATGTTGTCATCATTTCATTTTATGAGTGAAGAAGGTGAGACTCCAGGAAGTCATGTCACTTGCCTGGCTCTCACAGCTGGCATGTGCTGGAGTCAGGTTTGTCTGATTCTGATACCAAGCAGAACAACCTACCAGTTCAAGTGTTTGGTTTTTGTTTTTTTTTAATTGCGGTAGAATTGTACACATAACGTAAAATTCACCATCTTAATCATTTTGGAATGTACAGTTCATGGGCATTAATTGTACTCATACCGTTGGGCAAACATCACTACTGTCTGTCCACAGAACTCTTTCATCCTGCAAAACTGAAACTCTGTCCCCATTAACATTCCCTGTCCCCCTCCTTCCAGCCCCTGGCAACCTTCCTCCTATTTTCTGTCTCTGTGAATTTGACTACTCTAGGCCCCTTATAGAAAGGAGTCATATCTTGTTTATTTCACTTGCCATCATGTCCTTCAGATTCATCGTTGTTGTAGTATATGTCAGAATTTCCTTCCTTTTAAAGGCTGAGTAATATTCCATTGTGTGTATATATCCTGTTTTGTTTATCCATTCATCTGTTCAGGGACACTCGGGTTGCTTCCACATTTTGGTTTACATATAAAAATACTTTGAACGTGGGTGTATAATATCTCTTTAAGTCTCTGCTTTAAATTCTTTTGACTGGATTAAATGGTAATTCTATGTTTAATTTTCTGAGGAAACATTATACTGTTTTCCGCAGTGGCTGCGCCATTTCATATCCCCACGGACAGTGCCTGAAGGTTCCGGGTTCTCCACATCTTCTCCAACACTTGATATTTTCTGATTTTTGTGTTTTTTTGTTTTGTTTTGTTTTGTTTTTTAAAGATTTTATTTACTTATTTGACAGAGATCACAAGTAGGCAGAGAGGCAGGCAGAGAAAGAGAGAGGAGGAAGCAGGCTCCCCGCTGAGCAGAGAGCCCGATGCGGGGCTCGATCCCAGGACCCTGGGATCATGACCTGAGCTGAAGGCAGAGGCTTTAACCCACTGAGCCACCCAGGCGCCCCTGATTTTTGTTTGTTTTGATAGTGGTCATCCTAATGTGTTGTGAGGTGGTAACCAATGAATTTTTTTACAAAATTGGTTGAGGGGTCTGTGGACTGATGCTACTCCTCAATTTATTGGTTCTTCCTTCCTCTCCTGTGCTTGTATACTTTTCTCTAGTCCGAATCATTGGAAGAGCTACTATTCACGCATCCCCTGAAGGAATAGGGAACCCATAGGCAGGAGGGCTCCTGAAAGATAAAAGGTCCCTCCAAGTAGGGTTGCCCCTACCTCCATGAAGGAGCTCATGGTTTAGAAATAAATCGTCAAGAATAAAGTAAGCATGGCGTTTGTGCTAGTAACTCTAAATACATAGAACAGACCCTTTGCGGATTAAAAGTTAAATTACCTCTGGCATTCAAGCAAAACCAGACAAATTCTCGGGACAATGGGGAGAGCCAAAAGGTTGAGGGCTGTACTTTAATTCACCAGGCTTTTGTTATGAGCCTCAGAAGCACACACTGTCCTGTATAATCCATAGGGGAAATGCACGCAGTCAAGAGGAAATGATAATGAAGTCTGATAATTTCATCATGTATCTATATTGCTACATGTCAGTTTATAATGTTATTGTGTGTAACTACATTACGTATCTGTTTATTTCTTGTCTGTTTCCTTCTCTAGAATGGGAGCTAGTGTTTCATCCATTGCTGTATCTCTAGGTGCTGTAGCAGGGCCTGGCATGTAGTAGGCCCTCCGTGCAGAGTGAGTGTGGACTTGCTATCCTGGGGATATACTTGGGAGTACCTCGATTTGGGGTAGCTGAGAAGATATCTCAGGAGAAGTGATGGCTCAGGTAGATGGCCGTAAGCTCCGTGAGGGTGTTCCAGAAGTTGAGAATGGCCTTTGTAGAGAATGGCCTGGCAGCGTGTGAGCATGACATCTTAGCCAAGGAAAGGAATACAGTCTGGTCTGAGCACAACAGGTGAGAGCAAGAGAGCAGGGTAAGCCCAGGGACTCCCCTCAAAATGTGTTTGTGGCACCCACTACCACTCTTTAGTTAAAAATATAAAGAGCGTACCCTTAACTGTCCCTTGATCTCTTTTCCTCCTGCTCATCTCCAGCCCTCTGAGCCATTCACCCTGAGCAAGGACTAAAAAAAGTGCCTAGTGAGTAGAAGCTCTCAGGACACTGGTGATTCCTGAGCAAACCAAGTGCTATAAGTTTATGGTTAGATAAGATGACTTGTCACAGCCAGATGATCAAGAAGCCAAGAGTTTTATGACCATAAGCTGAAATGTCTTTCTTGCAGTTTTGGGAGAAGTTCATTTAGTCATGTGTTTTCCATTTTTGGAACAATAGTCTTCAACCTTTTCCATTCCGTGGTCCGTGTATGGACTGATTTCAGTGATAGCAAAACAGGGCTCTTATGCCATGTTTTTTTTAAACTGCAAAACATGATCCATTATTGGATAATGAAATTAATTGATTGATTTATGATGAACATATCTTTAAAAATGAAATAGAATGGAACAGAAAACACTAGACCCCACTTTGTGTAGCGAGAGTAATTATTTCATGAAGTTTTATGTCACAGAATTTCAGGCATATTGAATCTGTTTCATACCTAAACACTGGAAAATTATAGACTTATGGCATTCCTGTTAAGTCATAGAATCACATAAACTCTGGGCTGCAGGGAAGAAGGAAAAATAGAAAAGAAAGTGACATGGGTTGAGTGTGTGCTGCGGCAAGTGCCTGGATACATGGGATCCTTTACTCCCGAAGCCTGTGCGTCAGGCGGGTCAGAGGGAACACTGGATCTGGTAGAGGTTAAGACACTCCATCAGGGGTCACACAACAAATTACTAGCAGCGAGCCCCGATCTCTTGGCCCCTAATTTAATATTCTTTCTAAACCTCTGCAGCATATGTGGGTTGTATTCTCCAAGTTTGTTCATCGTTGGCTGTTTGTGGGAGATACTTTCTTGGAGCAGGTGTTGTAACCATATTCCACATTGTTAGGAAGAATGTAAACTTTGAGCTATATTCCATCAGCTTCTTAAAGGACTAGATCAGTTAGGAGGGAATAGTGTTGATTCTATGGACCAAGGATCATTCAACCTGAAGTTGACAAAAAAGTGAAAACAGCTACTCCTTCCCCCGCCCCACCCCCCACCCCCCCCACCCCTGGCAAAGTTTTGCCCCGGAGCTGGAAGACGAGGAACATGAGCGGTGCCATGTGAGATAGTGTGCTTTCCTTTCTGAAGCTGGGACTCCTGGGGCTATGACTGAATCCAACTGTCCACTTTCTCCAGCGTGTATACAGAGATTGATGAGTTTTAATGGACAAAATTGTGCAACTATGCAAATTCATGATGCTCTGATTCCATGATTTCCACCTTCAGCCGGGCTCTCAGGCTTTCCCCGGTCAACTCCGCTTGCTTTCTACAGCACTTCAGACCTTCCTCTGACACCCCATCCCCTTAATCCCAGCACGTTGCCTTGCTTCCTGCTTCGCTGAGAAAAATGGAAGTTTTCCTGATGAGATCAGCCTGCCTTTGTGATCACAAGGCTATAATCTAACTTCATCTGGGTCTCCCTTCCCATCCTCACCTCCTTTTTATAATGGAAAAAAAAAATCACCTCCTGGCTCATGTTCCTTCTCTACTGGTGCTCTGGGATCCATTTCTTCCTCATTCTTGGGCATCTCATTCTCCTGATTCTCTCCTCTCTTATCTGTGTTTTCCTTCCCTCTCTCATCAGTGGCTCCATTCTCACTGCATCCAACATGCTTAAAACCCTTTCTTCTTTGAAGGAAAAGACTGCCCTTCCTCTAGGTAATTTCTTCTCTCTTTCCTCCTCACAACCAAACTCCTTAAATTGTCCTCTCTGCCTGCTACTCTGTCCTGGCCACAGGCATCTGGCTTTGCCTCTCCTAACTCTTAGGAAACTGTGGCTCACACTCCCAGTGCTCACCCTTGCTGAAGTCTCTTCCTATCTTACTTGACTTCTCTGCAGCAGACCATGCACTGAACTCTCCTGCATTCTTGAAGCAATGTTTCCCTTCCATCCCCTTTCTCATTGTTCTTCCTTCTTCTCTTCTCCTTTGAAATCTCCTCCTCTGCACTCTGCTCCCGGGAGGCTGGTGAGCATCAATTCTCTCTCCCCATGACAACCTCATCTCTCACTCATCTTAGGAACCATCTCCTCGCTGACCACTACCCCTAAGTTACCTATCCAAAGTTCTGCTGATCTTCCTCTGCCACTAGTTGATGTCCACATTCAATATCAAATGCCCCAAACTGAACACATCACCTTCCCCTTTCTCTTGCTGCAAATATTTCCCTCCCACTCTTTTCTGTACCTGGCATTGGCATCACTTCTTCTCACACAAGCAGAAATCTGGATGTTTTTACTTGACTCCTCACCTCCATAGCTCACCCCAAATCACATTCTATCAATTCCACCCCCTGAATCTCTATTCCATTCATCCTTTCCCACCTCCCTTTCCCCAGTCTATTTACAGATCAACACCATTTCTCTTCTGTATTACTTCTGGAACTTTCTACCTGGCCTCTGTTATTATAGACAGGTTCTCCCTGTTGCAGCTGGAAGAGCCCTTCTAGGACCCAGATCTGAGCATGTCACTCCTGGCTTTAAACTCCGCTGCCCAATGCACTTGGAAGGAAACCCAGACTTTGTAACATGAACTGGAGGGTTCTAGTTGATCTGCACTCCCCTGTCCTCTCAAGCAGCACACTCATCACATTGTCCCAAGTCCAAGCCTCTTTGTGTTCCTTAGGGGTCCCATGCTTTTTGCTCAACCTCTAAACCCCTCCTTCCTTTTGCAAATTCCTATACATCTTCAGCCCCTGTCTTAGACACCTTTCCCTCAGAATGCTTATCCTCATCCTGTAAATTTGGGTTTTGTTTCCTTCTACATGTTCTTAAAAGACATGTGAGATCATTCATATAAAGTGCTTAGCACCATATGTAGCACTTAGTAAGCAAATAAGGAATGTTGGTGACCACAGCACTTACACAGTATTGCCATTGTTTGTCTATTTTTAGATTTCCCGAACAGATTACAAGCTCGATGAGGGCAGATGCCACATTTTCACTTATTCTCTGTTGAATCCCTAGCATCTGTTAACATATCTGACGTATAATAAGTGCTTAATAAATATTTGTGGGATAAATAAATGAGCCATAAATTTTAGAACCTGTCATGTCTAAGAGACTACATGCTAAGTGATAGAAGAAAGGAATCTTAATCCAGAGAGTTTTAATATGTGCACAAGAGCATCATTATCATCTTGGCCAGTCCTGTGGGTCTATGGATTTGTCTGGATAAATTCTAGAAAGTAAGACTTGGAGGTGATGGGAACATTCAAAGATGCTAAAAGACAATTTGCTGCAAGATAAAAAAAACTCCCATCTCCCCTCCTTACAGTGTGATTTTTTTTCCTCTCTGCGTCATTCTCCCTCCAATCTCCCTCCAGTTTCTCACTTTAATAACCACTATAATGGCAATAATAAAAGGGAAAAAAAGACTAAGTCAAGAATGATCAGGAAATAAAAGGCAATATTAAAATATTCTGAAATATCCTACAAGCAAAAGGGTGAGGCAATAGGTAAACTTTAAACGTAGATATACCAATAACTCAAAAATTATTTTAATAAAAAGAAAATATTAAAGGATAAAAAAGGTAAAAAATTTTTTAATGAGATAATAAAAGATTTTAAGAAATCTTCAGAAAAAAATTATAATCATCTTAAAAATTCATTAAAGCAGGTAATAGCAAGAAAGGTAAAAAGTAAAAGCCTAAATCCAAGAATTCGGATGATAAAAGTGTGCCAAAGATAAAATCATTGAAAGCAGTTAAAGAAAAATGTTTTTAAAATACAGAATAGGGGCACCTGGGTGGCTCAGTCATTAAGTGGCTGCCTTCAGCTCAGGTCATGATCCCGGGGTTTTGGGATCGAGCCCCACATCAGACTCTCTGCTCGGCAGGAGGCCTCCTTCTCCCTCTCCCACTTCCCCTGCTTGTGTTCCCTCTCTCACTGTCTCTCTCTCTCTGTCAAATAAAGAAATAAAATCTTTAAAAAAAAAAAAGAATAATAAGTTATTTAGGGGGACTCATTTACTGGTAGAATAACCAAAAAATATTGAAACCAAGGAAAAAAATACCATAATCTTTCAAAAGAAGATAAAAAATAAATCTCAACACTAATAAAACTTAATGGGCACATGCAGAGCTTCCTACCAATATGTAAGCCAAAGCTAAAACAATGTTAAAACTGGAGTTTAGGACTCTGGCTTATAACAAAAAAAGCCCGTGTAACCTCTGTGGGATTTCAGAGGCAAATTTCAAAGTATGCTTTGTTATATGAATGGCATTGTGTTTCAGGGAAAATACACTGTGAGTTCCAATGTGACATTTCCCTCCTGTGGAGTACTGACATAAAGTCAGCTAAGGGTAACCAAATAGTAAGCTCACCTTTGTCTGTGGACTAAGGGAGACAACACTACTCACTGTGAAAGACTTAGACTTCTCTGCATTCCAGCCCCATAATGGCTTCACCACCCAGAGTATCCTGCTTTCCTTGGGGAAATAAGAAAGTAAGGTAGCCCCCCAAACTCTAAGTGTATTCTTTCTTCTGCTCGTGAAGAACTCTTCTCAATCGTAGTCTCTTTGGGCAACTACAAAAAGTATCTTTTTGTGTTATGACTTTGCTGTGTAGTGTGTAATGCATTTACCTCTCTCTTGTACTTTCTTGTGTCTCTGAGGATTTGCAGTTTCTATCCAGCTCATAACCATAGATCAGTAATGATATTTTAATTCCTGAGTAAGCCTACCTAAGGGCATGTGACAGGTCTTCTATTTCTCTTTCTTTAGCTCAGAGCACAGAGCTCAGGCTGCATCTGGAGCTGAGGAAGGGAATATATTTTATTTTCTTCCAGCTGTCAGCATGAAGCATTCTATCAAGATCACATTTCTCAGGGCCCTAACCTCCACAGTTTTTGTCCATATTTGCAAGGTGAGGTGTAGGGACCTAACTGAAAAGTGGTTCATAGAGCTAAGTACATTGTGGCGATTTGCTGTGCTGACTTCTGGTAGCCAGTCCCTAGCTGGGCATCTGCAGCTGCTTCCCTCCCCTCACTAGTTCTCTGGTGCCTTCTCTGCTCATCGTTCTCCAGGTTCCTTGCTAAATGGGGACATATGGTAGTCAGCGCACAGGGTGTTAAAAATCTGAATTAGAGTCTCCCGTTCAGTGGAAAAGACTGGAGAGGAGCTGTTGGGTCTTGTGGCATCGCCCTTTGTCCCCTGCCTTTGTCCTGCTTTTCCAGACACCCACCAGTCTTTGACGGCCATCCGACTGTGAAGGCAGATAGGACGATCTTAGACATGACTGTGAAAACAGTTGTCAATCCAGTTTTGCGATATGGATCAAAAGATACGTGAATTGAATGATGGGTCTCTAGGATGTCTCTCAGATTCCCCCTGATCCTAGTATTTTGTAGCTGTTTTCTGGGTTCCTTTGATATCCACATATTCCAGTCAGATGTCACCAGGCACCTGGGGTGGTACAGTATTGGGTAAGTGTCAAGGTTCCCAGGCCATAGCTAGCCCGTTTGTAAGCGTTGGTGACTAGGCTATGTGGTGAGTGAATGTCACCAAGAGAGGAATGTGTAACCCGTCACCCATATGCGGAACCTTAGTCACCTGAGCTCCAAAGCCGTCCAGCGACAGTTCTTTGTAACAAGAAAACATCTTTCCCTCGGTCTTAGTGAAGATTAACATGCCAAATTTCCTCAAATGCCGAACAGCCAAGTTTCAATAAAGTCCTGGTTCTCCAAACGGAACAACCTGACTTCCTCAGCGGATTTTGTTTCTGGAAGATAAAACAATGAGGAATAGCAGCCAGATAGAATCTTCTATCCTCTAAGAATGGGAATTTTTAAAAATTTGTTCTGTGTTAGTTATTCAAAAACAAGAATAAATTGACACAGATTTTTTAAAGATTTTTATTTATTTATTTGACAGAGAGAGAGAGAGAGAGAGATCATAGGTAGGCAGAGAGACAGGCAGAGAAAGAGAAGGGGAAGCAGGCTCCCTGCTGAGCAGAGAGCCCGATGCGGGGCTCGATCCCAGGACCCTGAGATCATGACCTGAGCCGAAGGCAGAGGCTTAACCCACTGAGCCACCCAGATGCCCTGACACGGATTTTTTATACACATTAAGGCTATTTAGAAGGGATGATAATCATAGTAAACATAAATAAACACTTTCAGAAGAGGAACTTAAGGGGCGCCTGGGTGGCTCAGTCAGTTAAGCCTCTGCCTTCAGCTCAGGTCAAGATTCCAGGTCCCGGGATCAAGCCCCCTGTTGGCTCCCTGCTCAGTGGGCAATCTGCTTCCTCCCTTTTCTTCTGTGTTCCCTCTGCATCTGCTCTCCAGCTTGCTCTCTGTGTCAAATAAGTAAAATATTAAAAAAAAAAAAAAAAAAAGGAACGTGAATCACTTTACCCCTTAGATATAACTGAGCCAATCCTAGATTTTTGTAAAAATCCTTTTAATGTTGATGAAATAATTCAGTGAGAAAGAACTTGCATAATCCCAAATTCTGAAGCAGAGGCCGCGTAAGTATTTGCTAAAGGCACAGCCCAAGATTCTTGAACCTTCCTTCCTCTGTTCCAATAAAGAGAGGGATGTTACTACTGAGATCCTTCCTAGTTCCTAAGCATTGAGATTTGTTAATGTTTATAGTACACTTGAGATCGGAGCTAACGTGCTTTAGGAGAGTAAGCCACATGAGCAGTAGGAAGAGGTTTTTTGTCTCCTGTTGAAATAAATGCGATGTATTTGGCACACAAAAAATTCCTATATTGTTAAGTATAAATTAGCATATAATTTTAGAAATTAATGAACTAAAAGGCATCCATTAACAGTTTCTCACGGGCAGAGCTGGCAACGAGAAATGTCTACGCATGACATCATATTTGAATTTTATTATTTCAATAGAAAGGAGGGGAAGAAGGACAAGCCCCTTCAGAGCACAGACTACAAGTATTCAGCACAGAGAGGATATGTGTTTATTTAAATATATAAAATCGATTTTCTCCTGGAAAAATATCGCCGATATTTTCTTTTGGAGAGATAATCTAGTCCTTTGGGTCTAAATATCTAGACCTAGAGAGAGATCACACTATTTATTCAAGTACTGGACTATCTCAAGACACTGCACCATACAGCTCTGAAAGCAAATTATGAAGAATCATCAAACATCCTGCAGGTTCAATGCATGGAACATGTGTTTGTTTGGATATTTGTCTGAAAACTACCAACAGGAAAATTTAGACGGCACTCCGGGGAATTGTAATGCACACACCACATTTTCTTAGCTCTTTGCGAGGCAGAATCAGAGGACCACATTTTCTAAGACCCACCTTTTAAAAAGCTTGAGCCCTCATCAGTTGAGTGTGACATAGGCTTGAAATGAGATTTGGTAATAAATCATCAATAGTGAAGGACAAGTTCACACATATTGATAGTGGACCAGAGCTCTTGCCCTGAAGTTGTCAAAGTTGCAGTTTCTTATTTATCTGACATGTATTTATTTGGCTCAGAAGGTTGCTTTGGATATCAGTCCCTGTGGGATGAACTTCCCCCAAAACTTAGTGACTTAAAACAATATCATTTCATTTGTTCATGATGCTGTGGATTAGGCATGTGGGCTGGCTCTGTTCCTCGGGGCGTTACCTGGGGTCTCTCACGAGATTGTGGTCAGACAGGAAATGCGCTTAATCATGTTTGGCTCCTAGCAGGTATGGCTAGAAGACAGGGACCACCCACTCCCTCCCTTGCTCTGTGTAGCTACTTTGAGCTTCTTTTCGTGGTGATTAGAGCCTAAGAGTGAGTATTCTGAGTGCACAAAGGCCAAAGCTGAGATGTCTTAGGGGGCAAACTGAGAATTCACAGAGCATCGCTCCTGACCCATTTGCCTGGTCAGTAAGTCAAGGCCAGCCAAGGTCATGAGCAGGGGCAGTAGGCTGTACCCCTCTGGGGTGAGGCCAAGCAGCATTGCAGAAGAGCTGTGGAGGGGGCATTATGGTCACAGCTATCTTGGGAGACGTGGTCTAGCCCAAGACATTAGGCTGTCAGGGAAACCATTTCATGAGGGTGACCTCATGCTGGTCTTCCGAGTTGTAGCCTCGATGTGGCTCTTCCCATGAACACCACACACACTGTGCTGATAGAGGAGCTGACAAACACACCATCTGAAGGCAAATTTCCACTTGACAAGTCCATGGTTACTCCACACCACCCTTAGAATGCAATTCAGACCCTTGGCATGGCTTGCCAGGCCCTTTCCACCCTGTCCCTACCTGTTTCTCTGACCTCCCCACTCGAAGGCTTATATACCCTGTTCTTCAGCTGTCTCTGGGGTAGCAGTGCTCCACGTGCAACCATGTGCTACCATGCCCTACTTCCCACCAGAATCCTGTCCCCCAACACACACATCCCCCATGTGCCTGGGGTCCTGTAGTGATGGCACTGCCCCCCGCCCCAACCCCCTCCCCAACCCCAACCCCACAGGCATCTGTCTCTTAGTCCACCATCCAGCCCTTCCCCTTGAGAATAGGTCCCTCCATGAGCGCTTGGTACCATTTACTGATGTCACCATCCCAGTGCAATGGCAGAGCTGAGGAGTGCCTTCTGGATAGTCCAGAGAACCCCAAACAGGAGGAAGGTGGGTGTGATGAGGAAGGTGAGCTTGTGATAGAGCCTGAGTGGCGGGTCCAGTACCACCAAAGTGCAGACAGATAATGTGCTAGATGAGATACAAGCACAGTCAGTGGAAGAGAAAATTCCATTGGATGTGGGGGAGAGCCAGATATGTCATGCTAAGCACAAAGCAGCGAACAGAGGGCCTTCTGCCAGACCAGCCCTGTGGCCTCTGCAGAGATGTGCAAGGAGTGCCCCTCCAGGGTGCCCTGGACCTGAAAACGGGACACCCCGATCTAAGCAATGTGTGACTCTCGGCAAGTGACCAACCATCCCAAGAGGGCAGAGGAGAAGTTGAGCAGAGAGAAGGGAAGAGCCTGCTTCTGGAAAAGTGTGTGGGACTGTCTCTTGGGTGGATGCCTTCATCCCTGAGCTCAGCTGACTGGGTCCCATGAACATGACACAGACGGTGATGTGCTTGGCTTTGACAAAGAGGACCTGGTGTGACTGGGGAGAGGTGAGGTGACCCCTAAGCCCGACCAAGGGAGACTTACCTTGAAAGAACCCATAGTCTTCTTCTGACTGAACAAACATAAAGAAAGTAATCATCGTGTGGAAATATTTTTGCGTATACCAGCAGCCGCTCTGCTCAACTTACATCCATTAGTTCACCTGGGGTAGGTCCTCTAGTTCACCTGGGGTAGGTCCTCTCGTTGTCCTCATTTTACAGGTGAGGTCATGGGTAAATTAGGTGGTTCAAGGCCACAGAACTCCTAAGTGGCAGACCTAGAATGCCATCACAGGCAGCTTGATGCTATGGTCTCTGTTCTTATTCTACTTGGCTAAACCTGAGTTTGGCAATATACTCTAGCTACAGATTCATTTTTTTAAAAATGCTACCTGACATCGGTGTTAATTCTGAGAAGTGAGTTTTGAGAGTTCCTCTTCTCTTTATATCTCAATTACTTTTGAGGCACATTTAAAAATGGCAAATTCTATCATATGTGGACACACACATGTACATGTCTACACACAGCTATAACTTGGAAAGAACTGTGAGAAGAATGTTTAATTAAAAGTGAGTGAGAAATGCAGCCATATTAACATTCCTTGGTAATCACTTTGAAGTCTGAACTTCAGTCTTATGGGATCATTCTGAAATTGGAAGAATGATGTATTGTTACACTGTGAGATACACTTGAATTGTTTCTAGCATATGCTTGATGTGACTGTGTAATTTGCTTTTTAGTCAGTAAGTTGTCACATCTGTGAATCACTAATAAGGTTCACATTAAGGTTTTGATCCTTTTAGGTCTAGTATTTATTATTATTATTTGACAAATTCCTGAAGCCCAAGATTCTGAAAAGTTCAGAGATACCTCTATTTAAGAAAATAGTACTTTTGTCAGTATTTTCCAGAGATTAATTTTTAAAATCCCAAGAAATCTGTACTTTATCATTTTTTTGTTGGGTTGCAAAATAAAATCAGAAACACAATAGATGCTTCATATTTGAGCCAATGGACAATTTTCAGATGTTGAGCAGTTCATTGAATTTAAATAATAGCCCTCAAAATATATAAATAGGAAACTTATAATAATATCCAAGGCATAGGACATCATGATTCATGATTCAGCCACAGAGGAAGGGAAGAAGCTGTGAACAGAATAGAGGTTGTTTTTTTTTTCCCCCTTGAAGTGTACTTCCCAGCAAATCCAAGGGTGACCACCTTTGGAATGCCACTTCCTCCCTGATCTCAAAATACCTCCTGTTATACTGCCAGAAAGTTCTCACTTCACTTTATTCCAGTACCTGAAATTCTGCCAACTAGATGTTAAGGCATAGGTCCTCTTAGAAATGCCAGTCCTGGTGAGGTTTCCCTCCGATGTTAGAGGGACTTGCTCGTTGACTTAGAGAGGATGGGAATCTTCATGAGAAGGAAGGCTGGAATTTATTCAGTCAACAGATATGAATTGATCAAGCACATAATTGATTATTGGTCAGTGACTGATCTCGGTGTTGGGAGCACAGGGGAAAAAGGGGGCCAAGATCCTGGCCCGTGTGAAGCTTACTTCCTTTTGGAAGAGAAAGACAATGCAAATGAGATGATCCAGATGATGACAGTGCTATGAAATAATGGTGAAGAAGGTAAAGATCGAAACAGGCAAGTTTCTGGAATGTGGCCTGCTCTTAGAGTACCACATGCCTTGTCTTTATGGACAGTGAGGGAGAGGAAAAATGTGAGAGGGACTCACTGCCACAAAATTATGGTTTTAAAAAAAGGGTGCAGATAAGTCCTGAGATGACCTAGGAAAGGTGTAATCTGTCCTTCCCCAGTCCCAGATAATGTATAATTCTCATCTTCTGCCTTCTTCCTGGGGCCGTGGCTTCTTCTCCATTGCTGTGTTCCTTTGTTGGTACGTGCCTGGGATGCAGTAAGTGGTCCATTAATATTTCTCTCTCTCTCTCTTATTTAGGGTCTGTTAGGAATCGGACTTTAGGATTCCTGTTAGTAATGAGGAGCTAAGGACATACACCTTTTATTTCTTTTTTTTTTTTTAAGATTTTATTTATTTATCAGGCGGAGATCACAAGTAGGCAGAGAGGCAGGCAGAGAGAGGGGGACGCAGGCTCCCCACTGAGCAGACAGCCCAATGCGGGGCTCCATCCCAGGACGCCGGTTCATGACCTGAGCTGAAGGTAGAGGCTTAACCCACTGAGCCACCCAGGCGCCCTGGAGCTACACCTTTTCTTAAAAAAAAAAAAATAATAATAAAACACACACACACAAAAACAAAAACAAAAACAAAAAAACCCAACACTTTACTTTGCACTGCCTGTTGCTACAATTTCAGCAGGTAAGCACGTGAGCAGAAGGAAACTCTAAGTTTGCCTAATTAATTCCCACTTGTGTAGCCCCAGTCCCAACGTTTTCACTTCCTGTCCTCTTTGTAACTTCCACATATGCCACATCTGAAGGGACAAGCCTTGCTGTGCTTGAGAATGATTTCGGTACTCTAAATATTTCACTGGGAAGAGAATGGCCATCCTCAGTTTTTAAATAGGGTCTCTTATTGCCCCTTTTTCTTAAATCCCAAGGATTAAAACCATCTCTGAGACTCTCCCCCAAGTCTTAGTAATACTTAGATTAAAAATAGCAAAATATGGAATTTTAGCATGTACAAATATGAGTTATTCTTCCCAGAATCCTCATGTTCAAGGCTAGGAGAGTGGGGTTTAGAGGTTCCAGGCAGGACATTCCAAGGTGTTACAGCTGGTTGGTGGTAGGATCAAGATTATCCTGAAGGATTCTTGACTCCCACTGTTTAACTCTGGCTCTAAAACAACCTTCACAAATACCAGCGATCTCCCATGCCAACCAGAAAAAATCAACTTCAACCTAAAAATCTTGCTTCTTCTTCTGTATCAAGGTGACCGTATCTTCTCAAGTGAAAGGGACGTGATTCAGTAGATGACACTAGTCCAGCAAGCAGGACTAATGTTCCACTAAGAACATTATGTCCATCGAGTCAGTCCACCAGCTTCCAAAGCAATTTCCCAGACCTTCATACTATGCCCATGATGTCTACTTGCTGAACCATCAACTTTAACTTCTTAACCCCCTATCTTTCATCTCAGTTTTCTGGTTGTGTTTTATCTAAGTCATCTTTACTTTAGTTGAGCTAAAGCTGTGGTTTTGCAAATTAAATCGGTTGTGGGTTTCTGCATATATCTCCTCTATGTGTTTACTAAGCCTTTTTTTTTTTTTTAATTAGCAGTCTGTGTCTGTTTTCATCTTTTTAGTTGTGTGAGGGAAGATTTGTTTTGCTTAAGGTTTTCTAAAAGCACATTCAAAACTATTTAGAGGAACACATTTAAAGAAACCAAAATGCTTTTTAAACCTATAGTTTTAGCCATCGTTGAACCCTTAAAGTTTTGATGTTTGATTCTAATGAAGAGATCATGCAGCTTTTGAGCCTGGAACTAATGCTTGAAGCAGAAAAGATGTTCTATGTTTTTCAACATGGAAGAGGTTTTGAAAGGCATCTCTTATAGCTACTGTGGAAGAGGAATAGGCAGAGGGTTGGTATTAATTAGGAATCCACTGTATTTAAAGAAACTATCTGAAGTTCTCAAACTAAAATACTAAAGAGTAGGGATCAAGTACGAAATAAATAACCAGATAAAATTCATAGGACTTATTGCATAGTGGGATGGAAATGATGAGAGTGAAGGAGTACTCAGAGTTGAGTCCAATATGTGTAGCTTAGGAGACTCAATAAATGGTAATTGCCTTGATCAAGACAGAGGAGAGAGGAGAGGCATAGGCATTGGGGAAATGGGAGAATTCATATTTATCTTGGTTGTACATGAAAAGCTGGTGGGACACCACTTGGAGAGGTCCAATACACAGCTGAAAACATAGGACTGAAAGACGAGCAAATATGTATCAAGAAAAACATACCTTTTGAAGTTATCATTACGTAGAAGACCATTGAAGCCATCACTATGGTTTCACAATGGTCCACAGATATTTCTTTCTCTCTCTCTCTCTCACACTTAGGGTCTGTTAGGACCCTTAAAAAAAAGTCAAGTCCAAATCTGGATGTTTTCCATAATATTCAGGCAAAGCAAACTGAACCGAGAGAGTAGACTAAGGGTGACCAAAGTGATGGAAGGGACAGCCTGAGGGAAGCAGAGGAGCTGGCAGCGTAATGTAGGGTGGTGAGGAAGAAGAGTGAGAATGAACCAGTGATCTGGAGGGGGCATCATCACTGCATTGGAGAGAGCAGGACTGGCAGGGTGGTGGGTGGTGGAAGCCAAGGGGCAGAATATGGAGAAGCCAAGGGAAGGTGAGGAAATGAAAATGGTCTGCAGATCTTGTTGGCGAAGGAAAGAGTCAGTGCCACGTCCGCAGGAGAAGCAACGTCAGAAGTTGTCAGGGGACAGGAAGTGTGAGCATGTTTGCAGGTGGGAGTGGGACAGAGGCTGAAATCACAAGAATGACAAGGGGTAAAAGAGAATAATAGTTCCAGGGATGTGGCCAGGGGCATGGTCATACTTGGGACACTCCGGAGAGAAGAGGTAGAAATAAAGAGAGGTTGAACCAGAGTGACAGAAGCTGAACAAATCTGTGTCTTGTGGCTTCCATTTTCTCATCAAAATGGACTAGCCCATCCACTGAGGGTAGAGAAGAGAGAATTATGTTTTTGGAGACGCAAGAACAAGTGTGGAGTGGCCAGCTAGGAAATGGGGAAGGAAGCAGCCCAGGAATGAGATAAAGTTAAGATTGTTGGCAAATTCAGTAATAAATCAAATGCTTTATAAATACTAAATAAGGTGTTATTTGTTGTTTCTTATAGTAAAAATACACATAGCATAAAATTTACCTTTTTAACTATTTTTAAGCATACAGTGCAATGGTATTAGATTCACCACTGCTGTGATCAATTTCCAGAATTTTCTCACCATCCCAAATAGAAACTTGGGACCCACTAAGCAATAACTCCCCATGACCAGCTCCCCCCAACCCATAGAAACTGCCATTCCATTTTCTGTCTGTATGGATTGCCTGTTCTAGATAGCTCATATTTATTGCTTTTAAAGGCATGATGTACAAACTAAGAAAAAAGGGAATAACCAGAAGGTTATTCCTGTTCTGTGTTCTGTATGTAATGTTCTGTAATGAAGAGGTCATTCTTAAACCATCCCCTATCCTTTTTAATCCGCCCTATGGTATCCACTTACAAAACATAACTATAGGGGCACCAGGGTGGCTCAGTGGGTTAAGCCTCTGCCTTCCCCCTTCTTAGGGTCCTGGGATTGAGCCCCGCATCGGGCTTTCTGCTCAGCAGGGAGCCTGCTTCTCCCTCTCTGCCTGCCTCTCTGCCTACTTCTGATCTCTCTCTCTGTCAAATAAATAAATAAAATCTTTAAAGAAACATAACTATAATATTATAAACTTGGTAAAATGCATTACCCTTAAAGAAATTCAAATTTATTTTGAAACCCCTTAAATTCTCCTTTGATGTCTGTTTACAATATCTGTACACAACAATGGGTGCCTTTTTCCCTCATCCAAATGGTAGCAAAGAATTGCAGTTTGGTAAATATTTTCCTGTTTAGCAGTCTGTTTCAGAGGATTGCTCTCTTCATCTGCATCTCTGTTGTCTGAAATAGAAGCTCCTAAAAATAGCTTGTATATGCATCACTTAGAAAGATGAGAGATTCTACTACTAAGATACGCAAACAGATAACCGCTCTGCTTTAATGTCAGTTATAGGTTATGTGAACACATCCTTACTGTCCACGAGGAGATGCGGATGAGTCGTTCTAGCACTAGACTCCGCTATTCTTCATGGAAATCATTTTTTATTCCCAGTGAAAGTAACTTCTGATAGGAGACTTCCTGGAAGAAATGTCTGATATTGCCAACTTCCACTTTCATTTTCTGTGACCAACCCCAGAAAGAGTCGACAAAATTCCCTTAGTGGAGGTGAGTGATAGGTACCTCTTCCTACAGCAGTACCCAGGGGGAGAGGCCTCGCCAGGTGCCTTCTTTTTTTTTTTTTTTTTTTTTTTAAAGATTTTATTTATTTATTTGTCAGAGAAAGAGAGGGAGAGAGAGCGAGCACAGGCAGACAGAATGGCAGGCAGAGGCAGAGGGAGAAGCAGGCTCCCTGATGAGCAAGGAGCCCGATGTGGGACTCGATCCCAGGACGCTGGGATCATGACCCGAGCCGAAGGCAGCTGCTTAACCAACTGAGCCACCCAGGCGTCCCCGCCAGGTGCCTTCTAAATTTAGGGTTCTACATAGAAACGTTGACAGCCAGGGGTACCCAGTGATTCAGTTGGTTAAACGTGCAACTCTTGGTCACCGCTCGGGTCTTGACCTCAGGGTCATGAGTTCAAAACTTGCACTGGGCTTCACACTGGGCATGGAGCCTACTTGAATAAAGAAAAGAGAAGGGAAAGGGAATGTGAGCAGCCATGGTACCTTCCGGAGCCTTGAGGCTGACTACCATCCTCTAAACAGTACTGACCACGCTGTCAGAAAGGGGAATTGTTTTCATATTGTTTCCCTTCTCCCAACCTTATCTCCTCATCCCATTCCAGTGCATCTCTGCTGCCCCGCTTTGAGCCCTATTTCTCTCCTGAAGCTAGTGCTCTGGGGTTTCCTCTCGTCAGAAACCATTCCTTCAGAATCTTTGTGGGTGAGCTCGGGCACCCACTGGATTTTGCTGCTTATGTGCATCAGTCATGTGTCCCAAAGAATCTATAATCTTTTTTTTTTAAAGATTTTATTTATTTATCTGACAGAGATCACAAGTAGGCAGAGGGGCAGACAGAGAGAGATGGGGAAGCAGGCTCCCTGCTGAACAGAGAGCTCGATGTGGGGCTCAATCCCAGGACCCTGGGATCATGACCTGAGCTGAAGGCAGAGGCTTAACCCACTGAGCCACCCAGACACCCCAGAATCTATGATCTTCTTGAAGGTGCTGTGTTTTCATCCACAGAATCATGAAACATTACTGCTTTACAGATGAGGACATTAAGCCCAGAGAGGTGAAGTCCCTGGGTTAAGGTCACACAGCTGAATTCAACAGACAGTTGAATTGGACATTAAAAGGATGGAGAGAGAGATAAGTCTGTTTCTTCCTCAAAAGTACTTGAAGAGACTCTGCCAGAGTTTGTCTTTGTGGCTGTTTTTTCTTCTTTTTTTCTGTTTCTGTTGCTAACTGGCACCTTCGTGTTTCAGAGACCTTTCTCCACACAAAATACAATTCCATACTATTAGTTATATTTTGGTCTTAAAAATTATAATCACATTTCCTGCCTTCCACAGATAATCATGATTGAAGTTTTAGGTGTTTGGAAGCTAGTGACGCATTTACAGATTTAAAATTTTCGAGAGCAACTTGGCAGTAACTACAATTACACAACCTGTAGTTTGACTACTTCGCACATATTCTATAGAAATTCTCAGACATGTGCCAAAGGAAAGATCTACAAGGATGCTTGTAATGGTATTGTTATTATAGCAAACAAACAAATAAACAATGAACCCAAGCAAAAACAAAATGAAGCAAAACCCATCAAACTTCAACAGAAGAACAAATATAAGATTTTCATAGATGTATTTCATAGAGAAATAGAGAGCAGTGATTCTCAAAGTGTGTTCCTGGGAGAACCCCAGAGATACACAAGACTTTTTCAGGGACGTCTCATCTCAAAACTGATTTTATAGAACTACTAAGGCCTTTTTACCTTTTCATTTTTATTCTATCCAGTGGAATTTTCCAGAGACTGTATGTTTTGATAGCAACAGACTGGATGCATCAGTAGATATGAAAAGACTGCTGTCTTCTATAAAGTGAGATATTAAAAAGATTTGCAAAAAGAGGATGCTGGGTGGCCCAGTTGGTTAAGTGTCTGCCTTCAGCTTAGGTCATGATCCCAGGGTCCTGGGACCGAGCCTGGAGTCGGGCTCCCTGCTTGGCAGGGAGTCTGCTTCTTCTCCCTCTGCCTCCTGCTCCCCCTGATTGTGCTTTTGCTCTCTCTCAAATGAGTAAATAAAATCCTAAACAAAACAAAACAAAAAGCAAAAGCCCCATTAAAAAATAGGCAAAGGACTTGAACGGACATTTTTCCGCAGATATTACACAGATGGCTAAGAAGCAGCTCAACATCACTAACAGAAAAATGCAAATTAAGATCACAGTGAGATACTACCTCACCTCTATTAGATGGCTACTCCCAAAACCCCCCAGAAAAGAAGTTTCAGTGAGGATGCAGCGAAATTGGGACCCTTGTCCAGTAGGGAATGTAAAGTGTTATACCTTCTATGGAAAACAACATAGTAATTACTCAAAAAATCAAAAATAGAATTGCAGCATGAAGGAGGAGTCAAGATGGCGGAGAAGTAGCAGCTGAGACGACTTCAGGTAGTGGGAGATCAGCTCGATAGCTTATCTAAAGACTGCAAACACCTACAGATCCAACGGGAGATCGAAGAGAAGAAGAACAGCGACTCTAGAAACAGAAAATCAACCACTTTCTGAAAGGTAGGACGGGCGGAGAAGTGAATCCAAAGCGACAGGAAGATAGACCGCGGGGGGAGGGGCCGGCTCCCGGCAAGCGGCGGAGCAACGGAGCACAAAATTGGGACTTTTAAAAGTCTGTTCCGCTGAGGGACATCGCTCCAGAGGCTTAACCGGGGTGAAGCCCAGGCGGGGTCAGCGTGGCCTCAGGTCCCGCAGGGTCACAGAAGGATCGGGGGTGTCTGAGTGTCGCAGAGCTTGCAGGTATTAGAACGGGGAAGCCGGCTACAGAGACAGAGCCGAGGAGTGAGCTCTCAGCTCGGGGTTACCTTGAACCGGTCGCAGGCTCGGTCAGCTCGGAGCGCGGCCGGAGGCAGGGTGACGGGAGTGAATCGGCGCTGTTCTCTGAGGGCGCACTGAGGAGTGGGGCCCCGGGCTCTCGGCTCCTCCGGGCTGGAGACCGGGAGGCCGCCATCTTCATTCCCGCCCTCCGGAACTCTACGGAAAGCGCTCAGGGGACAAAAGCTCCCGAAAGCAAACCCGAGCGGATTACTCAGACCGGCCCGGGTAAGGGCGGTGCAACTCCGCCCGGGGCAGAGACACTTGAGAATCACTGCAACAGGCCCCTCCCCCAGAAGATCAACAAGAAACCCAGCCAGGACCGAGTTCACCTACCAAGGAGTGCAGTTTCAATACCAAGGAGAGCAGCGGAATTCCAAAGGAGGAGAAAGCAAAGCACGGAACTCATGGCTTTCTCCCCATGATTCTTTAGCCTTGCAGTTAATTTAATTTTTTTTCTTTTTCAATTTATTTTTCTTCTTCTGCTAAATTTTTTTAACTTTTACCCTTTTCTTTTTTAACGTTTTTTAACTAGTTTATCTATTATATATATATATATTTTTTTTCTTTTTAGTCTTTTTTCTTTATTGGTTTTCTTTTTTTAATTGTTTCTTTCTTTCTTTTTTTTTCTTTCTGAACCTCTTTTTATCCCCTTTCTACCCCCTCACGATTTGGGATCTCTTCTGATTTGGCTAAAGCATATTTTCCTGGGGTTGTTGCCACCCTTTTAGTATTTTACTTGCTCCTTCATCTACTCTTATCTGGACAAAATGACAAGGCGGAAAAATTCACCACAAAAAAAGAACAAGAGGCAGTACCAAAGGCTAGGGACCTAATCAATACAGACATTGGTAATATGTCAGATCTAGAGTTCAGAATGACAATTCTCAAGGTTCTAGCCGGGCTCGAAAAAGGCATGGAAGATATTAGAGAAACCCTCTCGGGAGATATAAAAGCCCTTTCTGGAGAAATAAAAGAACTAAAATCTAACCAAATTGAAATCAAAAAAGCTATTAATGAGGTGCAATCAAAAATGGAGGCTCTCACTGCTAGAATAAATGAGGCAGAAGAAAGAATTAGCGATATAGAAGACCAAATGACAGAGAATAAAGAAGCTGAGCAAAAGAGGGACAAACAGCTACTGGACCATGAGGGGAGAATTCGAGAGATAAGTGACACCATAAGACGAAACAACATTAGAATAATTGGGATTCCAGAAGAAGAGGAAACAGAGAGGGGAGCAGAAGGTATATTGGAGAGAATTATTGGAGAGAATTTCCCCAATATGGCAAAGGGAACAAGCATCAAAATCCAGGAGGTTCAGAGAACCCCCCTCAACATCAATAAGAATAGGTCCACACCCTGTCACCTAATAGTAAAATTTACAAGTCTTAGTGACAAAGAGAAGATCCTGAGAGCAGCCCGGGAAAAGAAGTCTGTAACGTACAATGGTAAAAATATTAGATTGGCAGCAGACTTATCCACAGAGATCTGGCAGGCCAGGAAGAGCTGGCATGATATATTCAGAGCACTAAACGAGAAAAACAAGCAGCCAAGAATACTATATCCAGCTAGGCTATCAATGAAAATAGGAGGAGAGATTAAAAGCTTCCAGGACAAACAAAAACTGAAAGAATTTGCAAATACCAAACCAGCTCTACAGGAAATATTGAAAGGGGTCCTCTAAGCAAAGAGAGACCCTAAAAGTAGTAGATCAGAAAGAAACAGAGACAATATACAATAACAGTCACCTTACAGGCAATACAATGGCACTAAATTCATATCTCTCAATACTTACCCTGAATGTTAATGGGCTAAATGCCCCAATCAAAAGACACAGGGTATCAGAATGGATAAAAAAACAAAACCCATCTATATGTTGCCTACAAGAAACTCATCTTAAACCTGAAGACATCTCCAGATTTAAAGTGAGGGGGTGGAAAAGAGTTTACCATGCTAATGGACATCAGAAGAAAGCAGGAGTGGCAATCCTTATATCAGATCAATTAGATTTTAAGCCAAAGACTATAATAAGAGATGAGGAAGGACACTATATCATACTCAAAGGAACTGTCCAACAAGAAGATCTAACAATTTTAAATATCTATGCCCCTAACGTGGGAGCAGCCAACTATATAAACCAATTAATAACAAAATCAAAGAAACACATCGACAATAATACAATAATAGTAGGGGACTTTAACGCTCCCCTCACTGAAATGGACAGATCATCCAAGCAAAAGATCAACAAGGAAATCAAGGCCTTAAATGACACACTGGACCAGATGGACATCACAGATATATTCAGAACATTTCATCCCAAAGCAACAGAATACACATTCTTCTCTAGTGCACATGGAACATTCTCCAGAATAGATCACATTCTCGGTCCTAAATCAGGTCTCAACCGTTATCAAAAGATTGGAATCATTCCCTGCATATTTTCAGACCACAATGCTCTGAAGCTAGAACTCAATCACAAGAGGAAATTTGGAAAGAACCCAAATACATGGAGACTAAACAGCATCCTTCTAAAGAATAAATGGGTCAACCAGGAAATTAAAGAAGAGTTGAAAAAATTCATGGAAACAAATGATAATGAAAACACAACGGTTCAAAATCTGTGGGACACAACAAAGGCAGTCCTGAGAGGAAAATATATAGCGGTACAAGCCTTTCTCAAGAAACAAGAAAGGTCTCAGGTACACAACCTAACCCTACACCTAAAAGAGCTAGAGAAAGAACAAGAAAGAAAGCCTAAACCCAGCAGGAGAAGAGAAATCATAAAGATCAGAGCAGAAATCAATTAAATAGAAGCCAAAAAAACAATAGAACAAATCAACGAAACTAGGAGCTGGTTCTTTGAAAGAATTAATAAGATCGATAAACCCCTGGCCAGACTTATCAAAAAGAAAAGAGAAAGGACCCAAATAAATAAAATCATGAATGAAAGAGGAGAGATCACAACGAACACCAAAGAAATACAGACAATTATAAGAACATACTATGAGCAACTCTACGCCAACAAATTTGACAATCTGGAAGAAATGGATGCATTCCTAGAGACATATAAACTACCACAACTGAACCAGGAAGAAATAGAAAGCCTGAACAGACCCATAACCAGTAAGGAGATTGAAACAGTCATCAAAAACCTCCAAACAAACAAAAGCCCAGGGCCAGATGGCTTCCCGGGGGAATTCTACCAAACATTTAAAGAACTAATTCCTATTATCCTGAAACTGTTCCAAAAAATAGAAATGGAAGGAAAACTTCCAAACTCATTTTATGAGGCCAGCATCACCTTGATCCCAAAACCAGACAAGGATCCCATCAAAAAAGAGAACTACAGACCAATATCCTTGATGAACACAGATGCAAAAATTCTCGCCAAAATACTAGCCAATAGGATTCAACAGTACATTAAAAGGATTATTCACCACGACCAAGTGGGATTTATTCCAGGGCTGCAAGGTTGGTTCAACATCCGCAAATCAATCGGTGTGATACAACACATTAATAAAAGAAAAACAAGAACCATATGATACTCTCCATAGATGCTGAATAAGCATTTGACAAAGTACAGCATCCCTTCCTGATCAAAACTCTTCAAAGTGTAGGGATAGAGGGCACATACCTCAATATTATCAAAGCCATCTATGAAAAACCCACTGCAAATATCATTCTCAATGGAGAAAACTGAAAGCTTTTCCGCTAAGGTCAGGAACACAGCAGGGATGTCCATTATCACCACTGCTATTCAACATAGTACTAGACGTCCTAGCCTCAGCAATCGGACAACAAAAGGAAATTAAAGGCATCCAAATGGGCAAAGAAGAAGTCAAACTATCACTCTTCGCAGATGATATGATACTATATGTGGAAAACCCAAAAGACTCCACTCCAAAACTGCTAGAACTCGTACAGGAATTCAGTAAAGTGTCAGGATATAAAATCAATGCACAGAAGTCAGTTGCATTTCTCTACACCAACAACAAGACAGAAGAAAGAGAAATTAAGGAGTCCATCCCATTTACAATTGCACCCAAAACTATAAGATACCTAGGAATAAATCTAACCAAAGAGACTAAGAATCTATACACAGAAAACTATAAAGTACTCATGAAAGAAATTGAGGAAGACACAAAGAAATGGAAAAATGTTCCATGCTCCTGGATTGGAAGAATAAATATTGTGAAAATGTCTATGCTACCTAAAGCAATCTACACATTTAATGCAATTCCTATCAAAGTACCATCCATTTTTTTTCAAAGAAATGGAACAAATAATCCTAAAATTTATATGGAACCAGAAAAGACCTCGAATAGCCAAAGCAATATTGAAAAAGAAAGCCAAAGTTGGTGGCATCACAATTCCGGACTTCAAGCTCTATTACAAAGCTGTCATCATCAAGACAGCATGGTACTGGCACAAAAACAGACACATAGATCAATGGAACAGAATAGAGAGCCCAGAAATAGACCCTCAACTCTATGGTCAACTAATCTTCGACAAAGCAGGAAAGAATGTCCAATGGAAAAAAGACAGCCTCTTCAACAAATGGTGTTGGGAAAATTGGACAGCCACATGCAGAAAAATGAAATTGGATCATTTCCTTACACCACACACGAAAATAGACTCAAAATGGATGAAGGATCTCAATGTGAGAAAGGAATCCATCAAAATCCTTGAGGAGAACACAGGCAGCAACCTCTTCGACCTCAGCCGCAGCAACATCTTCCTAGGAACATCGCCAAAGGCAAGGGAAGCAAGGGCAAAAATGAACTATTGGGATTTTATCAAGATCAAAAGCTTTTGCACAGCAAAGGAAACAGTTAACAAAACCAAAAGACAACTGACAGAATGGGAGAAGATATTTGCAAATGACATATCAGATAAAGGGCTAGTGTCCAAAATCTATAAAGAATTTAGCAAACTCAACACCCAAAGAACAAATAATCCAATCAAGAAATGGGCAGAGGACATGAACAGACATTTCTGCAAAGAAGACATCCAGATGGCCAACAGACACATGAAAAAGTGCTCCACATCACTCGGCATCAGGGAGATACAAATCAAAACCACAATGAGATACCACCTCACACCAGTCTGCATGGCTAAAATTAACAAGTCAGGAAATGACAGATGCTGGCGAGGATGCGGAGAAAGGGGAACCCTCCTACACTGTTGGTGGGAATGCAAGCTGGTGCAACCACTCTGGAAAACAGCATGGAGGTTCCTCAAAATGTTGAAAATAGAACTACCCTATGACCCAGCAATTGCACTGCTGGGTATTTACCCTAAAGATACAAACATAGTGATCCGAAGGGGCACGTGCACCCGAATGTTTATAGCAGCAATGTCTACAAGAGCCAAACTATGGAAAGAACCTAGATGTCCATCAACAGACGAATGGATAAAGAAGATGTGGTATATATATACAATGGAATACTATGCAGCCATCAAAAGAAATGAAATCTTGCCATTTGCGACGACGTGGATGGAACTAGGGGGTATCATGCTTAGCGAAATAAGTCAATCGGAGAAAGACAACTATCACATGATCTCCCTGATATGAGGGAGAGGAGATGCAACATGGGGGGTTAAGGGGGTAGGAGAAGAGTAAATGAAACAAGATGGGATTGGGAGGGAGACAAACCATAAGTGACTCTTAATCTCACAAAACAAACTGAGGGTTGATGGGGGGAGGGGGGTTGGGAGAGGGAGGGTGGGATTATGGACATTGGGGAGGGTATGTGCTATGGTGAGTGCTGTGAAGTGTGTAAACCTGGCGATTCACAGACCTGTACCCCTGGGGATAAAAATATATTATATGTTTATAAAAAAAAAATTAAAAAAAAAAAGAATTGCAGCATGATCCAGCAGTCCCACTTGTGGGTGTAGAGCCAAAAAAAACTGAAAGCAACAGCTGAAGGGATATTTGCACACCTCTGTTGATAGCAGCATTATTCACGACAGCCCGTGTGTGGAGACAACCCAAATGACCATTGCTGGCTGACGTACGTACAATGAAACACTATTCGGGGGCACCTGGGTGGCTCAGTGGGTTAAGCCTCTGCCTTCGGCTCAGGTCATGATCCCAGGATCCTGGGATCGAGCCCCGCATCGGGCTCTCTGCTCGGCAGGGAGCCTGCTTCTTCCTCTCTCTCTGCCTGCCTCTCTGCCTACTTGTGATCTCTTTCTGTCAAATAAATAAAATCTTAAAAAAAAAAAAAAAAGAAACACTGTTCGGTCTTAAAAAGGAAGAAAATTCTGACATATTCTAAACATGGAGGAGACTTGAGGACATGATCTAAGGGAAATCAGCCATTTACGAGACAGACAAATAGTTGCTGGTTGATTCCGCTTACATGAGGGGTCAAAAACAAGAGTCATGGAAACAGAAACTAGAATGGTGGTCCCCAGCGACTGTGGGGAGGTAAAATGGGCAATTGTTGTTCCATGGTTTTCCGAGTCTCAGTTGTGCATGCTGGAAAGTTCTAGAGATCCGTTGTCCAATGATGTGAATATCCTTAACTCCACTGAATTAAAAATGGTTAGGATGGTACCTTTTATGTTGTTTTTTACCACAATAAATGGATAGTTCTAGCAAGGCTTCATCTGACCCAGGAATTTTTGGGTTCCTTGCTCTCACTGCAGTTATTGTTAAAAATAGTTAATTAACTAAATCTGAATTATCTAACTCTATTTCTTGCTCGGACTCCCTGCTTCTAGTCTTTTAGTTTCGTTCATACTGAATGTTCTGCCCTTCCAGAATACCCTCTATTTCCTCTCACCTACCTAAGTCCTACCTGAAGGAATTCCGATGGATCCCTCTGGAGGATGCCCAGGCTCCACGTTCTCCTTGATAGAATTAGGAGCCATTCTAAGTCGTTTGGATCCCTGCTGCCTTGAGGACTGAGCACACTTATTTCATATACAACCTATCGCCCATTACTCATCTCATCCATTTTCTGTTTGGTCTTTGATCACCCCAACTAGAATTTAAGCCCTGGAAGACGGGTACCAGTAACATTACTGTTGCTTATGTTTGCCTGCCACTGATCTTCGCACGTAGCCAGCACACAGTAAGACTGGCGAATGCGTGAATAATCGGATGAGTGGACAGATGGATCAGTGGGATTTTAAAGCTGGAGCGGAGCTGAATGTGGTAAAATTAAGTATAATATCTTCTCAGAACTCTGGTTCTGTTTTCCCTATGCTTTACATATATTCCTTGCACCAAACCCCAGATTTCTTCTCAACAGCCCCATCTTGCGCTATCCAAAGAGGCAATTCTACCCCAAGCCTGGATGGAGAGTGGGTAAGTTTGTCTTTATTCCCTTACCCTGCTCCCCCTGCCAGCCCCCTACTTATGGCCCTTTTTGTTTTAAGGGGCTTACTATTTTTTTTTAAGATTTTATTTATTTATTTGAGAGAGAGAATGAGAGAGAGAGAGAGCACAAGATGGGGGAGGGTCAGGGAGAAGGAGACTCCCCACGGAGCAGGGAGCCCGAGTGGGACTCGATCCTGGGACTCCAGGATCATGACCTGAGCCAATGGGAGTCGCCCAACCAACTGAGCCACCCAGGCACCCTAAGGGGCTTACTATTAATTGGCACACAACAGCAGACTGCAGGTAGCAAAAATGCTAAGTACCAGGGCTTGCACATTATAAGAGTAATGCCTGGTATTTGATGTTAGATGTCTCTCATCTCAATTACTTACTATTCTAGTTACAAGCTGTGACAATATAACCCTTTTTAAAATTGTAGTAAAATATGTGTGGCATCAAGTTTACCATCTTAACCATTTTAAAGTGTACAGTTAAGTGGCATTAAGTACGTTCACCTTGTGCAACCCACAGCCACCATCTGTCTCCAGAAGTTCTCAACTTCCCAAAGTTTCTGTTCCCACTAAACACTAACTCCAAGCCCCCCTCTCCCCAGTGTCTGGTAACCTCTATTTTACTTTCTGTCTCTATGAATTTGGCTATTCTCTTTACCTCATATAAGTCAAATCGTAATATTTGTCCTTTATTGTCTGGATTATTTCACTTACGAAAATGTCCTCAAGGTTCATCCACATTGTAGCATGCATTAGACTTTTGTTCTTTTTGGAGGCTGAGAATATTCTATTTTAAACTTTTTTGGACTTTAGTTGCCTCTTCTCTAAAATGGGATCGGGGGTTTTAAAGCCCATTTTTAAAAGTTTGCTGTGAAAACTTAACCAGACCATGAGCAATGGCGGACAGTACCCAACACGGTGCTTTCACTTAAGATACTGATCGAGTTTCCTTCGTTCCTTTCCTATTCTATAAATTTCATGAGGACCAGATGCAAGAAATATGTCTTTCTCATTTCCCTAGTTCTTTATGTCACACAACAGTGAGTGCACAGAAATGATCCTGTGCAACCAAATTAGAGAATCCCCTGATTTAGTAAATTAGAGATCATCTGCCAGGGTCCCAGCATTATAAAAGTGATTGTCTGTTTCACTCCTTTCTGCTCCTCCTCCTCACCCCTACCTATAAATCAATATCAGAGAGAATAATAGCAGACTTCCATCACTCAGGTAGACAAAGTTGATGGGATACACCATGGGATTTGAATCTCTAATAGCGTAGGTAAGAAAGAGTGTTTGAACGGGGTATCTCATAAATTCAGATGATGAGGATAGGCTGAGAGTATCAAGGCCTAAGTTTTCAGTTATCTTAATTTGTGATCATCTTTTCACCTAAGTCAATTAGAGTTAATCACTGTGGAGTCAATTATAGTGTCACTCCCTTGTTGTTACCAGTATGTTCTGTGGTCTTCCCATTAGAATGACAAATGGATACTTAAGGGTTGACAGTGTAGCTGGGTCACTAAAGAGTCAAATCGGAATGAGAACCTTGAGTGATGTTGATTCTGGTAGAAATACAAAGCCTTCCGGGAACTTTCCAGAAGGGATGTCAAGTGGCAGGAATTAAACTAAAAACGGACTCTACGATGAGCAGTGCAACTTCTTTCAGATTGATTTTCACCCGTGTTAAAGTTACTGTGGAAGAATGTACTTCACATTCTCTTCTGTTTCTTAAAACATGGTTTCCCCCAAACCCCTCTTCCTAGAGCTCCCTCAAAATATTTATTTGATACGGAAATATTTTGCCTTGAGAATTTCTTTTTTTCTTCAATATGAATGAATGACTCCAGCCCTAATTCGTAGTAGGGGTATGCTCAGGGAGAAGAGTCAAGTTTTTTGAAATCCTATATTCTGTTAAATGAATCTTACCTATCTAGACTGAGACAGCAGTAAGTGTGTGAGTTTATGTAGAAATCAATGTCAGAGTCTACTTTATTTTGTCTTAAGAAAAATTGGGCTGGTAGAGTTTGTGAATATTAGTCACCTAAAATAATATAGCTTTCCATTTTGTTGAAAGTAAATGTGTCATCTTTTTTAAAGAGTAGGCTTCTGAATGTTTCAGGAATGATACACTACATGTCTCAGGAAGACCAAGCCCTTAACTGATGGAAAATAAAGGAACCCTATATTTGTGCCACAATCATACCTCGGGGCTATTATGGGTTTGGCTCCAGACTACTGTAAATATCACAATAAAGCAAATATCACAATAAGGGAAGTCAAATGAAATTTTTGGTTTCTAAGTGGATGTAAAACTTACGTTTACACTATACGGTGGTCTACTAAGTGTACGATAGCATTTTGCCTAAAAAAGATCAATGTATATACTTCATTTTAAAATACTTGATTGCTAAGCAATGCTAACCATCATCTGAGCTTCCAGCGAGTTGTAAGCTTTTTGCTGGTGGAGGGTCTTGCCTCTGTGTTGATGGCTGCTGACTGATCGGGGTGGTGGTTGCTGAAAGTGGGGGTGGCTGTAGCAATTTGTCAAAATAACACAATTGAGTTTGCCACATTAATTAGCCCTTCTTTTCATGAATGATTTCTCTGTAGCATGTGATGTCATTTGGTAGCATTTTATCCGCTGGGGAACGTCTCTGGACAACTGGAATCAGTCCTCTCAAACCTTGCTGCTGCTTTGTCAAGTTTATGGGATACTCTAAATCTCTTGTCATCATTTCCACCGTCTGACCAGCAACATCAGGAGGAGGGGATTCCATCTCAAGAATCCACTTTCTTTGCTCATCCATGAAAAGCAACTCTCATCTGTTCAGGTTTAATCATGAGATCGCAGCAGGTCAGTCCCATCCTCAGGCTCCACTTCTAATTCTGGCTCTCTGGCTGTTTCCACCTCCTCTGCAGTGTGCCGCTGGATCAGCCCCTAAGAAGAGAGTCAGCCTGTCCCTTGAATCTTGGAAGCCACGCATTACCTTCTCTCTAGCTATGAGAGTTGCAGATGGCATCTTCTTCCAACACAAGGCTGGTTCATCTGCATTGACATTCTATTGTTTCTTGTGGCCACTTTCATTAATTATCTAAGACAGATTCTGGATCACTTCCTGCTTCACCTTGCTCTTTTATGTTACAGAGATGACTTCTTTCCTTAAACTTCATGAACCACTTTCTGCTAGTTTCCCACTGTTCTTCTGCAGCTTCCTTACCTCTCTGAGCCTTCATAGACTTGACGAGAGTTAGGGCCTTGCTCTGGATGCGGTTTTGTCTGGTTTGATCTTCCATCCGACCGCTCAGACTTTCTCCAAATCAGCAGTAAGGCTCTCTTGCTTTCTTATCATTCATGTTCAGTAGAATAACACTTCTAATTTCTTTCTGGAATTTTTCCTTTGCATTCATAACTTGGCTAACTGTCACAAGAGGCCTGACTCACTAAGTTTAATCATGTCTAGTTTTTGATTTAGACAGAGATGTGTGACTCTTCCTTTCACTTAAACACTTAAATCCCATTGTAGGGTCATCAACTGGCTCAATTTCAATATTGTTATGTCTCAGGGAATAGGGAGAGGGAGAGAGAGGGGCGAACCGCCAGTTGGTGGAGCAGTCAGGATGCACGTTGATTGATTAAATTCACCATCTTATGTGGGTGCGGTTTATAGCACCCCAAAACAATTACAATAGTAACACCAAAAATGGCTGATCACGCATCGCCATAACAAATACAACAATAATGAAGAAGTCTGAACTATTGCAAGGATTACCAAGATGTGACACAGAGACATGAAGTGAGCAAAAGCTGTTCGAAAATGGGCTGATAGACTTGCTTGAAGCAGGATTGCGAAAGAGAAGCAATATCCAAAAGTACAATAAAATGAAGTTTAATGAAATGAGGTATACTTCTGCACTAAAACTGGAGACCAAAATAATGTGTAGGTCATACAGAGTTGGCCGTTTGTCTAGAAACAAAGAAAGGACAAAACATAATATCGTACAAATATTCCATCTTGTCTTTTCTTCCCGGGATCCCATACTTAAGGGTCACCCAGGGGCTCCCAAAGGATAGAGTATCTTAGCAATGAAGCAGCGATGGCTTTGGAGGCAGCTAAGGCAGTGTAGATCCCTGGTCATTGGTAGGGCAAGTGGGGATTCAGAGGGGCTCAGATCTCTAGACCCATCCTGCACATAACGATAAAGTAAAAATTAACATGGTACTCATATGTTTGCCGTCTTGTCTTTCTCTCCAGATGTATTTTGTGAGTCTTCTGTATGACAGACGCACAGTAAGAAAACTAAGTCTGCATTAATGAAATGAAATAATTAAATCACAATAAACAGTTCCTTTGTTTTAATTCTAGTTTATCAATTTCGGGGGGAGGTAAAGTAATTTAAGTCGTTAAAAATAGGTTGTTGGAGGGACGCCTGGGTGGCTCAGTTGGTTAAGCGGCTGCCTTCGGCTCGGGTCATGATCCCAGCGTCCTGGGATCGAGTCCCGCATCGGGCTCCTTGCTCAGCGGGGAGCTTGCTTCTCCCTCTGCCTACCACTCTGTCTGCCTGTGCTCATGCTCGCTCGCTCTCTCTCTCTCTCTAAAAAAAAAAAAAAAAAATAGGTTGTTGGAGGCCGCCACCTTTAAACATAGAAACTGGCTGGCCTGGAGAGTGGAGTGGGCCTTCTGTGCTAAATCGTGGCTCTTTCCCTTTTTAGCAATAAATCCTTATGTGAGATGTTTAACCTCTGCACCTAATTTCTTCATCTGTGAAGTAGGGATGATGATTTCCACTTTGCAGAGCTGCTTCGGGCTTTTTTTTTTTTTTTTCAGATGAATGTCAAGTACACAATAGGTACTCAATCAGTGTAGCCAATCATGTTATTTCTAACTTGCTATTTCCACTGTAAATATCTGTAACTTACACACTTAAACATATCCACTTTAGACTCAAAATAGTGTTAGCACTTCCCAAACGTTTACCAAGATATGTTCTCTAGAGATAACTCTCCGTTTAACACTTCTTTGTGAAATTTGACACATATTCCGAATTAATCATGGATGAGGGGTAGACTGAATTAATGAGGTTTTCTGTTTATCGTAGCGAGTGATAAAATCTGTTTTACTTACCCGAGGGAAGAACGGTAACCGGCCTTGAAGGTATATGCAAACCACCTGAAAAACACGTAACCCTCTTAACATGGGTCCAGAGATGACTTTTCCTTTTCCCATAATGAGGAGGGTTGACGTGCTGGTGCCCAGTCCTGACAACTGCCTACACAGAGTGTAAGTCCAACAAGATCACTGTCATCTCAGCCAGGAAGGACGCACCTGACCAGTGAATGCCAGGAGGGGCACGGGGGGAACAGCACGGCCCGTGCCCAGATTTCCCCACGCGGGTGTTCATTCCAGCACCGGCCTGGGTTTCCCTGAAGAGTAGCCCCACCGGGCACAGAGCAAAAAACCAGCCTCGTCAGAAACTGGGCTCTGCTCGAGTGAGTGTCTGTCATCCTTCACGACAGTCTCAAGCGTCTGGAGGTGTATGTTTGCTTTTCTCATGTAACCACAAAATAGCGGTTGGTTTCTAATAGATAAGGGTGACAGAAGTTGCTGCTGGCTTGAAAATGAAGTATAAACTCTAGAATTCTGAGAAGGAACTAGTGAGTTTAGTCAGACAGACCTAGTTCTCACTTCTTCCTCTGCCTTTTTCCCAGCTCCACTCATCCCCACTCCGTTTTCTCCTTCCTTCCGAGCTGCGAAGAGACCCGAGCGGGCTCAGCAGAAAATGTCAGGAAGCATGCGCCGTGCTGACAGTGTTTTCAGATGCCTGGGTTCCACCTGTGTGACTTTTTCTTCTTTTCTTTTTTAAAAGTAAACACAGCAGGGTGTGTGTGCACCAATTACTGAGCAGACAGAAATGCAGGACTGGCTTCAAAGGACAGTGGCAGGCTCTGGGTGCCTCCCTGCCAGGCGGTTAAAGAGCTATGCTCTCGCCGGAAGAAGAGTTCACTTCCTACCCCTGGACTTTTTGTAGAGCCCTGCACAAGGGACTCTAACTTAGGGAAAGGATGGCTTGGCAGGGGGGATTCCTTCTAGCTCTGAGACCTTCTGAATCCCTCCTGTCTTAGAACTGTTAGGACTAAAATTATAGACACAAAGTTACTCACATGTCCCTGGCTTCTGTCCGGCTGCTGTATCCATGTTTTGTTGCTCCCACTAAAATGTAAGTGTTGCAAGGAGGAAATGCCTATCATCCATGCTTGATGAATATTTATTGTGTGAATGTTATGGCACAGATCATTTCTATGTTATTCCTATAACATCTGAATGCAAGGATGTTTCTCCAGGATGGCAGGCTCCCATCTGCAAGTATGTTAGAATAGCAGAATGACGAGCACAACTAGCAACCCCCTCACCACAGGGGGCTGCGGCACAAATAGACTGAAGAGATTAATCTCTACTCCCGGGTCTTACAGGCCAAGAAGCTGAGACCTGCAGAGATGAAGTGATTTTTCCCAGACTTGCCAGTTCCTCACTGAGCTTTGTACTGGCCTCTTTTTCTTGGTGGGAACACAAGAACTGGCCACAGTTAGGACCTCGGTCCCTTTGCATAGCCCAGGTTCCTGCCTCTAGCAGAGAATCAAGGAACGTGGTGATTGTGTTTGCTTTCCTAGACCTTGAACTTCATATTGCAGAAATGCCCCTGGGCTCAGCATTTTAATAAGTTCATATGGAAATCAGATGTTACCCAGTGAGTAGAGGAAAAAAATCATTTGAAATTTGAATATGAATACTTTTTGGAGAAAAGCATAAAGAATAGATATTACTTTGTATGGGAAAGAGAAGGCTTGGGGGTGACTTTAGTATGTCACATCAATATAAGCAAGATAATTGAAAAGAGTCCTAACTAGCAATTTTCTGATCTTCACTTAAAAGGGAGAAATAGGCTTTTAACAAAGCAGAAAGTTTTCTGTTTAGTTGTTAAAAAAAAAAGATAAAAAAGTGATAATCAGCAGAATTCACAGATTTAATAAATTTCATGCCAAACTCACCTAATTTCTATTTTTTGTAGGTTTACCAGACTGGTGAAATACTAGGCTGGCAAGGGAGCATTTTGATTTCAGTGAGACATGTATCCAGAATGTCTTTATTTTTTTTATTTTATTTTTTATAAACATATAATATATTTTTATCCCCAGGGGTACAGGTCTGTGAATCACCAGGTTTACACACTTCACAGCACTCACCATAGCACATACCCTCCCCAATGTCCATAACCCCACCCCCTTTCCCAATCCCCCTCCCCCCATCAACCCTCAGTTTGTTTTATGAGATTAAGAGTCACTTATGGTTTGTCTCCCTCCCAATCCCATCTTGTTTCATTTACTCTTCTCCTACCCCCTTAACCCCCCATGTTGCATCTCCTCTCCCTCATATCAGGGAGATCATATGATAGTTGTCTTTCTCCGATTGACTTATTTCACTAAGCATGATACCCTCTAGTTCCATCCAGAATGTCTTATAATCCTATTGCTTAATATATGGAAATGGCCCTGTTGGTCTCAGGAGAGACACGAGAGAATCTCCAACCAAATTAAAACTGTGTGTGTGTGTGTGTGAGAGAGAGAGAGATAGGACTGTCATGGCTAACTGCACATCTAAGGAGTCACAGTATTTTCTGGAAAGAATTTTTATGCAATCTGTGATTCCAAATGCTGAACTCAGAATGTCCACAAGGTCAGTATATGTAACTTTAGACAAAGTTCTCCAAGTTCTAACATGTCACTGCCTTTCACCAATGAGTCCCAGAATTATGGTAAAACAAAGTTTTAGGATCAACAGAGAGGAAAGCAGAGACTCTAATTATCAAATGCACTAATATTTCTTCTCTCATGCGAAGAACCGTAACCTGATGCTTACCGCGTCACTTTCAATTACTAAAGGTAAATTAAAAGTACTTCCTTTACGGGTTGTTTGGAAACAGTTCAGTTAAAGGTTGACAGGGAGCCTAGAATTGGACATTGGAGGTTCGTTCTTGTTCCAACTCCAACCTCCCTCTAAGCAGCAGAGAGAGACACACGTCACCTTGGTGACAGCGTTATGGCATCACCGCAAAGCAAGGCAATTCCCAGTTTTCGTACTGCCTTGGTTCTCTGAAAGCAGAAAGAACCAGATTCTTGGGGACTCTGGGGAGGAATCTTGGTGTTGTTTTTTTTTTTTTTTTTAAAGATTTTATTTATTTATTTGACAGAGAGAGATCACAAGTAGACAGAGAGGCAGGCAGAGAGAGAGAGGGAAGCAGGCTCCCTGCTGAGCAGAGAGCCCGATGTGGGACTCGATCCCAGGACCCTGAGATCATGACCTGAGCCGAAGGCAGCGGCTTAACCCACTGAGCCACCCAGGCGCCCAGGAGTCTTGGTTTTAAAGAACCATTCCTCATCCTCAAACCTAGTCATGCCAACTGCAGATTTGAAACCAAGCATTGAACATTTCCCAATGAAACAGCTTCTGTAAGATGCTTCTTGTCTCTCTGCTAAGAGTCATTCCCGTTAGAATGCCATCTTCTCCAGTCAGAAACCAGCCTGGCTTTCTTAGCTTTACTGCAGGCCCAGCAAAGACATAGCTGAAAATGGTGTAGACAGGTTGCGCCAGACTTGCCTACCCATGTCCTGCTGCTCCCAAAGTCAGCCATCCCTGGGTCCTGGTCCTGTGGCCCCAGAAGTCGGATGCCAGTAGACAGGCTCCCTAGACAAGCTACAGAGTCTAATCAGCCCAGCAAGATAAGAGGGCATCTCAGTCAGGAACTACAGGCAGATTCTGGGGGACCCTGGCAGAAGCCATGGTCCCAGTCTTGCTCCTGCTGGAGGTGATGTGCACAGTCCTTCTGGGGAGAGAAGGTCCAGGGAGAAAATCTCTCTCCTCCCTCTCTGTCTTCCTGTTTGCATGAAGGCCAGATGTTCTGTTTCTGTCACTGTGTTTTAAGCCATCCCATCCCCAGGGAGGAAGCAAGGAACTACAGAGGCCCCAGAGGAGGAAGCGTGGGTAAGGTGTCACCATGGATGCGGAACCAGAAAAGGCAGAATTGCTCCTGCTTCCCTGACCAACTTTGCAAAGACAGGAAGTGTGGCTTCATTACTGGGATCAACTCAGATGAAGGTATCCCTTGAGGACCTTAGAGAAGCATTAGATGAATAATACCTTTTAATCATCATGTCTTCGCTGTGAAGACCAGCTGCGGAGAACGCGGTGGGAACCCAGAGGTTTCTCAACAAAGATGTCAACATAACTCTCTCAGTCAGATGTAATTAAAAATAATTACTTACAGAACAGAACTGAGCTTACAGGAAATCAAAGAACTATGTGTCTTTCGGAAAAGACCCCGTAAAGGGGAGAGAATGTTTACAGCAGAGGGCCCTCAGGTCAGCCTCTGTGGCACTTGAGTTCCAGTCCCCCACTCCACCACGATTAGCTGTGCGAGCTTGAACTTATGTCCTCATCTCCCGAACCTATTTTCCTGTCTGTAAAAATGGATAAGAACACCAACTTGAATATGTTAAAAGACCACAGTATTCAAATGGGGGAAATGTATGTGAAATCATTTTGAGTAAATGTCAGATTTTGCTATCCCTGATTCTTATTCATTTCCTGGAGAGGTAAACTGAGGTACATATTAATGAAACAGCATATTGCTTTCGATTCTTTTTAGAACAAGATGAAATGTTGGTTTTAAAAACAAAAGTAAGAGAGAAGAAGAATCCCCCACTTCCCTAGAGCCATTCACAAATCCCCCAGTGAAGAGCCAAGAGTACTCAGCCCTTCTCCATGTCCATCTATCCATGCTCCCTCACCCCACATGGTTAAGGGCCCATCTGTCTGTCCCGTAAGCATGACCAGCCTACTGCAGTGGACACCTGACCAGTGCTCACTCCTCTCTGAGCCCTGGGGAAGGGAGACATTGAGAATTAGGGGCAGGGGTATTTTCAAGATACTGTAGGTTTGGTTGTTTCAAGGAGGAAAAGGCTGTGTCCTAGAGCTCAGGCTTTTGCTCCTTGCAGCCCAAAAGCATGACAGAGGTACTAAGTCTACAAAGTGTTTCCTTCTGCTTTCTCTCCCAAAGGTCTTCCCTAGGCAAATTTGAATTTCAAATGTTTAAACCTGGGGAAAATATCTGTGCCCAGAAGATAGTTCGGGTTTGTTTTGCGCTGTTCGTTGCGGGGATGGGAATATGACACTGATGCCAGATGCCCCATTTGACTACTATTGTCACATCCTCTTTCTTGGGAGCAGGACAGGGAGAATTGGCTGGTCATTCTGAAGGCAGAGAAGAGGAAGGAGCAGAGAGGGGAGGAGGACTTTGTAGAGTAGAAGAATAAAATTCTGTTTTGTTATCAGGATAATTATTGTTCAGAAAATGCTTTCTGTTCTACTCTTACTCCTTACTAAAGTCTTGGGAAGTGCAGTATTCATTAGTCTCTATGTTTGGCTGATGTTCCAGAACTCCAAAATGACAGTGGTGTAAGCTTGATAGCTGACTTCCCTCCCATCTGAGAATCCAGACTCAGGTGGCCACACACATTGCCAAAGTGACTCAGTGCCACCACCTCCATATTCTAGCCAGTGGCAGGAGGCAGGTGGGCCCAACCTGGAGGATGAGCGTCAGCAAGACTTACCCATCATTGGCCACATCCAGATCCAAGGGAATTGAAGGGAATAAATCAGGGGGCAGCTCTCTATCTCTGTGCCTGCCCCGACCTTCAAATGCCCCTTTTTGGAGACCACCATTTGCACATGTTCTTCTTCTTGTCCTCATCCTCTTTTTTCTTAGTTCACCTTCCCCAGCATCACTCTCCACTGCCCTGTCTCCACTCCCACTCCCAGCCCCTGTCCTCTTTTCCTGCTGTACCTCTCTTCTCCATGCTCGGCATCACCTGCCCGGCTCATCTCCCAACCTCTGCTACCTCCCCAGAGTCCTTCCCCACACCTTTACTCTCACCACCCTTGGCCATGGGACCCCTCAGGTGTCCTGGAGCTAGGGAAGGACCTGATCCCACTGCTCAGTAAACAAAGAACTTCTCACCAGACTTCCCCAAGCTGTCTTAGATTGTGTTCTCAAACTCTAAATGGGAGGTTGGGATGCATTGCCTAGTAAGTCTATTGGAAATCCATTGTAGGTGGTTTCAGGGTATCATTTAGTACTATAGAAAATGTGCACGTGTGGCTTCAGCATGGGTAACACTTCTATGGGGGAAAAAGTCTATTCTCTGACCTAAACATATTACTTATTAATGGACTTAGAGACCACTACTCTTTCCTAAATTAGGAATCCCTATTATAAGAATTGGAATAGCCTTGAAATCAAGAGATTACTTTGTTGTCTTAGTGCTTTCCCATGACACGTCATCCATAGGGTGCCCCCTAATCAGGTGGTATTAAACAGAAGAATGACTTCTTGAATTGCCAAATGTTACCAAGGCTGGGGATCTGAATGCATGCCAGGTGATATCCGGGGCCAGGTCAGCAGAGGCCTTGCCATGGAAAGGGACAAGATATGGAATCAGAGGACACAGGCCGCATCATACAAGTTCTGTAATCTTGAAGAAAGTCCTTACTTCCGCAGGCATCCGCTTCTCCCTTCTCTGCAATGGGAACCATCCATCCTACTTTATGTAATTGTTAGGAATGAAAGAGGAATCAATATGTGAAAAGCAGTTTTCCCTTTTGGTTATACAAGATCATTTTACAAAATCAGAATTGTCAGCTCCTCAAAAGTAACTACTTAAAATCACCTAAAATCCAGTCCACCCAGTGATGGCATTTTGGTTCAGATTTTTTTTCCCACTAAGATTTTCAGGAAACAAACTGAGGGTTTTAGAAGGGAGGGGGTGGCGTGGGATGGGTGAGCCTGGTGATGGGTATTAAGGAGGGCACAGATCACATGGGGCACTGGGTGTTACACGCTAACAATGAATCATGGAACCCTACATCAAAAATTAATGATGGGTGATATGGTGACACAATTAAAAAAATAGATTTATGCATGTAAATTTATAACTTTTAAAATGAGTTCCTATTAAACATATTATGTATAGTGATATATATGCTGAGGTTAGTACATACCATTTTTTAATTAACATATATTATTTGTTTCAGGGGTACATGTTTAGTATATCCCTTTTTTAGCTTAACTCTATCCTGTAAATATCTTTATTGTAGTGAATAACAATCTACTGGTTGTAAAATATTCCATTGTAGTTATTTGCTATAATATATTCCAAAATATCATATTTTTGGACATTAAGGATGGTTCTGGGTATGTCATTATTAAGCAGTGTCTCAGTGGGCATTCTTGTATGTGTACCTTCATATACTTGCCTTAAAGTCATTTGATATATATTTTCTTCCATAAAGATTGGACATGTCTCTTCTCCAAACCATTATGACCAGATCTGTTTCCAAATTTATACTTTATAAAGGTAGTAAACTTATACATGTATATTGCAAAATATTCCCAATAACCTGTATGTTGGGGGAAGGACATTAACAGTTACATTTAGTGTAAAAAATCGATCATAAATAGCCCATCTCAGGTTTGCTACAAAATTACTTCATACTACAGAATGATTTCTTTTCTATTTTCTCAGCATTTTAGATTTTGGAATTATAGAGAAGGGATTATGAAGCTGGCCAATTTACATTTCTTCTATTTCTAGTGAAGTTGACCTTTTTCATATTTTATTCACCCTTCATAATATTTATTTTGTGAGATGTCTGCTCTCAAACTTTGTCAGTTTAAGTAGGTAAATAGTATTTCATTATTAGATTTTTCTCTTTTCATTGATGTTTAATAGCTTTTCACATATTTGTCAAATATTTTGCAGCATAAATTACAATTGTGTCTCCTGCTTTGTTGTTTTAGACTTTGTTAAGTATAACAAAGTATACATTTTTAGGTAACATAGTATAGAAATTTATTCCTTTCTGGAGCTGGTCTGTGGTATCATGTTTGAGAATTAGGGTATATCATACTCTAATTCCAAAGGATATAATTGTTAATCTACATATCTAGTTCTTCTAATAGTGGAGAGATTTTATCTCTACCTTAATATCCTCAACCTATCAATTTTAGTTTGATGTTCACTTTAATATAGGTTTTAGGTAACATACATTTTTAGGTAACATCGTATAGGAATATATTCCTTTCTGGATCTAGTCTGTAGTATATTTGAGAAGTCTCCCCTAATTCCAAAGGATATAATTATTAATTTACATATCTAGTACTTCTAGTGGTAGAGAAGTTTTATCTCTACATTGATATCATCAACCTATCAATTTTATTTTGATGTTAGCTTTAATATAGGTTTTAGCAAATGGCCCACAGCCCCATTTATGAAGCAATCCTTCCTTTCCCCGCTGACTTCAAATGCCATCTTCATTGTACACGAAACTTCTGTAAATATTTGGTCTGTTTCAGGACAGTCTGTCTTATTCTGACAATCTGCCCAACTCTTATGCTACCAGCACCACATAATTTCTATTGTTATATCTTTATTTTTTAAATTTTAATATCTATTAGGGCTGGGGAGGAAGGGGGGATGTATAGACTGATCACAGGATTTTTAAGACAGTAAAACTCTTCTGTGCGATACTATAGTGACGGATACCTGTCATGACACATTTGTCCAAAGGCAATGAATGTGTAACACTGAGAATGAGCCCTGAAGTGAGCTATGGGCTTGGGGCGATGGTGGTATGTGCAGTGCAGGTTCAAAGCCTGTCACTACTGTACCATCTGCTGGGGGATCATAATAGTGGGGGAAGGTTGTGGGGAGCCAGGGCATGTGTGGGAAATCTCTGTACCTTCTGAATTTTGCTATAGATCTAAAACTGTTCTTTTTTAAAATTTTTTTAATTTTGTTATAAACATATAATATATTATTAGCCCCAGGGGTACAGGTCTGTGAATCGCGAGGTTTACACACTTCACAGCACTCACCATAGCACATACCCTCCCCAATGTCCATAACCCCACCACCCTAAAACTGTTCTAAGAAATGAAATCTAAAAAAAAAAAAAAGAAGAAAGAAAAACTAGGCATTACTTCTGAAATCAAAGAGCTTATATTCAAGTAGTGGGTGAATATAAAAAGATAAATAGAAAATTAAAGTAGATTGCAATTTAGCAAGTATTGTGATACAAAGGGTGACTAACATAACACAATTTAAAAAAAAACAATGCTTCTCAACTCTGATGAAGAACCAATTTTGAAAAACAAGAGCAATTTCCAGTACCTATTAGCACTAGCAACCTCCTTATTACCTTCATTTTTGAAGAGCTATTTGTAAACTGTCAAGTACTCTATGCGTATCACTTGTTCTTTGCCACTCATCTGTAATGGATTCCTTGTTAAAATGAAGATATTCATTCACTCCACCTACCTTCCACTCTGGAGAACAATGAAATTGCAGTCATGAAGTGCTATGCTGTCCTTTTAGGAGACTGTTGTCTTACAAGAATAGGCTGAAGTACATTTCAAACAATGGCTCTGATCACAAAATTGTCTTAAGGGCGCACGAAAAATTCACGAGGTAAAGTCAAGCTTGGCATTTGCAGGAGATAGAGCCCATAATCAAATGCTTCTTTTTCTTTTTACCATTTTTTTTTCTTCAAAGCAGCGACGTTTTTAATCTCACATTTTGTGTGTATACGATGAATACAGAAAACCCCCTTTGGGATGTGCGCAGTGAGCAGTCATGGGCTTAGGGCCTGGTTTACTGTATCTACAGCTGCTGAAATCCACGAAACTGCCCACATCACAGAAAAATCAGCATGGGCCACGGGTCTCGCATGAGGCAGGATACGTAGTCTTTCTGTGCGAGCAGTGCTAATACTCTGTGCATTGACTACGTGACTATAGATACAACCAGATCATATTCCTCATTGAATGGCATCCACAACAGTAGAACACAGGAACAGCGGAGAGATAAATGCAGAAGAATCTAGGGGACGTGAGCCGTAGCAACACTTCTTTCCTAATTAGACTGGCCACTTTGATCTCTTGCCTTAATTTCTCTGAGCCTTAATCCTCTCATCTGTTAGAGAGAGGACAGACCTCTTGATGACTAAGCGCCCTTTCAGCTTTCAAGAAGAAAAAAAAAAAACAGATCAACTAATTTGTTCACTGATTTATTTATTCCTAATTGATTTGTCAAAAGACAAATTGTGAGAGTGTTGTCAGTTACTGAGCTACTCGTGGTCCCCAAATGGGAAGGCAGTATGGAAAAGAGAGACCCATTGCCCCAGGCCTGTGCACTCCCTTCTTTCTGTGGGGCTAGAATTCATTAACTGTGGGGAAGTGATGAGAGACAGTGATGGATGGGTAAGGGAAACCCTCAGACTTCACCACATTTCATGCATATAGTTAGAACAGGAATACTCAAACTTAGCATGGTTAATGCTTTTGTGTGGTGGCTGCCTGGTGCGTTACAGGATGTTCAGCCACATCTCTGGCCCCAGCCCACCTGATGTGAGTTGCATCCCTCCAAGGTGTTTGTGACAACCAAAGAGGTCTCTAGACATTGCCAAGCATTCCCTGAAGGCAGATCACCCTGGTGGAGAACCAGCTTGGAGAACCACCCAAGTGCCCAGCACTGTGCTGGATACTGAGCAAGTCAAAATGAGGAGGACACGGGCCTGGCCTTGTGGAGCTGATGCTAGTGGGCTCTTTCTCCAACCTCAGTGCCCACCTTGGAAGTGGAAGCCTCCAGATTGCTGAGCCCTGCCCACAGAGTTTCTGATTCAAGTGGGACTGGGTGGGGCTGGGGCATTTGCATTTCTAGAGTTCCTCCATCCGTGTTGATGCTCAGTGAGAACCTCTGAGCTAGTGGGTTCCCATCTTGCCGTTGATGTGTGTGGCCAATGGAGTTGTGGCTGACAATATGTCCGTTCTCTTCTCATGCGGTACAACTCGTGTTCCCTGAGAATCAGAGTGATCTGTGGTTTTTAAAATGAGAAAATGGACCCCAAACGGGCCACTGAGCCTACAATAAATTTGACATATTGCAGGAAGAAAAACAAGTAGAGGATGTCATAACCTAGAACAGTGACAAATGCTGGTCAATGTTATAAATTAATTTTGACTTCATTCTGAATGAACAGATTAATAGGTCAGTCAATGGGCTAGTGTAGGAACCTAAATAGTATCTAATTTCAGTTTCCATGGATTCTCAGCTGTAATTACAAACATGCTTTTACAACCCACTCATTTCTAATTTGGGGACATTTCTCTGTGCGACAAGATGTGGGTAACTCCACACGCACTCTGATCTACCCAAGATCATCTGACCCTGCTCTGCCTCTTTCTTTTCTTCTCCTGGTCCCCATCCCTGGTCCGTCCCATCCCCTTCTCGGTAGCCCTCTTCGTGTGATGGGCAGTTACCCAGAGCAGCATTGCCTGCCGTGGCTCACACACACAGAGGATTCCCTGCGTGTTATTCTGTACAGAACTCTGAGTTCATCTGTGGACTGAACACCACTATTTCCATTTGCTGTGGTGATACTACCAAATACTGTATTTTCTTTGAAAAGCATCACCCAGGAGGAAGTGGGGTGTGGTATCAGAGCAGCACTGGGAGGGCGGGGTGTTTTGACAGCGGTGTACCCAGAAGTGAGAGCCTAAGTTACCATTTCTTGTCTTTTCAGTCTCTAACGCAAAGTCCATATTAGCTGGCCACATCACTTTACTGACAGGAGAGAAGGACAAGAAAGTAGAGTCCAGGTTCTCAAAACCCCCTTCTTGTATCCGGCACGGTGCTGCTTATATAGCAAGGAGGTTCAGCAGATGCTTGTTAATGACCCAAAATGGACGTGCACATTGCTTCTTTCCTCAGCCCGTGGTTTAGGTGTGTAATAGAGTCCATTGAGCAAGTTACCATCATTGGCAACTAATTTTCATCAGGGAGAATTTCTAAGGATACTCTGCTGGGAGAGTCCTGAGGGAATTCACCAAACTCGACTGTAAGCATTTCCCTTAAGTTAAGTCATTTTATTCCCATGACAACCCTACGAGGTAGAACTGTTATTTTCCCTGTGTTACAGATGGGGAAACATAGACACAGAGAAATGAGGTCATTTGTCTCAGACTGTGCAGTTGTAAAAGCTGCATTTTCTTCCACAACAGTGTTATTGGCACGCCCGTGAGCGCATCCGGGTGTCTCCATCCTCCCAGTCTCCGGCCGCGCGAAGGCCAGAGGAAAGTGGACTGTGTGTCTGGGACTTCAGCATCACCTTCTCAGTCACGGTGCTCACTGACCAGAGTTCCCTGGGCCCTAGCTCTTATTTCACACCGCTGGAGGAGGTTGTGTGCTTTTCCTCACTGATGACCTAACTCCCAGCAGAAAACTCTTAACTCTTGTGCATTAGGAAGATTACAGGGTATCCCCCCCTCTCCTGAGAGTTCCTGGGTTGACAAAAAGAGAAAATTGTCTGTCTCCCCAATGTGATTGAGATACAACTGACAATTTCAAAGCGGATACACTTAAGGTATACAACTCGGGGACTGGAGGTGTCTACACATTGCGGAAATATCAGAATGGTTAAGCTAATGAACCTATTCACTTCGTAGTTACTTTGTGCATGCCTGTGTATGTGTGTGTGTGGTGAAGATTATCTTTTAAGAGTAAATATTGACCCAGGGACAGAGTGTACATTAAATTTGCTTCCTTTACGAGGCAGCATCTTTGGGCTCAGGACGTGATTACTCTAACTGTGGTCAGAAAATGGTGCCAAGGAGACCCAGTGCCTCGCAACTTTATGTGTTACTTCCAGACCCTGGCCATGTAAATCCTTGCTCATCCCAACCCTCCACCTCCAACCACATGAATGGCCGGAGCAGGCAGGTGTGGGAGCACACACTGGCGACATCCTGGGGATGGCACCCAGCTCAGCAGCGTTGACCTCACTTCCAGGTGACAGCTTGTGTTATTCCAGGAAACCTCAATGCCCATTATAGCCCCCACTTTTTCACAGCTGTGGGGTAGAAAGATCATTAAACCACAGGTACCGACAAAGAGAAACGTCACATTAGTACCTGAAGTAATTAAGCAGGTAGGCAGCATGGAGGCTGCTGGAAAAGCCCGTGTGGGTTGTTGTGATAGTCCTTTCTAATTAGGGGCTGGTTGATCACTCTGTGGGGAAATCTCCATGCTTTCACTTCCTTCCTGAGCTAACCTTAAAAGGCATTTTCTAACACGGAATAATGAACTAGTTTGGGTGGAGATGCTTAGCAACGAAGCCTGGAATCCAGGCTCGCTCTTGACTCACTCTGTGACCCTCCCCAAGCTACTTACCCCAGCAAGCCTCAGGCTTCTTATCTATAGACTGGAGCTAATTCTACCCACCTCCTTGCGGAGGAGACTGAGTGATAGAAACTATGTAGAGCTCTTTACATACATGTGAATTTACACATGCATTGTAGGGGGTCCATAAGTAACCCCTTCGTGGTTTTGTTGGTGTTTGGGACAAATGGAGAGATAGATCAGAAGTCAGAGAGATGGAAAAAAAATTCAACTCGAGGCTGGTTTGGTGGTTATGGCTAAAGTGTTCAAGCAAATGGGCTGGTCTTTGTTCATGTGTCACAGGCACTGCTGGACGATGGCTGGCCTCCCAGGGCTGAGGGGGTGGGCTCTACCCTGCTTATGGCAGAGAAGAGTGGAGAAGCATGCTGGGCGTCAGCAGATTCCCTCCAAAAGAAAGGAAGGTCTGGGCTTGGCAGGTGCAGTTTGTTCTTCTAAAACTTACCCATCAGATAAATCATTCCTCTTTCTGTGGGGAACAGGGAAAAATTTCTAAATGAGGCTGTCTGTGAGTGAGGTCCCCCCGACATGAGAAGGATTGGGGGATGGCAGTTGTGCATGGGTGGGGAGGACAGAGCACTCCAAACAGAGGCACTGAGGCACACAGCCACCGAGATGATGGTCAGCAAGCAGAGAAGCTGAGATGTGTTCAGAAGCGTGCTGTGTGGGGAGGGCCCATGGGAGCCAATGTGTGGAGGCTCTGAGATAACAGGTTAAGAAGCCATGATTTAATTCAGCAAGGACGGGACAGTTTTCTTGAGTATTGGTATAATTTGATCAGAGCTATGCTTCATTGGACTATCTGTTTACGTTGCGCATTTAAATTAGTGTCAGAATAGTAACAATGTTAACTGGGTGTTTCGTTTTCTATGTTTCAATATTTCTTTTTATTTCTACGTTATTTTTGGTGATATTCGTTATATTCTGCTGGGGCTGACATTACAGAATACTGCAAACTGATGGGCTCTCATAGTTCGGGAGGCTGGATGTCTAAGGTCAAGATACCCTCAGAGTTGGTTTCGGTGACAGTTCTCTTCCCACAGGTTGACAGCACCTTCCCACCGTGTCCTCACATCATGGAGAGAGAGAATGAAGTAAGACACCAGAGACTTCTGGTGTCTCTTCTTCTTGCGAGGACTTATAAGGTCTTCTTATAAGGACCCTATCGGATTAGGGTCCCACCCTTACGACCTCATTGAACCCTAGTTACCTCCTTAAACACCCTAACTCCAAATACAGTCACATGGGGGCCCAGAGTCTCAATGTGTGAATTTGTGGGGGACATAGCTCAGTCCCTAACAGTTGGTGGGGGATGTCTTGTTAGTGTTTTCAGGTACAAGTGCAGTACGAGTTCTGTCAACAAATCCCCTTCCTTATTACTATTTCTAACAGTTGGTTGAATGTTGGGCTTACATTCTTTGATCATTACAACACATGCTGTAGGGGTTATTTTAAAATATTAAATATATAATATTAAAATATTATAATATATATTAAAAATAATTAAATTAAATTTAAAATATTAAAATATATAATATTAAAATATTATAATATGCTTTTTTAATTCTCTTTTGAGTCCATATTTGCAGTCAAGAAGCTAATATTTAATCGGGTTATTTTTATTATACTACTTTGTAGAAGTCTTAGCAGCAGGCTAAAACACTTTTTGTTTGATCATTCACTATTTGCCATCTTTCTTCTCTGCCCATTGCAAGGCAAGTTATTCTTAATTTATAGGTTATTTTCTCCAGCAGTCACTTCTACCCAAGAAACCTATCTGTAAAGACATGTAAAAGCTACAGATGTTACTTAATTTGCCCACATTTGCCTGATGTTTAATTTCCCAAACTTCGGCTGAGCTGACCCACTTGGATGCCATTGAACGCTTTTTGTCTCTCATTCCTGGGTTGACTGTTGATTGGTGTTCCCTCTTCTATAAGTCTGAGGCTTTGATATTTCTCTGAGACTTCCCCTTTGTCTCTGAGACATCTCCTGCTAAATTATAGCAATATGAATGCTGTCCAGTCTTTTGTTTTGAAATAAAGAAGTACGCTCATTCTTACTTCACTTGCTGCAGAGAAAGAGAAGTCTTGGTATTTTTTTAGCTGATGAGAGCATATAGATCTTCTGTTGCTTTCTATTTCTTTGGAACTTCTCTTCCTCAGGTTTTGTTATGTGGTGGCAATGCTTAACATTGATGTGAAAGCATTTGGCAGATTTGAATGGTGGTAGGTGAGTCACCCTGGGCAAGTAGGTGAGTCAGCACCCAGGGAGTCAAGACCAGAATTCTTAGCTCAGCACTTAAGGGTGTATGACCTTAAGCACGCTTCTGAGCCATTATACTTGGCCATCTCCCCGTGTCATAGCCACTTGCTAAAGACAAATGAGATCACACTTAAAGGTGAAAACATTGAGTCATAAGAGTAAAGATTCTCTGCAAATTTAAAGTGTGTATTATGATGATATTTCGCAGCTGGGATAGCAAAAGCACAAAGATTGGATGCGCAGACAAACAGTCCATCATGATAAGTGCCGGCATCAAGATGACTCTATCAGACGGTAGTAAGTGCTCTTGGAGAGATACATGTGGGGTTTTATGGGAGCTCAGTGGCAGAGCACAGAGAGAGGCCACATGATTCAGCCCAGATAAGACTATTTGTACTCTCTTCCTGCCCTTTTTTGGTACAAACTAATAAAGTCAGTAAAGTCCATTGGAAAATATATCAGAGTTGCAGTAATAATAATAACTTTTTTGAGTTTACCCTGTGCCAGTCCCGTTCTAAGCACCTCCCTGTATTTGCCCATTCTGTCCGCATAAGCCCTTTGAGACAAGTAATGGCACTATTACCACTTTCCAAACGAAAGGACAGGCTTAGGGAGGCTAAATAATTCCTGCATTTGAGCTCATAATGGCATTGGTTCTTTGTAACAATGCCTGGGACGTTTCCCTTGTAGTGACTTCCTCTACTACTGCCTGCTGCCTAGTTGGACCAGACTATACCCTTGCAGGTAAAAGGAATGCATAAAGATTAAGAGATTATTTCAAAAGCCTTCCTTTTGAAAATTAAGTTACTTAGCAAAATTGCATTGAGCATCTATTACATGTCAGACAGAGGGATCAGCCCTGGAGATGTGTGGATGATTGAGGCTTGATTCCTGCTCTCAGAGCTCACAGACCTATTTGGGAAGACGAATATGAACCAATAGATCTAATAAAATATTTTAGGGAAATCTGGCTGTGTGGGACCAGCACTGGATCTCCTCCACAATTCCACGAAGCCGACTGAAATGTCCAAAGCAATGTGTTAATAGAGAAAACCCTTTATCACAGTTTGGGTCTCATAAGTGAGGCACCCACTTGCACTCACTCTGAAGGGGGTTTGCTAGATACTTTGCAGATGAAACCAGTGCGACTTCTATGGTTTGAGTGATATCCCTCTTCTGAGTGTCAGTAATACCTTAAGAATTACGCAGGAGAAATCCTGGTGGGGCTCTTCTATGTCCCCCAGATTTGGAGGCTGGAAATAGGAGACAAAGAGAATTTGAGTTATAGGACCTGCCCCACTCAGAAATGGGAAAGAGCAAGCCATGGCAAATGAACATGGCAAGTGCTGTCTCAGCCATGCCCAGGAAGCTGTGGGGACCGGGAGGGCTGAATGGGTTCCAGCAGGGTGTGCTGGAGGGAGGGTGATGGAGGTAGAGGGAAGAAAGTCTTCAAAGAGAAGGTAGGGACTGAGCAGGAACTTGAAAGGTGAGGAAGTGGGGGTGGGGTGGGGGGGACGAGAGAGGATGGAGTGAAATAGGAAGGCATTCCAGGGAGAGGGAACAGCGTTACTAAAAGCCCAGAGCTGTGAAACAGCTTGACACATTGGAGAAACTGTAATAGTTCTGCACAGTCCTAAGTAGGATCCTTTGGGCTGCAGCATGGAGACGTGCCTGGGAGTGAGACTTGCCAAGACTGGGTAGAGGGACAGGTCAGCTGCTTCGAGACGTGGAATCCAGGTAAGGGGAGGGGAGCAGGAAGGAACAAAGCAAATGGGCTCTGGAGCAGGAGGGGAGATGCGACCTCTGCATGCTGAGCTGAGAGCCATGGTACCCGCCGCTGAGCTGGTAAAATAGAAGGGGCAGATTTGAAAGGCTGGACAGAGTTCTGCCTGGACCTGGCAGGTTGAGGGTCCTCAGGAGCTGTCCAGGAGGGAATGGAATGTGTGACTGTGTCGTTCAGAAGAGAGGTCTGTAGAGCGACCTGACTGCTGCACTGTCCAGAACAGCCTGGCCGGTCCGTCCTGTACACACACAGTCTGTTGTAAAGGGGGAGACCACCACGAATGGCCAGCAGAGAGGACGCTTATGAAATCTGCATTCCACAGAGAGACTAGGGAAGGCATCTCTGACAGATGTTATTCCAGTACATGTAGTATTATACAAGGCAATTCCCCTTTCTATCTGAGCACCCAGGGAAATCCCCCTTCTCCCTTAACCTCAAGCTCTGAGCACAAAAGACCAGCCCACAAAAATCTTCCGTGTTAATTTCACCTTTATATGCTTATTACAGATCTTCTAGGCTCTCTCTATATACATATATACACATACACATACTGTACATGCAGGTATGCGTGTGTTCCACAAGATTGTGGAAACTGCCGCTCACAACAGCATTATATCAAAGTGTATGATTCGTGTTGTCCTTGCCAGTGTAGGTAAGAGCATTTCAAAAATATTTGCTAATTGCATGGGTAAAAAATATTATTGTGTTGTATTTTATAAGTATTTTAACTTATTTTATTATTATAGTTTAAATCAAGAGTTGAGTATTAATGGATTCCCAAAGAAAATGCATTATCAAATTCTAATATTATTTTTTCTCTGCTGTTTGCTCCAAAATGCAAAAATTTTCCAGAGAGCTTAAATAGCAAAGTAAAAGCTATTTGTTTTTCTTAAGGCTCTGACATTTTCCCTTTGGTAAATTGAAGCTACTCTTGATTACTTTAGATTTTACTATTTTATTATATGAATTTCTAGTTTCCTAATGTATATTCATTCATCTGTACCTAATGTGCATTTTATCTATATAACCTCTGAATTTATAGTCCATGCCTTGAAATGCCAATAGCATATCTTAAAATTTTGGTCTTTAAATGATCATATGGCAAAATTGATGGTTGTTCTTGCTGTATAACTCTGTGAATTTAAATCTAGATTTCTGTGATCACTACCATAATCAGGCTATAGTACAGCTTCATCTTCTCTCCAAAGCTTGTTCATGCTGTATCTTTATAATACCCTGTCTCCTGTTCCCCTGTCCAAACCACTGCTAACCATTGTTTTCTCCAAGGAGCTTTGTCTTTTCAAGAATGTTATATAAACACAATTATATAGTATCTTTTTTTTTAAGATTTATTTATGAGAGAGAAAGAGAGTGCAGGAAGGGGATGGGTAGAGGGAGCAGGAGAGAGTCTCAAGCAGAGTTTCCACTGAGCGCAGAGCCCCGTACGGTGCTCAGCCCCATGACCCTGAGATCACGATCTGAGCCAAAAGCAAGAGTTAGGCGTTTAACCAACTGAGCCACCCAGGTGTCCCATATCTTGTTTTATTTTGGATTTCTTAAGTTGCTCACAAGGCCTAACATTTTCCCATATACCTAGTTATAATTATGGTTTGTTTTGTTTTGTTGGTTTGTTTTGATTTGTTTTTAGTATTTCATGTAGTTTGTGTCATTGCCACTTAATTACTTGGGTCATAGGTCGTTTTTGTTTGGTTTGCTTTTACAGACTTACGTACACTTATTATGTCAGAATGATGCTTAGTTACGGTCCGTTGTACTTACCATAGATATTTTCCCTGCTAAGTCTTTGCCTTTAGGTTTTATTGTTTCCTTTAAATGTGTAAGACTTACAAATAATAATACCACTTGATCTAGTAATATTGACTAGTGATCTAGTCTGAAGCATTATTCCTAAATTTTTTTTTAATTATGAAAAGGTCCTTATCACAGCTTTATTTCTATCATGGAAGATCTGGAAGCCATATAAATATGTAACTATAAGACATTGGCAAACCAGATCATGGAGCTGCCTCTCACTAGAATGTTGTGCAAGAATTAAAAGGACGCTTACAAAGATGACACAGCAACTTGGACCATTTTTATGGTAAAACATTAAAAATAAAAAGCCAGATATAATCCCATAAACACAGTATGAGCTTAGCATGTAGAACAAAATCAAAATAATAATAGTGATTTGCTGGTGGAACTATGGGGAGACTTTTTACCAATTTTGTGTATTTTCTTTATTTTTCATAATGATCACGTTGCTGTTACAGGAGGGGAAAAAGTTCTGAGTAGCTCAGTAGTAAAATGCTTGCTTTTGTCTTAAAAACACACCCCTGAGCGAACAACATGTTAGGTTCAGCACACAGATGCCAGTTCTGTCTTCTAGAGGTCAAAATGTCAGATCCTGTCTCAGTGACTGGACCTGTTAAAAGAGGAGCAGTGGCTTGGCTATTGAGCAGGTGCTTGCATTGGGTAAGCCGGCAGAATGCTCATCCGTGAGGGGCTAGGGAAGCCAATCTGGACTGCTAGAGGGATAGGAAGTCAGCTAGCGTCTAATCAAGAGGTGCCGGGGGAGAGAGGCTTCCTCTCCGACTCTCTCACACTGTACCAGAAACCCTGGTCACCCCAGAGGTTTCGCTCTGCTCCCCAGACAGACTTTCCCAGGTGCATGTTGAGCTGCTGCTGCTGCTAATTCTGAACCCAGCCTGGAAATAGCAGAGTGACACAGCTGTCACTAAAGGTCACCGTGGTTGTGACTCGGGCTTCATGAGTCCCTGATCCCTCCAGATTCAAATCCAAATTAATTACTCACCTTTACTCATGTTGAGGAAATCTTCAGAGTGTCCACACATGGTAAACACTCTCGTAGATGAGGATAGTTCTTGGCAAACTTTCCTGATCAGTGCAGAATTATAGATTTATCCAGAAGACCTATGTGACCCAGGAAAGGGGGTTCTCAAGGCAGGATTCTCCAGAGAGCTCTTAATCGTTAGCTCAGTTCCTGTCCAAGAATCCTAAACTTGGAGCATGAAGGGGGCCCCTAAAGACACATCTAGAAGTCATCTAGCAGCTGTTCCAACATTTGACTTATACAGAATGTGTTTCAGAGACTAAGATCACCTGATTAATACGATGATTCTACCAGCGCCTCCTTTAATTAAACCTGCTAAGCTGTGGGAAATTGAGAATTCCTTAGAATTCACAAAGTTAAGAGCGGTTATCAGGAGCCCCTAAACTATCTCTGTAGGTTCAAAAAATGCCCAAAGACCACCAGCATTTCAGAGAACGAGCGGTCTTTAATGGCTCTGCCAGATTTGGGATGATGGGCCCCAGATTTCCAGTTAGGCCGTTGGTGCTCCCATGCGGGCTCTTACTATTCTGAGGAGCTGACTTTCTTCACACGAAGGTCGAGAGGACAGCTCCTGCTTTGTTCTTCTTACCTTCAGCTTACTTAAGAGACTGAACGAAAATTAGGGAGGAGAAAACAGTTCAAAAAGAGAGGAGAAGCAAAGAAGTAACTTTTTCACTGAGTACCAGAGGATGGTTTCAGATCAATAGGACCTCATGGAAAAGTAGGTTAAAAAGAAAGAAAGAAAGAAAGAAAGAAAGAAAGAAAGAAAGAGAGAGAGAGAGAGAGAGAGGGAGGGAGGGAGGGAGGGAGGGAGGGAGGAAGGAAGGAAGGAAGGAAGGAAGAAAGAAAGAAAGAAAGAAAGAAAGAAAGAAAGAAAGAAAGAAAGAAAGAGAAAGAAAGAAAGTGGAGACTTGGGGGGTGGGGGGGAGTGGTGGTTGGTTGAGGTAAGTGGCCAAACAAGGACAAGGAGGGAATGGCAGATGAAACATCAGACTAGAACCCTAGAACTTGTTAGCCAGCTTTATGATGGTGTTCACCTGTATCTCCAGGTACGCGTGATTATTGGTATACTTTGTTTATCTTTAGATGATAAATGACTTTATGGTGGGCAATGACTTAGGGTTTTTTAAGTGGTTTATAGAGTTCAAAGACTCATTCTATATATAGGTAGATGTGTGTGCGTATGTACATACATATATACACATTCACAGGACTCTGAAGAAGGTAGACCTTTCTGAAATGTCTGAAGTAAACAGAGTCCAGTTGCTAAATGCCCAGAGCCAAGTGCGTCATGTACATAAATAGCCCGTATAAGAATTTTGTGGTGTCATATTTAACTGTTGTGACTAAAATAGACTCACCCTTTCTAAACTTATTTTCTTGTTATTGTGGTTTGTTTCTTGGGTACTTACTTGAATAGTAGAAGAATAAAATATCAGAAATTGTTTGCCTCTTTCTGCAACTATTAGATGTAACTCCATTACATTAAGAGTGGAATTATAATTCTAACTGATGGGGTCAAATAAGGCAGACGTCCGGAAAACCTCTTTCTGTAGCAAGTCAGTCTGTGGTTTGGGGTGAGCCCAGGAATGTCCTTTGTCGAAGGGGAAGTAAAAGCATTTGTTCAGATGGATAGCTGAACCATTTGAGCTTCTGGGCTGCTGGTGATAAAGCACTGGGTACGTGGGAATGGGACACCAAAATAACTTATTGTATGGCATTTGTCTTTTGTCATTTTGCAGGGAGCAATCATGTCACCATTTCTTCGAATTGGTTTGTCCAACTTTGACTGTGGGTCCTGCCAGGCATGTCAAGGAGAGGCTGTTAACCCTTACTGTGCTGTGCTTGTCAAAGAATACGTAGAATCAGGTAAGCTGCTCGAGCGGGTGTTCTAGGTGGGGGAGGAGGAACGTCCTGCTGTGAACTATGAGGCAAGTCCTTCCAGGAACTTAGAGTCATCTGGTTCAGTCTAATTTTACAGTTCAGAAAACTGATGCCCAGCCAAGCCAAGTATTTCCTCAAGGGCGTAGGAGCTAGTGACAGACTCGGAAGGAGACCCTGGTTTCCTACCTCATGTTGCATTTCCCTGTGCCATTTTTCTACATAAGCAAAAGGAACAAAGGAAAGGAGAAATGGGTTGAGGACATGATTCAAGGGGGTAATGGGGCTGATAGACTCTACTGGTAAACTCAAGTGGAACAGGGGACCCATAATGTTAACCCTGGTTGTTTCCAATGATTACAGATAGGATCAGTCTTCATAATCTTACAATTAAGCCTAAAGATAGCTTATTTCTTCTTTGGGCTAAGCTTAGATAAATGTTAAAAGAATATGTAATTAGCCATTAGAATCCAGATTTCAGAACACTTACTTATATCTTTACAAAACCCTGGATGACTGAAAGAATTGTCATATTTTATCAAATGTAAATATTTACAGGCACTTCATGGTAAGGGGGAAAGTGTGACAGATCCCAAGGTTCATTTTGTGGGTTTAGATCATTCAATTAAAGTAATCCTGTTCTGCCTAAAACCTCTCCACGGAAGTTTACATCCCACCTCTTTCCCCGTTTCACCACTTTTCTCTATTTCCCTACATACCTTTCTTGTTTTAGTAGACATGTTGTAGAGACATGTGATTAACAGCAGTGCAGGTTCGTAGTAACTATAGGAGCCATTCCATTTGCCTTACACAGAAAGTGTTTACGGAGTGGGAGAGTAAAAGTGCCTTTTCCTTAGAGCTTCTGTTCTAGCAGAGTAAGAGAGGCATGGGGCAAACTGGAACATTCGGAATAATGGTAAGTGCTGGGCAGCAAACCCAAGCAGGGCAAAGTGGAGAGCGAAGGCTTGAGGACAGAGAGGTGTGTGTTATTTCGTATAGGGTAGTCCTTAAAATGCCTCTTATGGAGTGGCAGTTATGGATGGAGGAGGAACCCAGTTCAGCAGTTGAGAACCTCCAGTGAGGTGTTTCCAGCTCAGAATCTTGGGTTACCAGATCCTACCATGCTAGTTTTTTCCTCCCATGCAAGATTTGTGCTTTATGATCGACTCCACCCCTATAGCCAGTGTGAGAGCATCAAAGCTGAAGAGAAGGTCTGAATCATCTCGATTTCCCTTCTGCCTGGATTTCTCTCCTGTTTCATTAAAAGTGAGAATGGCACTTGCTCCCAATCTAAAACCTTTCAAATGTCACAGAAACCTTTGAAGTGTAAAATGTCTTGAGTTTTTCAAAGCCGCTTTCAACTTAATGGGTCTCCTGGATCCCATTCTCTATAAGCACAGGGTCTCACTGACATTTGCCTCCCAAGAGCCTTTTTTAAATTTCTTCTTCTTCTTTTGGCCTTACCTTTGAACTTGGTCTGATCAGCCATGTGGATCAAGGGACCTTGTCAGAAAGGAAGACTTTGTTTTTCCAAAAGGTTAGCCTGTGGAGTTCGGAGGTTTTGGTTTTTGATTCTGTTTTGGTTTTGTTCTGAAAAGGAACCACTCTGCACATCAAAGTTCAAGTATTACTTCAATAGAATTTATGGGTTTTTTTTTTTTTAGATTTCTTAATTTGATTATAGTTGACACACAGTGTTCTATTCTTTTCAGATGTGATTTACATGTTACACTATGCCCACCACGAGTAGACCTACCGTCTGTCACCAGTCAGCGCTGCTACAGTACCGTTGGCTATACTCCCTGTGCTGTAACTTTCATCCCTATGACTTATTCACTCAAGAACTGGAAGCCTGGACCCCCCACTCCCCTTCACCCATTTTTCCCATTCCCCACTGCACCTCTCTAGAAACCATCAGTTTGTTCTCCATATTTATAGGTCTCATTCTGCTTTTTGTGTATTTATTAATTTGGTTTTCTTAGATCCTACATAAGAGCAAGAAATCATGGCGTATTTTTCTTTTTTTAATTTGCCTTATTTTACTTACCCTAATACTCTCTAGACCATCTCTGTTGTTGCAGGTGGCACGATCTCATCCTTCTTAGGGCCATATATTCTCTCCCATTAGGTATACATCTTATACATTTGTGTTTTGTTGGACACTTAGGTTGTTTCCATATCTTGGCTATTGTAGATAATGTTGCAATAAACATAGAGGCACATGTTTTTCTTCAAATTCATGTTTTTGTTCTCTTTGGGTAAATACCCAGCAGTGGAAGTACCGGGTCATATGGTAGTTCTATTTTTAAGTTCTGAGAGGCCTCCATACTATTTTCCACAGTGGCTGCCCCAATATTTAAAAGGGTATCCATCTTGGAAGTCTTAGATTGCATTCTCCATGATGAGTCAACAGAACAGGGACCAACAGGGCAGAGTGTTGTCAGTCTGGGAGTCTGGGAGGCTCTGGAAATGGTAAAACTCACTGAAAGTCATTAGGATCCCGAGTTCTGGTCCTCTTTTTAGGCGATTACAAACCTCATGAATGAGAAGAAGGTGAGAAGAGCCTCACCACAGATCTTTCTGTCCCTTGCAGGGGCGCGGAGAAAGGTTACAGCTGAAGAGTTATGAGAAAGAGGGGCTTCCTGTCTGTGGAAATAGAGTGTTACTGTGGCCATTAGAATTGCCATGGGTATTTTTTTTTAAAGTCCAATCTCCAGTAAAATCTTTTCAAGCAAGCCATCAAAACCTTCCCCTTCCTCTTCCACTTTGGACCTTGCCAGAGTTTATCCTTTTCGTAGCCAGGTTTATGGAAAATTAGAAGTTTCTGTTTATTCAAGTGCTTATACACATCCCAAAGGACAATTTAGCAAATGATAGGCATGTGTTCTGCTTTGCCATCGTGCATCAGAGAGAAGGGGCCATCAGGAGTCTGAACTGCATTGTTTCCTTGCTTAAATGGATTTTTCCTTTTTGCTTTCCCAACATCTCTGAATTGCTAAATCTGCCACTTAGTGTGCTTATCAAAAGAAACCAACTCTCAAATACAGCTGCAGTTTGCTGTTCCTGAAATGATTAAAGAATAAACACTACAGAAAATCCAGTGGGGATGAAAGATATGCCCCTATCACTTAATCACACTAACAGACTCTTTTCCAATCTCTTGGTGGTTCTGGAGAGGTTTTCCTACCCTTTATCACCCTGACCACAGTCCTTGTCATCAGCCACCTCCAGATCTCTCTCCTGCCTGCCCTTTTCTCATCTGTAGGTCCACAGCCTGCTTCCCTGATCCTATGGACTGAGACCACTGCCTCTCTGAGTTACGTGTTAGTTTTTGCATAGGGTGCACGGTGTGTGTAAAATGTATTGTCCCTTGAGAATTAGAGAAAAGAAATAATGGCTCATTATGCTTTAAAGGTTTTTACCTTTTAAATTTATGTCATTTATGTCAAATGGAAAAATTTTAAAGGTCTTTTTAAGGAGCACTTACTGTAAGCCTTAAATTATGCCATAGAGTCTGTCAGATGAACACACAGTAGTTTTCTATCAACTCTTTTTAACTAGATGACAGTGACATTAATTAGTTGTGTGTCCACCCTTTGTAGATCATTAGAGGAAAGTCCCAGAAGGCTTAAAAGTGTATGACATGTAGAGGATGGGACCTAGGTCATTCTAACCTCCCAAGTATAGCAGGCTTGTCCCCTGATTGTCTTTCTATTTGCTCAAAGTAAAGCAACTGACTGTTGAATAAGAAAAGAACGTCGGCAGTCCAAGACATTATCATCTATTTGCAGCTTAAATTACCAGATTGACTTTTAAGTTTCAGTGTATCAATTTGTGTATCAAGGTGATCACTCAGATACTGATACAGTGTATCACCCATACAGACCTTGGGACTTTCTCATTCTGTCCTATATTGTCTCTAATTGTTTAACGTGTTACTTTTGACTTCCCAATGGAATTATATATCCTAGAGGACAGAGGGAGCAGGTGCCACTGTGAAGTTGAATTATTTCCCAGAGTTGGCTAAAGGAGTAATGAGAACATTTCTTTCTGTTCCTAGAGAATGGGCAAATGTATATCCAGAAAAAGCCAACTATGTACCCTCCCTGGGACAGCACTTTCGATGCCCACATCAACAAGGGAAGAGTAATGCAGATCATTGTGAAGGGCAAGAACATGGACCTGATATCTGAAACTACCGTCGAGCTCTCCTCTCTGGCGGAGCGATGCAGGAAGAACAACGGGAAGGCAGAGATATGGGTAAATATCCAGGCTGTGAGCTTCTTTTAAAGTGTCCCCACCACTAAGTGGTAAGCATCATGCTTGCTGAAGACAGAGCAGAGTTTCTGTGTCATCCTGGAATTACGACACACTCGTCTTAAGTAAACAGATTCCCTACCACTTACTCACTGATGACTTGATAATGAAAATGACTGTTCTTGTGGACTGTCAAACATACGGACATATTCAAATGTCTAGACTCCTGTGTAAGGTGAAGAAGGTCTCTTAGGCTATGAAGAGTCATTATTGATCTATCAGTGTAAGATAAGCTCAGAAATATCGCAAATTCCCCTTAATCTGGGAACCTAGCTGTGGACTATTTGTTGAGGTATCTATCTATGTGATCTCTTGATAAGATGTCTTGGATAAGGTGATAGATAAGGGAAAAGACCAGCAAAGATCCGTGTGAGGTTTGGTCTTCCCTCTCCATACTTTGCCAATCCTTGTCAATTTTTTTTAGCCGTAACTATTCATTTAGTTCACTTTGTACTAAATACATTGTGTGTGTACATCACACACAATCCATGTTGCTGCACTAAGTTTTTGAAAACTTAGGTTATAACTGTGGGTAGTGAATGTTTAGAAATGTTAAAGGAAAGAGTGAAATATGAAAGCATAAAAATTCTCATGAAGATTTCTGGGGTTCACACAATGAAAAAACAAAGCAACCACAAGCACTAGTAAAAACTGATTTTAAATGATCTGAAACTCAGAAAATGTTTTCAGATGCTCTATCATTTATGCAAAAGGAGAGAATCTTACCTTCTCACTTCTCATTTCCTATAACTCAAATTTCTAAGAACTCCACTCAGAAGATTTTGAAGTTGCTGGTTTCAAAATGGGAATGACAGAAACCTAACAACTAGAATTCTATGTCAGTTTTCTATTTTTGACCTCAAAAAAAAGAAGTACTTCTAGGAGAGGATATATTTATCCACATCCTTGCTGGTGGCACTAAAGTAATCTTTGAAGATAAACATATACCAAGATTTTTTTCTTTTAAGTCCCCATGCGCGGATATGTTTAGTAAATGTAGGCCAGCAGTATCTGTGGAGCACTTCAATGTCTGGTTGGAGAAATGATCCTGCAGGTAGATCTCGGTTTGGGGGTGCTGCTTAGGCAGGTAGAGAGGCTGAGTAACTGAATATCATCACAGGTGCGGGCTTAATGTGGAAGGGTCTACACACGAGGGAGGGAGCGTGAGACCCCAGTCAGCTCAGGGCCTGAAGCGGGGCCAACACCTAGCTCAGCTAGGAGAAGAGATTAATTAGACCAAATGTTATCCACTTTTCACTCATCCCCATTTATCTTCTGCTTTCTGCCTCATTTTTTTTTTAAGATTTTATTTATTTGACAGACAGAGATCACAAGTAGGCAGAGAGGCAGGCAGAGAGAGAGGAAGGGAAGCAGGCTCCCCGCTGAGCAGAGAGCCCGATGCAGGGCTCGATCCCAGGACCCTGGGATCATGACCTGAGCCGAAGGCAGAGGCTTTAACCCACTGAGCCACCCAGGCTCCCCCTCATTTTTAAAAAAAGTCACCAAATCCCTAATTTTTAAAAGTAGCACTCTCTTTGGGGTGCCTGGCTGGCTCAGTGCATGGAGTGTGTAACTCTGGATGCCAGGTTTGGGAGTTCAAGCCCACACTGGGTGTAGAGATCACCTAAAAATAAAAATCTTTAAAATGAACAAACAAACAAACCAAAAAAAAACAAACAGAAAAGGAGCATGCTGTTGGATTTCCTTCTCCATTAACAAACGGATAACTAATTTTTAAATTATTTGCCTAGGCTTCCCTGACAAGCAGGTTGGTTTTCTATTTATAGCTCTTAAAGTTGTGTTTGATTTCTTGCTTAGGTGTCTCCTGATTTTATTCCTTTGAAGTTTTTATTGACTGATTGATTGATTGATTGTATTCTACAGTTATTAAAGCCATAAGCACTTGGTGACCTCCAGATTCTCATTTTACTTAAGCAACCTTTTTACATTTGTAGCTTTTTTTTCCCAAGAATGTTTCCTAGTTTACTTTCATTTATAGTGTCTAAGGGCCAACAGGGTGCTTTGGACTTTGATTTCCCCTTGCTCTATTGAAATCCACTTTCTTAGAAATAATTTCTCTGTCTAAAAAAATATCCACAGAGGAAAGGGGGGAAAAGAGAATGGAAAGAAATCAAAGAGGGAGACAAACCTTGAGAGACTCTGGACTCTGGGAAACAAACTGAGGGTTGCAGAAGGGAGGGATTTGGAGAGATGGATTTGTCATTTTCCCCCTTGTCACATCACATGATAACCTGAATCCTCCCCCTTCAGTGCTACTCTGCTCTGGTCTCTTCTATGTAATGATACTGAAATGTGTATTTTTGTCCATTTTTAGACAAATCTAATCAGATTAGATTTCCCATGGTAGATTATCTAGCAATTTCCCAAAGACAGATTCCTTACTTTCCTTACCAAAGAAAAACACAGCTCCCAATTCATACCCTGGTTAACCTAGAGGCATGTGGGTAGGCACCCTCAAAGCAGGATCCATCTTGCCTTCCAGAAGACCTACTGTTACCTGGTCCCAGTGCCCCGGATCCTTTTGTCATGATGAAGATCTGAACCCGCCCTGCTCACAACCATGCAGATGAGAGCCAGCACAGGGCAAGAATATCAAACGGAACCTGTTTTAGAATTTTGTTTCTTCCTCATGGAAATTTTGATCTCCAAGTAAAATTAATGAGCTGCTGAGGCGTTTTAATAAAAAAAAAAGGTTGAATGCATGGATGGTGCACTATTTTGATGGTAACCGGTATGAGTAAAAAGTGAGGAGGAGGCAGTCTTGGGTTCTACATTGGAAATCTCCAGCAGCCACCACACTCACTAGTTATTGTGTCATTAAGCGTAGAGCTTGTTTTGCATTCTCACTGATATTTCCTTTTTTTCTCTCAATCAGTTAGAGCTGAAACCTCAAGGTCGAATGCTAATGAATGCAAGATACTTTCTGGAAATGAGTGGTAAGTGACATTTTGTCTTATTTGTGGGTGAGGAGGGTGTGTCCTTTCTCCTTGTGTGCAAACTGTTTGACTTTTGCAATAGCAGAGAAAATCATTAGGAGAAAAGGAAACACAGGAAGTTTTCTCAAAAGTTTTCAGTGGTGTTCAAATATTGTTGAAAATTTACTCTCTGGGCCAGAGAAATGTAGAAATAGAAAACATTTATAGCATTAGTTTCTCAATAGTGTGAACTCATGTGCCCAGTGCTTTTAGAGTCAGTCTTTATTTTAGTTTGGAAATGTCATGTAAATACAAAAGGCTCTGTTGACATGTCACTATATGAGTGTTAAATAAGAGATCATACTGTCAGTAAAATACAAAATGAATAGGAAGCCGGTAAGTATTTCTCATAATGCTAATAGCAAAATAATAATGCTTCAAGTTAGCCACCTCAGATCCTTTTAGGAACGGAAGGAAAACGTGCATTGGAACGTCATTTCCACGTCACGCACAGACATGGGTCACAGAGGTGACTAGGAGCAGGGCTCTTGGTGCCTGTGACAGTCTGTCCATTCCTTCTATTGCATTTGTGCTCTGCCATCAAAGTGCAGTGCAAACAAATCAAATACTGCTACTCCTGAAATCGTAAACCTCAGGATGGATATGTGTACTTACTGACCACAAACTGATTTTATTTTTTCCTAAATTAGTTTAACACCAAGAGAAAATTTTAGTTTAGAGATTTATGGTGCTTTCTGGGCTTTGGCTTAACATATCCAGTGTCTTTGGGTCCAGATTCATACAAATGCATTGGGGGGAAACAAACATATTTTGAGATTATCAGGGAATCTTGAACCCTCACCAGGTGTTTGGTGATATGGAGGCATTGCTATTAGTTTTCTAGGTGGGATGATGGTATTGTGGTTCTGTTTCCTAAAATGGGTCCTCATCTTTAAGAGGCATACTAAGGGGCGCCTGGGTGGCTCCGTGGGTTAAAGCTTCTGCTTTCAGCTCAGGTCATGATCCCAGGGTCCTGGGATTGAGCCCCGCATGGGGCTCTCTGCTCAGTGGGGAGCCTGCTTCCGCCTCTCTCCCTGCCTGTCAAATAAATAAATTAATCTTTAAAAAAAAGAGAGGGAGACATACTAAAATGTTTATAGATAATGCAACACCAGGCATTTGCTTCAAAATAACCCATTGGTATGTGGGTGTGGATAGCAGATAGCATGTTTTGGAAAATAGTGGCCTTAGACCGATCATTATTGAAACTGGATGATCTATACTGGGAAATTGATTACATGTTTGCTCAGCTTTTGTATGGATTTAAAAATTCCCATAATAAAGCTTTTTTTTTTTCTTTAAGAAGAAAAGGATCCCTAAAGAGGTAGCAGTACAATATGAAATTTTCTTTTATCTCGTGGAGGCTGTAGGTACATAGAACATGGCATTGTGCCATTTTTTAAAAGATTTTTTTATTTATTTGAGAGAGAGAGAGAGACTGTTCACAAGCAGGGGGAGTGGCAGAGGGAGAGGGAGAAGCAGGCTCCCGTCTGACCAGAGAGCCCGACGCAGGACTTGATCCCCAAACCCTGGTATCATGACCTGAGCCAAACATTCAACCGACTGAGCCACCCAGGTGCCCCAGCATTGTACTACTTCTGAGTTGGCCAAATGGTAGAGTGGTTGTAGGAGCTGAATAACTGGGTTAAGTGTTTCTGGTAAACGGTTCAAAGAACACTGCTTTGAAAAACAATTTCAAGGATATTTATCCTATTGCTTCAAAACTTAATTTTCTCTTAGAATGAGAGATAACAATCAGGTGGCCCAAAAACAATGATATTTCACAGATAGTAATTACCCAAATCCAGGACTTCTTTTTTTTTTAAAGGATAAAATTTTGTCATGTTTAAAATTTTTGTATCTAGACCCAGATTGAGACTCTGTTTCAAAAGTTTTATATATCTAAAAGCTTTAATTTTTAAGAAACAATATTTTGGACTAGCCTAACTAGAAAATTCTTTATTGATGACAAGAACTATAAGATATCATTCTATTTTAAGAATATTTTATTTATTTATTTATTTATTTATTATAAGAAATAGTTTTTGGAAGGATTCAGAAAACCAAGACATGAGTTCTCATACTTAAGGAACTTAAGCCTAGATTGGAGAAGTGGTATAGACTAACTATTGGAGAAGAATTTAGTCCTAAACCACGCAAATACTGATTAACCAAGAGATCAATAGGGGTTGCCTTCATTTCAGAAAATTCCATAGAGTAGACGTTGAAAGACTGGCATAATTGAATTTGCAGACAAGAGGGATAGCTTTCTAGGAGGAAAACATGAATATTTTAGCAAAAATATAAATGGATGTAGAACTGTGAGAAGACCAGTGTACGCAGATCATAGGGCACCTGCTAAAACCAGAATGAAGAACCTAAGACAAATCTCAGAGGGCTTGGAATCCAGGCAAGAGGAGTGAGTAGATCTAGGAAAGTTACCAACAAGGAGTCACAGTCCCATTCTTGAGCAGGCCATGATATGATGAAAGCAATGTTTGGGGGAAATTGCTTCTGAATGAATATGGGACAGATCTGGAAAGGGAAATAGACTGGGTATAGAGAGAGCCTATAAATTTCATTTTTGCAATGGAGAGGTGATGAGAACCTGGTCTTGGGGCATGGTTATAGGAATGAAATAAAAGAAAGAGTCCAAACAAAAATAAGATTTCATGGCAGTGTAGATGAAAGGTTATGCCCATTATGAGTAAACAGTTGAAGTACTTTATAATTCTTTAAAAGTGGAAGTTGAATGAAGGGAAAAATGTTAATGATATTCCTTAAAATAGTTGGACCAGGAAAATGATAATGGGAGTGGTAAGAATGGGAGGTATGGGAAGAGAAAGCAATTGGGGGAGGATACAGAATTCAGTCGTGGATAACATTTCTGATAATGTCATGTCTCCAATACTCCTCTTTTATGGAAGCATCGATATTTTTCTACTCTACAGGGTAGCAGATGGCTATTGCTCTCCACACACAAATCACTCCATTCTCTCTGTTTCAAAATCCTCATTCTGTGATTTCTGTGTTAGATTACTTTGTCTTCCTCCCTTGCTCTCCTACCAATTCAGTCTTGGCAGCTTTAGTCTTCATTCCCACCTCATATTTTGACACCTTCCTACACTTTTCTTTATCCATTCAAAAACCTGCAGTGACACCAGGTTTTCACTTGGAATTCTCCACTGTTGAGAACTCAGAGTCAGACCTTTCTCTCTCAGAGCTCATCCTCCTCCCCTGTCAATTCTGTCCTTTCTTTCACCCACTAGCTACAGGAATCTACCCTTACCTGGTTTCTCTCTTCACACCTTTTGTTAGCCCACATCTGTCCTTGACTCCCTACCTTGCCTGAAGTCCATAGCTCTTTCCAGCACTCTGCTGTCATGAGTGCCCTCCTCTGCCAAAAATGTTCTGATCCCCAAACCTTGCTTTCTTCCCTCTCCTCCAAGGCTTTGCTAGAAAAAGCTATCCAGCTGAGTCCATTACAAACTGTTGCTGGAAGATAATGTTCTGATGTTTCAGATTCATGTACTTAACCCCTTAGTGGATCTTTCCAAGTAGATTTCCTGTATTACTTTAAATTCAATATGTCCAAAGTTACACTCACCATTTTCACCAGTAACCTATTCCTTTTATACTCACTATTTCAGTTAATTATTACTCCAACCACTCAGAAACCTGGAAGTAACTTTTATAGCCTCTCTTTTCTTGACCTCCCACCTTAATCCAACAGTTTTTGCCCATGTTGTCTCTTCAGCATTTTTCAGTTTTTCTCCTGCTTTTCATCATCCTTGCCTCTTGCCAAATCCCAACATTCTCCTACAGTGCTGCCAGAATAAACTATGTAAACTCTGTTCTGAATATGCCAGGCTTCTCTTCCCTCCTTTGCCCCTGCCTACAGCCTTTCAGTGTTTGCAAATTATCTACAGGAAAATGTTCAAACTGACCTGATACCTACAAATCTTCTGTGTGTGACCACTGATGTTTTCTGTTTCATATTACATGCTCTGGGAGTACACACATCCTCAGGGACCTTTTCTGAATGTACCCTTGCGCATTCCCTTCCATCTAGAGAGGACATCTTTTGCTTTTCCCCACCATACCTTCTCCCACTCATTGGTAGAAGTTATCTATTCTTCAGAACCCAGCCCAGAAATCATCTTTTAGTAACTTTCCTGTCCAACTTTCCTCTTTTTCTCACCTCCACCTCTCTATACCTGCCTTAACTGGTGTAGTTTCCTTATCTCTGGTTACATAGCATCCTGTGAATGTTTATGTTCCGACTTTTACTGCAATAATTGTCCTCTGTAGACTCTAAATTTCTTGCAGGAAGGCAATGGCTGAACCATGTCTTATTTGTCTCTTTAACTCCAGCACTAGGTTGCATGCCATGTACATAGGAGGGACTTAATAAATGTTCATTTAACTACTCAGCAGACTCACCCTGGAATTTAGAAATTCCTTTTATTCCCATACAATGGCTATTCCAAAATTACCCTACTCCTCAGTTTCTAAGGGTATCTCATTCTTCTCTCACTTTCAGAGTTTGGCTGTGCCCCCAGTTTAACCAGGAATGACTCTTGTCTCCTGTCTGTCTCTGTACATTAGAGATAGCTGCTGCTCCCTATACTTGCTTCCTGCTCTGTGGACTCAGAAACAGTCCCTCCCTTTCTGGGTCTCCTGCCTCAAATTCCTAGCAGTTACCTACCATAAGCTCTGTAGCATCTTCAATGTTTCCTTCTCTCTTTGGTTTCCAGCTCATTGCCAAGACATACTGAATTAAGCCATCTTGTCCAGTCTGAAAAAAAAAGATATTTTTTTACCTTAAAAGTCTGGCTTATATTTTGACAGACCCACTAAGTTGCTTTCTTCAAGAGTATGATTCCTCAAAACAAATTTCGCTTTCTTAGCCTCTGGTTCCCTTGATATCTCTATACTAATGCTGCAAAGCCCATTCTTTCTTGGCTTACCCAATGAGATACTATTGAAGTTTTTCTCTTAATTTTTTAACTGTTCCTTCCTGGTCTCTTTTGTAATCCCTTTTACTACCTCCTAAAAAATATGGGTGTACATATCAACATGTCCATTCCAAACCATCACATACTGTTCTTTGTGTGAGTGCCATGTCTTCCTGACTTGACTGTTAGCCACTCAGAAGTTAGGGATAACATCTCATATTTCTTCAGAACATTAGGCATAGAAGTTTGCTCTGAGCTGCCCAGGAAACATCTGTGGTTGACTGGTTACAAACAAGTGATAGGTTAGGCTAAATAATAGATTAGGAACTATTGCTAGAAAGAAATAACCAAACATACAAAAACCAATAAACTTATTCAAGCCAATAGAGAGCAGATTCCTTCAGAAAAAAACATAATACCAGAAGAATTCAAGAAATTCTGAGTGTTTATATAGTTGCTCTCCTGTAATGATCAAAATGGTTAGAGGATAAAGAAAAATCAAAGGAAGTCCCAAGGGAATAAATGTATTTCTAGCACTTTCTGACATCTTAAAAAATTTACAGTTTTATATAGTTTAATGTTCAGAATATGCATTTATGCATATATATATTTATTTACAGTAATAAATTTTACAGTATTTAATATTTATAGTATTTAATGTTTACATTTATAGTAAATTTACAGTATTTAATGTTTACAGTAATAAAATTAGGATTCCCCGAATAATTCACTTCTATTGCCTGAATTTAAAAGTAATTTTATACTTTATTTCATTTCGTATGGACGAAAATAGAAATGAGTCAGATCTTACTGACAAACTACCTACTACGCCAGTCACAAGTTGTAAATAGATCTGCTTATACCAGAACTTGCAGAAAACAGCAGTTGCCTCAGTGACCTTGAATTTAACCCCTCATTCACCAAACCTAATTTATTTCCAGCTCAGTTCTATATAAAAAGATCTACATTACCTAACCTTAAAGTATTGGGCAAAATATTATATCTCATCTATGGAACTTTTTAGAGTTATTCAGAATGCTCTTTATCTGAGAGTTGGAGTTGCCATAAAACAGACCTGTGGACCACTGTAGAGAAGATGTTAGTCATAAAATGGGGCATGGGATTTGGATGGGTTCCTGGGGGAGAGCTCTCTATCCACATGCCCCCCACCCTTTATCTACCCAATGTATTTCTAGCCTGGGCCCATTAAAGATATGGAAAATAAAGTACATTGGCAGGGATGTTTGTCTCAAGAGTATCATCATACCTCTGCCACTGCTTATCCAGAATGGAAGTAATTTAGTTTAAATATTGCTAAGTCATTATATTTATGAGATATAAGCCTCTTATTCTTGCTAAGCCTCCATTTTTAATACTTGTAAAAATATAAGAAATGTAAATAATCTAAGATACTTTCCAGCTATTTAAAATTATAGTATTAAAAGTTACAACACTAAATTCCTTATCCTTATTTTAGTAATAATTATTTTTTCTATTTATTTATTTTTATTTTTTAAAAATTTTTTATTATGTTAGTCACCATACAGTACATCATTAGTTTTGATGTAGTGTTCCATGATTCATTGTTTGTATATAACACCCAGTGCTCTATGCAATACATGCCCCCCTTAATACCCATCACCAGGCTAACCCATTCCCCTGCCTCCCCAGCACAAAACCCTCAGTTTGATTCCTGAAGTCCACAGTCTCTCATGGTTTGTCTCCCCATATAATTTCCTCCCCCCCTTCATTTTTCCCTTCCTTCTCCTAATGTCCTCCATGCTATTCCTTATGTCCCACAAATAAGTGAAACCATATGATAATTGTCTTTCTCTGTTTGACTTATTTCACTTAGCATAATCTCCTCTAGTTCCATTCATGTTGACATAAATGTTGGATATTCATCCTTTCTGATCACTGAGTAATATTCCATTGTATATATGGACCACATCTTCTTTATCCATTTGTCTGTTGAAAGACATCTTGGTTCCTTCCACAGTTTGGCTATCATGGACATTGCTGCTATGAACATTAGGGTGCATATGGCTCTTATTTTCACTACATCTGTATCTTTGGGGTAAATACCCAGTAATGCAATTGCTGGGTCATAGGATAACTCTATTTTTTAACTTTTTGAGGAACCTCCACACTGTTTTCCAGAGTGGCTATACCAACTTGCATTCCCACCAACACTGTAAGAGGGTTCCTCTTTCTCCATAACCTCTCCAAAATTTGTTGTTTCTTGCCTTGTTAATTTTTGCCATTCTAATTGGTGTAAAGTGGTATCTCAATGTGGTTTTGATATGTTTTTCCCTGATGGCTAATGATGATGAACATTTTTTCTTGTGTCTGTTAGCCATTTGTATATCTTCTTTGGAGAAGTCTCTGTTCATGTCTTCTGCCCATTTTTTGACTTGTCTGTTTTTTGGGTGTTGAGTTTGAGAAGTTCCTTATAGATCTTGGAACTCTTTATCTGTAGTGTCATTTGCAAATATCTTCTCCCATTTATATTTATCTCTTGTTTACCATTTTCTTCTCTCTTGAATGTTGGAGTTGTCATTACACTTTTGAACCATGATTGCCTTGCTTTTGTGTGTTTTCTTCAAGTCTGTGCTTCAGACAGGAATCATTAGTATTCTCAGAATTTTACCAGCCTTTTAGAAATATGTTAAATTGGCATGGGGCAATTGCAGTGACTATCATAGTACCTTCACCAATATTCTGAGCCCAGAATGAACTGAAGAAATGTGAATGTGATGATTTGATTTAGATGACTAGGTAACATCCAGGATTACCTAGACATTTAAAAACAATTGCAGTCAACTATTAATTTCTGGCTTTTTCCACACTGACTGTATAGACTGTAGTCTATAAATTTATAGCTGGTGCACCTGATCACTGTGGACATCATGAACCAAAGCATAAACTTTCCAAAGTTCTTTTGCCCTCACACACAAGTCTGGCCAGCTCCCCTCCATCTACTGGACCCTGCCCATAAACCACCAGACATAAAGCATCCTGGGAAATTTAAAAAAAAAAAAAAACTGTTTCTAAGTTGCTGTCAGTAACCACATTATTCTCTAGAATTACAGGCAAAAAGTATTTACCACTTCCTGCTTTTTCTGGCTGACTCATCATTGACAATAGGAGAGGTTGATAAATACTTTGAAAGTTCTGACCTCTGGTTTTAAAAACTGAAAGAGGATAGCTTAACACAGTCAAAGAGGTGTGAGGGCTTGAGCCAGTAATCCAACCTCATTGTTTCGACTGTATAGTAATACACCCTACAATAATTCTGTATTCTAGAATTAAAGAAAGAAGCTTAGTGCTATACCACCCTTAATAAGAACCTGGGATTTTACTGGTTTCAGTGCTTGCCTAATTACTTGTCTGTCTCCATCTTTTCCCCATCTCCCCATCCCCTCCACCCACTTTGTCCCTTGTCCTGTTCCTGCAGACACAAAGGACATGAGTGAATTTGAGACTGAAGGCTTCTTCGCTTTGCATCACCGCCGAGGAGCCATCAAACAGGCCAAAGTCCACCATGTCAAGTGCCATGAGTTCACCGCCACCTTTTTCCCACAACCCACATTTTGCTCTGTCTGCCATGAGTTTGTCTGGTATGGTAACTTGGCATTTCACTCCAAACTTCAGCTTGTGCATTGTGTCAGATCCTCTCAACCTGTCATGCCCAGCATGCTCCACCTCAGGGGAGTGTGCTGGCATAAGCACTACATGGACGGATGAGGCTTAAAGAGTGTGAATCTATACAATATTTTCATAATATGACTCCTCTAGAGAAAGGAAGCCAGCTCTAGCAGAAAAAGTTTTCAAGAACTTAAGCTTCTGATTAAATGGGGCCACTCGGGGTAAGAGGGAAGGATAGAAGAGGGAAACATCTTTACTGCTGGCACAGTTTTACAGTTGAAACTTCTACCACCTTGATAGCCCAACTGTGCTGTTACTAATGTGTGTGAAATGCAAGACTTTTGCTTTGGAGCTAATGGGTTTAGATGTTTACGGGGCTCTTGGGCATCTTAGCAGCCCTCAGACAGAGATCAGTTCAAGCCTCAGTAAGCACACAGCAAAGGCGATGGGACTGCAGAGACTTGAAATGACTCCTGTCTCTGGTCTCTGCCTCCTCGCCTCTTGGTAGGGTGTTTTTTCCTTTGGGCTGCTTCAGAATCCATCAACTCACCACCCCAGTCTAACTAGGGAATCTAAAGGTCAAATAGACTTTTGATGGATTTCCACCAACTGTTTCCATTGAATGATTAGAATTGTCTTCCTTTCTAATAATGAGCATTTCTCAGGAATGAGTCTTAAGCTCAAGAATTTAGTAGTTGCAAATATTCTCAGATACTCAGAAAAAGGAAACAACACATCATACAGATATCTTTGCTTATGTCTACCGAGCTTAGAGAGACAATGAATTTTTAAGTGTAAGACATGGAAATTTGCTACTAGGAGCCTGTGATGCATTTTCAGTCGTGTATTTTCATCTCTACATGTTTGTTTGGAAAAAACACAAGTGAGAGGAGAAACACAGTTTCTCATTTAATTATCAGACTTTCAACAAAGCAGTTGAAATTAAAAAACAAAAAACAACAATACATGTTAACACTTTCATCCAGGGACAGACCAGGGCTGCTGATCAGGGAATGCTCTGTGATACTAGGAAGCTATGAGATCTTGTTTGAACGTTTATGGTGCTGCTGTTGGCGCAAACCTCCAAGTAAGCCAGACATGTGCTTTATTGCAGGGGTCTGAACAAACAAGGCTACCAGTGCCGACGTACGTAAGAAGGCTTTCTGTTGTCTTATTGTCATTCTTTTTACTTCATTGTTCCTTAACTTCTGAAAATCTTAAGTTGCAATAATTTCTTTTCAGAGTGTAATGCAGCAATTCACAAGAAGTGTATCGATAAAGTTATAGCTAAATGCACGGGATCAGCCATCAATAGCCGAGAAACCATGGTATGTGTTCGGGTTCCTCTTTCTGTCTGGAATATGGTCATTTTATCCTAACATTCAATTTTACAGCCCACTAATTCTTTTTAGTATTGCCTGAGCTTGAATGCATAAGCTTATCAATGAACAGCAATCTCCATAAAACCCTTTCCTCTTCAGTAATGATTATTACTGAGATCCAAAACCAGGGGATAAGTACGAAAAACAAAATAAGACTATTGATGACTCTACCTTTTCCAGGAAATCATGATAGAGAGTGCCCAGGAAACAGTTTTGGTCAATTATATGAGAACAAATCTTGTGGCATCTATAGCTAGAATGGACAGTTAAGAATTAGAGGCAAATGATGACAAAATACAGATGCAGGCATTTACAAGGTTAGTGTGAGATGTAACTGAAGTATAATTCTTATGTTGAGAGGCAAGTGTTACTTTCATAATGAACTTTAAGACATACGGCATAAGGACAGGTTGGATGTTACCCTGTAGGGAAGGGAAGCAGAGCTGGAGAGTCAGGCATACTTTCTTTCTTCATTCAACAGATATTTAGTGTATATGTAATACATGGAAGATACTATACTACTATGTACAATGCAAAACAGAGCACAAAACAGACCTGGTCTTCCCTTTATAGAACTTACTGTAAAATTAGGGAAACACATAATTAACAAACAGCAATGTATTTTTTCCATTTATATTAAATAACCAACAAGGTGTGATGATGGAGAAAAATTGAGTGACCTACATAAACCTAAGTTAAGGGAATCTCCCAGGCGAGCATTTAAGCTGAGAGCTAAGGGTAAAGGAGCCAGCTATATGAACAGCAGGAGGAAGCAGCCTCCAGACAGAAAAGGCCCCAAGGAGGAAAGAGTCAGCATGTTCTAGGAACTAAAATGAGACCATGCAGCTGGAACAGCAAGGGTAAGAAAGTGAATAGAATATGAAGTTGGGGAACTTGGCAGGACCTAGATTAGATTTTTATTTTTTTAAGACCCTGGAGAAGTGGTTGGATTTTATTTGACCTATAGTGGGAAGCCCACATGATGACTAATATAGGGGAAATTATGGGTTGAGGTATGAACGTAAAAACCAGAGGTGACTGCAGAAGTCCTCTCAAGGAGAAAGGTTGTTGGCTTGTTCCAGTATGGTAACAATGGAGAGGGAACAAAGTGATCAGGTTTTCGGGTGATTTTATTGTTAGAAATGACTGGATTTGTCAAAGGATTAGAAGTGGAAAATAAAAAAGAGGGAAATAAAGATGATGCCTAAGTTTTTGTCTTGAACAGTGGGGAAGTGGCAGAACCATTAACAAAGTAAGACTGAAGGAGAAATTGATATTTCAGTTCTTAATAAGTCTAGCTGAGATGCCCGTGGACATCCAAGTGGGGGTATCAAGTGGACAATATTACATGCATTTGGAATTCACAGGAACCAGTAGACCAAATATATAAATTCCCCAAAGGAATCTAAAGTTGCATGTTAGGTAGAAGAGAAGGAGCTTGTGATAAAGACTGAGAGTTCATATAGGGCTCTTCATATATTAAGAGTACATGAGGTTACAGAAACCAGAAAGCAAAGGGCTCAGTTGTGTTCAGTGCAGTTAAGAAGTTGAGAAAAATGAGGACCCTGTGGAGATCTCCAGAGCCCTTGATTGAAGAAATTTCAGAAAATTGTAGAGGTGTTTGCTTCACTGACCAACACTGACGGTCACTGAGAGTTGGTGACATGGAAACAATTTATGTGCTAATATTATCAGGAATATTAACCTGAAGCTCATTGAAGTAGGACAGTCTCTGAAAGGAGGTGAAACAAAGGGATGGGAATATCCCCATTGCTAGAGAGAGAGGAAAGATGGATGAAGCTAGAGAGAAAGCAACAACCAAAGCAGTCAAGGAGGAAGAAGTCCACCCTTGGCAAGAGGGGATGATGTCTAAAGCACATGTGGAGATGGGTCTCTAACAGACAGATGGTCGGTTCATCGATTGTAACAGAAAGGGAGAAGGTGATGATGGCGGATTGTAGATTTGGGGGCAGGCAGATGAGAGAGCTTCCCTGAGACAGCTTACCTTCAGTGTTATCTGAAGGTTGGGGGGAGGAAGAAGAGAAGGCCGCAAGTGGCTTTGAGGAGAAAGGACCTGTGAGAGAATTATCTTGGGATGGAAAAGCAAGGTGGTTAGAGAGGAAGAGTGGGATTGCTGACGACCATGCAAAGTCAGCCTGAGTTTGAGGGGCCAACCTGCCTGGATGTGTGATTTTCTCCAGCCAAGGGGCAGGCACAGAGATGGCTAATTGGTTGGGTTCTGTAGAGCAGAGTTTCTTATAAAATTTAGAGTTAGAAGGGGACAGTCTCCTATTAAAAGTGACTCTGCTAAGGCTCAAAGAGGTTAAAGTAGTTTGTCTGCAGTCAGTCACGTCTGATTTAAGTAGCTGGCCTGGGACAAAAGTTCAGATCTCGGTCTCCCAGAGCAGTATGATAGACTCCCCCCGCCCAGTTTTATTAAGCAATAATTGGCAAAGATCACTGTATACATTTAAGGCATACATGATGATGGTTTGACTTGTGTATACTATGAAATGATCACCACAAGAGGTTCAGCTAACATCCGTCATCTTACATAGATCCAATAAAAAGAGAAAACAAGATTTCTTCTTGTGATGAGAACTCTTAAGATCTACTCTCTGAACACCTTCCCTGTATATCGCACAGCAGTGTTAGCTGTGGTCACCATGCCGTACATTCTCTCCCTAGGACTTACTTATCTTATAAGCAGAAGTACCTTTTGACCACCTTCCTCCACTTCCACCTTCCTCCTACCCCCTACCTCTGCGAACCACAAGTCTGATCCCTTTCTATGAGTTTGGTGGGATTTTGTTTTGTTTTGTTTTGTTTTGGATCCCACATATAAGTGAGATCATGTAATATTTGTCTTTCTCTGACAAGTGTTTTGTTTCTTTAAATGAAATTGCCACCTCCCAACCTGCCTCCTGCTCTCTCTACGTGATGCCTTCAGTTTTCCTGGGAAAATCACAAATTACAAGAATGACTGTTAACTTCAGTAGCTTTCCCTGGAAACAGAATGAGAGCCACAAGTGCAATTTAAAATTTTCAGGTATCCTCGTATAAAAATTGAGGAGATAGTTTACATTATTTTTCTCATAAAAAATCTTCAGAATCCAAAATGTGCTTTACACTGAGAGTGTCTTGTCATCTTGCACAGACTCACTTGACCCATGTGGCTAATTGGAAAATACAAATCTATAGTCTTTTCCAGACATATTTGGAACTATTTTGCGCGAGGGGTCAAAATTTGAGGTTGAAGTCTTCCAGCCCAGACCTTGACATAAATTGTTCATATTTGTATGGAAATGTTTATACAAAATGAGATCTGAAAATTATCTTTTCTTGGTTGAAAATGGCTAAGATAAGTTCTGAGTAACATTTCAACAATTCTAAACAGCTGTTCTAATGACCCAATGTTAGCCAAGATCCTCGGTGGAAATATTAGATATATCACTGTTAATGAAAAAGCTTAAGGCTTCGTGGCTGTGCACATTCCCAAGGAAATTGTTTAATTAAAAACTTCTGAAAAAAAAAAAAAA